>NW_027533339.1:2333893-2488980 GCF_008692635.1 Crocuta crocuta | reverse complement strand
GAGGGGAGGGAGGGAGGCAACTACAGAAGTTCCATGTTCCACTACTGCTCTCTTTTCTCATCAGAGATCTAGCCATGGGCACAGGACAGGGTGTGTGTGTGTGTGTGTGTGTAAAGCATATGGCCCATCATGTTTAAGAGCAGAGCAAGGCTGTGGACATCCCATATTAGGCTGGCAGCAGTACTGCCCATTCTGCAAGCAATTTAACCAGGACCTTTTACCCACCTTCAGCCAGGTACTAAGTGTACTCTGGTTGAAAGCTTGCAACCTTGAATCCCTTTGGAGTCATCAATCTATCATGCATTGAGGTGGGAAGCCAATGGGAAGGAGACCTTGATTTCCCCACCCCAACTGGGGCCATACATTTTCATTTTATCTTGCAGCTCAGAGGTTATGTAGCAGGCCCTGAATGGAAATATTCAAAACTTAAACTGTGGTAGGAATTAAATAAGATCCATGTACAGTACCTAGAATAATGCCTGGCATAGAAGAGGCTCTCAGTAAAATTGTTGTTCTTCCCAATGTCCCATTCCTTTTCTTATTCATTTCCATTAAGTACATTAGCCAGATCTGTATTAAAGGGGTATAACTCTATTATTCCAATCCACTCCCATGTGCTATCTAGATTGAAAACCATGAGTATTAGCTCTTAAAAGTTTCATTAAATTATTTATTGGATTTAGTTAAAACTTAAGAAATGTTCTTTTGATGTGGAGGCATTTATCCTAATGTGACCGTTAATGGATCTGTTGGTGTTACTCTTGGACCATGATTTTTACTGCTTCTGGATTCCCATATTCAATATCTTTTTGAAAAAGATAAGCAGGCAATTGAATCAGGTCCCATTGCAGCCAACCAAGAATAGGTTGCATACCACAATAGTCTCTGTCCATAAAGATGTCCAGTTTTCTCATGCTTCATCCTCTAGTCAATGAAGGCAGTGCCTACTCTTCATCCATGTAGTGCCCTCATGCCCTTACACCAGAAACACTAGCTCACTAGTTATTAGTTTACAATTTCTGAAGATAGTCATTAAAAGTAGATTCCTAATATCACCTTTTTAAAAAAATAATATTAAGAAGGCTACATACATTAAACTTAGGAAACTGGGATGTGTGGGTAGCTCAGTCGGGTAAGTGTCCAGCTCTTGATTTCAGCACAGCTCACAATTTCATAGTTTGTAGATTTGAGCCACATTGGGCTCTGTGATAATGGTGAGGAGCTTCCTTGGGATTCTCTCTCTCTCCTTTGCTCTCTGCTCACCCCCCCCCATGACTTATGCTGTTCTCTCTCTCAAAATAAATAAATAATGTTTTGAAAATGTTTTAAAAAACACCTAACAAAGAAATTATGGTGATCAGCACTTCAGACTTGTATAAAATAGCTTATTTTATCAGTGTACTTAACTTTCATAATTATGACAAGTATAAAATTGAAAGTAGAAAATATTGTTTTCTACAAAGGAAGCATTTAAAATGTTTATTCACTATATGCTATTAAAATTCAATTCTATGACTTAACTCATCTGTTTTGAAAATAAAAATACAACTTCAAGATGTAAAGTTTTTAGTGTCATAGATTCATGTTATAAAATAGATATACATTATTTCTTCTAAAAAGAAACCATCAAAATTATATTAAATAAATTATTAAATGGCTTTAGACTTTAAATTATTACAAATGGAGGAAGATAGCAAAATTTTGATATTGTGAGAAGTGTTTAAGTAAAGAAAACCATATAGTAATCTAAACTAATGCTGCTATATAGAATTTTTAAATTTCACAGTCTTCTGTTTACAAATAGATAATGGTAAGTTCTGGCATTAATCAGACATAGATATGCGTCGGTACTTTAACTCATAATCTATATAACTATACATGTTGTGAAAACTCTTTATTTGGAAAGTCTGTTTACCTATAATATCTACCTTACAGGAGTCTTGTGAACAGGATAATGTAAAGAGTGCTTGGTATAACATAAAGATTCAATAAATGGAACGGACAGAATGAGCTCTGAGACTATGTTTCTTAATAATTTGATTTGTGTTATTATTCCCAAGAGACTACTGACAGCAACTTTATAGACTTACCATTATATGAGGGTTTTGCCATTTATTGTTGCTCTGCTTCAGAAGACATGATTTACCCTATAATAAGATTCAAATCAACCCAATAATATTAACCATATGCTAATAGTTTCTGCAGTAGAAGTTTTGGGTCTACAGAAAGCCATTGGAAAGTCTAAATTAGTATGTATTTACTGTGACTAGTGTGGATAGATTAAGTTGTTTATTTTTTGCTTATAGCTTCTTTCGGGGTTTCCAAGAACATGTTTCTGTATAGAAGTCCATTATTATTACAAATAAATTACAATTCACTTTTACTTATATTACCTAGATATTTTTTTTATTGTTTGTTTTAATAGAATGAACTGGGTAAACTACTGTAATAACCAAGACTTACAATTTAAGAATACCAGGTGGTTACAATTTTCAGCCTAGTGTTAGCTTAGTGCCAGGAAATGGATCTATAAAGAACAAGGGGAATGAGAAATAAGGAAAAAGAAATTTAAAAGAAAATGAAATAGACTAAGAGAGATGCCACATTAGAAAAATGCATCAGGACTAGAAAGAAATAAAAACAAAAAATGATTGAATAGAGCAAGGGAAATGAAAAATGGAAATTAATATCTGAAAGAAAATGAGGTTTTTTTCTTGTAATTTTTTTTTCACTGCCCATTCTCAGGTTTCCTTTCTTTCTCTCTGGCCTGACATACAACTTGAATACCTCTGTTCCCCATCCCTGCCCTACTACCACAAGCACTGCACCAAACACAAACATGTACAAACAACACATTTTCACGTTTTCTTGAGACTTTCCAAAGCTTTGGTGAATCTAATGAAATCTAATGAAACTAAGTGTCTTTTCTAAAAAGAAAATAAAAATAAAGTTAATGTTTATTTATTTTAAGGGAAAGAGACACAGTCTTCTTCTTCTTCTTCTTCTTTTTTTAATGTTTTAGTTATTTCCTGAGAGAGTGAGACAGCGTGAGCAGGGGAGGGTCAGAGAGAGAGGGAGATACAGAATCTGAAAAAGGTTCCAGGATCTGAGCTGGCTGTCAGCACAGAGCCTGACGCGGGGTCGAACCCACGAACCATGTGATCATGACCTAAGCTGGAGTCACAGGCTTAACCAACTGAGCCACCCAGGGGCCCTGAAAGAGACACAGTCTAAACGGGGAAAAGGCAGAGTGAAGGGAGACAGAATCTTAAGCAGGCTCCAGGCTCTGAATTGTCAGTACAAAGACTGAAGCAGGGCTCGAATTAACAAGGCATGAGATCTTGACTCAAGACAAAGTCAGACGTGTACGAACCACCCAGGCACCATATAGTGTCATTTTTTTGGTTTTGTTTTATTTTCTAAACTACTTTAATTTCAGAGCACCAAATTACCAACTATTTTGTATATCATAGAAGCACACCTATTAAGAACTAGAAAAGGCATTTTACTTTTTTTTTTCTTTAGACATCTCTGCCTTTGCCTGGATGAGCCCTTTAGGCAAATCATTTACGGTTTCTGTGCTTTGGGTTATTTACTATGAAATAAAGTAAGGATGTTCATACAGTTTTGGTAAGGATGACCTGTCATAATGATTTGGAAAATATATTCTAAATTGTAAGATGTTTTCCAGATGTTTATTTCTTTTGTTTTATAAACAATGTGAAATTTCTATTCATTTTTTTATTTGACACACATTTAAGGTTACTATATTTTCATAATAAAGGGTATAACAAACCAAGTGTAGCAAATATCTTTCTCTAAGTGTATCCCTGTGTGATATATGAACTTTTCATAGCAGCAAGGTTGTCACAAATGAGAGGAAAAAGTCCTAGTTAGAAATAGCGTTATACAAATATTTTCTCATCTATTTAACTCTGAAAACATCCTATTACAGTAATAAGTGGAAAGTAGACAATTTTCCAGGCTGCTGTTTTATGCATTGTAATACTGGGTAATTTACATGTCTGTAACCTGGAAGTTTAGCAGGTGTTGTTTTCTTTATTCTTTTCTTGTCACAGTTTTGTGTTTCTACTTTAAGTTGTAAGTTTGGTCTGTTGGAGAACATTGTTAGCCTCTCTGTGTTTATTATAATATTCTCCAAGTTTAATAATTATGAGAGATACTTATAGATCAAGATAATACAAATCATCTAGGGTCTTATGCGTCAATATTTGCTTTCAGATTTACTTATACTAATAGACCAGGTTGGAAATAAGATGGGAAAAAAAGTTGTATGGTAGTCTTGAACTCTAGTCTAATAACTTGGTTGCTATATACTTCTTTATAAAGATTAGAAAAAATCAGTTGAAAAGGATTATAGTTGCACATAATGCTTCTTAAAAATAGATCTATTATACATGCTAAAAGGGAACAACTCCTTAGCTAAAATATAAAGAATTTTATGTGGTATTACTGAATATATTCATAAAAATAAATATATGACTATGGGCTCAGGGAGTCTAAGGAATAGTGAATGAATAATAAATTTTATGTCACTACTTCAGAAATATAGTGAACCTTAAAAACTTTGTGTTCAACAATTTCACTTTTATTGAAACTGAAAAAAACAGCAGCTTAAAAAATAAATTTAAATAAACATGTTGGACTTTCAATGAGATATCAGTAAATCTTAGTTATGCATATGATATTGTGTCATATATTTTTTAACAATTAGTCACATAAAAAGCAAGCAGAATATGAGGTGAGTTGTTTATTATAACTTTTGGGTCAGGCAATCTTTGGTGGTTTCCCTTATTTATTAATTTGATTTCAATAAGATCTAGTCAGTATCAAACATAAACATAGGACAATCAAACTGCTAGGAGTCAATAGTAAGAGAATATAAGACTGAATCTCTGAATTTCTCAAGGGATTCATTGCATGCATATATATATATACATGGCTGTGTGAATGTGTGTATGTGCGTGTGTGTGTGTGTGTGTCTGTCTGTCTGTCTGACCTCCCTTCCAGGCCCCAAATTCTGTGATGTATTTCTGCACACCAACAAAGACAGAAAATAACAAAGAAAAATAATATTCAGAGTCTTGAATCTTTTGTGTTCTACGCAAGAAGGCACTGACAGGGAAATATCTTGCCAACTTCTTTTCCTGCTGAGCTTGAACTCTACAATCACATAGGCTCACACATCTTTCTGAATCAATGTAGGGGAAAAGAAAACAGCTTCATAGCAGCAGCTAGCTGCCCTTGTGTGTAGTGTTTGTTTTCTTGTTTAATGTTTCAGGACATTAATTATATATCTCTGTATTTATGTAAGTAACTATGTACATAGGTACTATTTATTTATTTACTTATTTACTTACTATTTATTTTGTTCATGGTTTCTTTGTGCTTTTGAACCTTCTACCAAGTCTTCTGAGTGCTCACCAATACCTGGTTATCATGCTTTAAAACTATGTAAATCCAAATGTCCCGTTAAAACTTCTACATTCAAGAGCACCTGGCTGTCTCAGTCAGTAGAACATACAATGCCTGATCTCTGTGTTGTGAGTTCGAGCTCCATTTTGGATATAGACATTATTTAAAACAATTAAATTTTAAAAATTACATTCAATATAAAGAAAACTCAAGGTAGAGGATTCTGGGTGGCTCAGGCAGTTAAGTGTCCAACTGTTGATCTCGACTCAGGTCATGATCTCACATTTTGTAAGATGGAGCTCTGCACTGGACTCTATGCTGTCAACAAGGAGCCTCCTTGGTATTCTCTCTCTCCCTCTTTCTCTGCCCCTACTGTGCCCTCTCTCTCTCATTCTCTTTCTCTCTCATTACAAACAAATAAACTTAAAAGAAAACTCAGAGTATCAGAAAATAAATTAATAATAGTATGTACAAAACACATATATAATTATATATGTATATATTTAGTATGCTAAAAAACAACTATTTATAACATGTACAATATATACTTTATAACAATATAAAATTATAGCATATACATATTTATAATACATTCATGTATATATATATATAGAAAGAGAGAGAGAGATAAAGATACATATTATTTTAGAATGCACCATTATTGTAAGTTCTAGAATAATTTATAATTTTAAGCAGCTGCACAATGTTTTGCTTAATATGCACTTAACATTATTGCAAAACAGTTGTCCATTAACATTTCTGTTCTGTAATGACAGCTTGTAATGTATTAATCATTTACTCAAAATGTCCTCAGTGTTTAATCTCTGACAATATAACAGAGTGAGTAAGAACTGGACTCTGGAGCCAAACTGTGCTCTTTGTGTTTCCATCAGTTACTGCATATGTTAACTTAGGTGAGTAGTTCTGAGTTTCAAAATCTATAAAATTGTCATAATGTCAGTAAATTGTTCCTAGGATTGCAGTGAGGGGTTCAGTTATTAATATATGTAAAATTAATAATCATGTTTGGCATCTAGTGAGCATTCAATAAGTGCTAGTATTTATTACCATTTTTTTTACTTAGAATATGATAGTATGCCATAATGTTACAATTTATTATTCAGTACATTTATAAATGGAAGAGATCCTAATGTTGATATTTAAATGAATGATTGTTAATACTAAAGTAGTCTTTTTTATTTAAGTGGGGATACTATTTTTTTAAATGTTTTATTTATTTCTAGGAGAGAGAGAGAGAGAGACAGTGTGAGCAGGGGAGGGTCAGAGAGAGAGGGAGTCACAGACCGAAACAGGCTCCAGGCTCTGAGCTGGCAGTCAGCACAGAGCCCAACGCCGGGCTCGAACCCACGAACCACGAGATCATGACCTAAGCGAAAGTAGGACGCTTAATCGAGTCAGCCACCCAGGCGCCCCATAAGTGGGGATACTATTTAAAATGAATACAAGTTAGGGCACCTGGGTGGTTCAGTCAGTTAAATATCAGACTTCAGCTCAAGTCATGATCTCACAGCTCGAGAACTCAAGCCCCATATCAGGCTCTGTGCTGACAGCTCAGAACCTAGAGCCTGCTTCAGATTCTGTGTCTCCCTCTCTCTGTGCCCCTCCCCTACTCATACTGTCTCTCTGTCTCTCTCAAAAAATAAATATTTTAAAACATTTTAAATGAATACAAGTCAAGAGGGATATATGTAGCTTATGTAAAATCACACTCTGATCAAATGTTAAATATGTAGGAAACTTTTTGTTTCAACTTTTATTTATTTCTACCTTCTCCAATTTTTTTAAATTACAGGACTCAAACAGAATGGGTATTTACAGTAAATGGTGAAAGATGTATTATATAATTCTAAGTGTAAAAACACTAAGCATTGTTGATAGTATTCCATTTGGCCAGTGACTTTAAATTACCTAGATTGCAAGATCTGTAAAGTTTCTCTCGGGTTCAGAATTGTGTTCCTTCTTTCAAAGAACAGGAAGAGTAAAATCTTCAGGATCTAGAGCAAGATTGCCAAATGCAAGTGTCTTCTGAGTGTAAGAGGAAAAATAAATAATACAGAGAGTAAGAAAATAGAGATGTGGCAAAAGGATAACTAGAGAATGCAGACCATGTATGTCATCCTACTGACAAGGACATTCATTCACGGGATGTTTTAGATGCCAGAAACTGGCAGCCTAGAATTTGTAATTCTAAGTATGGAGACTATATAAAAGAAATATAATATGTTCAAACTCCAACAAAAATATTAGTTGTTTATATTTTGTTCAACATGATATGAAAAGTAAGCATTCTAGTATATAAAAACAGCATTTATACCTAGAGGTTAAAGAAGAAATGTAGCTCAAAAAGATGAAATAACCTACAAGTTATCTTCACACATTTTTACTGATAATTCATTAAAAAACATCAAGAAATTGTTATGATATGTTTTTACAATTATAGGGATCATCTATGATACTTCATAAATAACTTGAAGTTTCTTTCTATATATCTAACGTATTGAGTTCATACTCTTAAAAGGTTTTGCCTTGTTTTCAATATTCAGTATGTTGTCAGTAGTGATCATCTAATAATTTTATTTTAAAAAGCCCAATTTTTGTTTCTATGAGTTTCTGATGGATACTGGGAATGTGTGTGTAGGTGTAATCGCTAGTTATCCAAAGCCTCCTCATTGTAGTGCATGATTTCACCATATAGTTCCATCAAATCTTAAGAAAAATAAAGTTCTGCCAGAAGGCCCTAATCTAATATTGCAAAATTAATTATGACCAATACAATGCGGAATGAAGTTATAACGAGTTTACCATGTCTCAACTGAGGTATCTAAATGGAGCAGGAGAAGAAACTCAAGACATGGAAAATCAAACAGTATTAATTAGTTCATGAATGCTCTAGAGTTGAGTGGATTAAATCAAACCATTCTATTTAGAATAAAGACATGTAATGCTAAGTGGTATGTCCAGGAAAAAAAATGAATAATTCAGAGACTCTGTTGGCATTCCTTCTATAACGAAATCCCAATTTAACTTTAGTAAATGTTTAGACATTAATATTTGTTCTGTGTATCTTTATCTCTTTATTTGTAATTGAAAAGTATTGCTTTTGTTTATTTTTGTCTCTTTTTAGACTTCTTTTTTATTCTTTTAAGAAATCCTTTTGGCCATAAGGCTCTCTTCAACACAGAAAACAAATTGGAAGTTACTAAAGGGGATGTGAGTGGGGGGTGGGCTAAATCGGTGATGGGCATTAAAGAGAGCACTTGTTGGGATGGGTACCGGATATTATATGTAAGAGATGAATCACTGGGTTCTGCTCCTGAAGCCAATACTACACTGTATGTTAACTACTTTGAATTTAAATAAAGAAATTTTTAAAAATCTTTTTGGATATCTTTTGGAAGACATCCCCCCAACATTGTAGTTTTAGAAAATAGATTGATTTGTGTTTCAAATTCCAGAGTAATAAAACTGTCACAATGTTTGCATTTGCTGTTGGANCTTGAACTCACAAACTGTGAGATCATGACCTGAGCCCAAGTCAGATGCTTAACCCACTGAGTCACCCAGATGCCCCAGAATCTTATTTTAAATGCTGAGGTTTGTAAACAGCACACATCTTATCTGATCTGGAATAGTGACATAGGTGAGAGAATGGAAAAATGAATCTCCAGACTATTTAAATACAGTCTTTAAGTTCTATAATGTTCTGCCATTGGTCAATCCTATTCTGAAATAT
Source organism: Crocuta crocuta (assembly GCF_008692635.1). Classification (NCBI taxonomy): domain Eukaryota; kingdom Metazoa; phylum Chordata; class Mammalia; order Carnivora; family Hyaenidae; genus Crocuta; species Crocuta crocuta. The sequence goes on along the minus strand of NW_027533339.1, from coordinate 2,479,790 downwards.
TAAGCCACTACCAATGGCTTACCTTGCTACTGACAAAGGATGCCTTTTGAGTAATGGAGCTACACGTGGCCACCAAGAAGTGATTGGTGGTGTTTCTGGCCTTATGAGTCCTAGAACTGAATCACATATTCATAATTGATTAAATGGTTATTCTGTTCATTCATTCATTTATTCGTACATTTATATCAGAAGCACTGAGTTGGTGCTTACCATGTGACCTACTTTATATGAAAATTCACGACTCAGAATAATAAGCATAATGCTTCCCCTCAAGATGTTTAAAACCAGCTGTAAGACATATATATATGAAAAGCATTACAGAATGTTAAGTGCTTTCTTCCTGGTACTGTGGGTCATAGTGAAAGAGAAATTCAGTTATGAGGACAGGTGGAGCTGTAAAGGCAGGGAATAGGAGAGCAGAATAGTGTTTCTAAAGGAGTTTGCATCTCTTATAGAGCTACTAGTAATTTAGCAAGCAGAACTTCTGTGATACTGGTAATCCTATCCAGCATTATCATATTTATAGTAATGTATTTTCAAATCATTCTCTGTGCAGATCCAAACAACTGTTAAATTAAAAATGTGGTCTTTCTGTGTAACTGACTAAGTGGTAGTGCCTACTTACCACTTAGGACATACCTCTATCCAGATTGTATGTTAAGATATTGCCCTTTTGCGACGTTCAAATACTTAATTTCTTTCTAATGAAAAAGAACATTCTGCTTTTGGTCACCACTATGTCTCTCCTCTGTGGTTAAAAGTATTTGTCACAAAAAGGTAAAATAAAAGAAGTAAACTGTAATTTTTAAAATTTCAATTTAGTGAAAGTTGTTCTCTAAACCATGTAATAAAACATTAAACTGTTATTAAGTAGAGATTTAGAATGACTTGCAATTTTTATAGATGAAAAAAAGAAGATTTGTTTTTTAAAACTAGGGGAAAAAAACTCATCTGATTAACAAGAAATCCAGAATCAATTTAAGCAAACCTTGACCAAAAGCTTGCTATACAATTAGTTGACACCTTCTTTTCCAACTATTTACCCTGAAGACGTTAACTCTAGACAGATAGACCTCTCCATCCTCTTAGCATTTGAATTCTATTCCTTCGCTGCTACAGAAATCATATGGTGGTAAAACCAATTAATGCCAGTGATTTCATCATATGTGTACATTAGCTCCCAAGCCTAAGGCTGGGAGAGTCTTCAGACAGACTCTTGTCTAAGGAAGCTTACTGCATGATCAGGCATGGAAAAACACATAATATTCATAATGCTAATGCTTAGAAATTAAGCTTCAAAATTGGGGATAACCTGTTTGAAATAACTTTTCTTCTTATATTACTTTAACTTTAAATCTTCACATTATATTGAGAGTTTTATTTACTAGAGAATTCACTTGTATGTCACACATCAAGTTTTTTTACCCTTTGCTCTATTGTTTTTTCATCTGAGAGAGAAATGAAGACGCTTATTGGACCTCCCTTCACCACTTCTAGTATATTATTATTTGGAAATAATTTGATTAAGTAGTTCATCTCTTAGTACAACTTTTAATTTGAGTTCTAATCTTTCATGTTGTGCCCTAGTTTGTTATTCAGCACAAGGTTAGTGAAAAAAATGAAATGCAGCAATAATATTTTGTTTTATTTTTAAGGTTATTCCTATATATAGTTCACTGTGTCAAATTCTTACTATGCTGTTTAACTTCAAGACTTTTCTGTTAACATATTTTATTTTATTTGGCGTCATAGTAATAACATTGCTTTCATAATGAGTTTATGACTATTATAAACAATTCAAGCAATACGGAAAAGATAAGAGATACTTATAAATCACCCAGAAACCCTACTAAATAACCAGTGTTTTTGGTAAACATCATTACTGACATTTCTGTATGCATATATATAAAGTTCTCTAAGTATTTTGTGAATGGATTCAGACTAAATACACCAATGTGTTTCTAATGATTCACTTTAAGTTTGTATATACTCTGCCTCTAAAAATGAAAGGTAAATAATTGATCTTGCTTACTAAAATCCTTAGAATATAGAATTTATATTGAATAAGGTTTGTGATATTCACTGCTTAATTAAAAATAAAGTTATAAGTTTAAAAGTGAAAATTTGAACTGATTCCCCAAGACACATACTAAATTTTAAAATCTTTTATTATAAAACCAAAATTTTGGGGCGCCTGGGTGGCTTAGTCGGTTAAGCGTCCGACTTTCACTTAGGTCATGATCTCGCGGTTCGTGGGTTCGAGCCCCGCGTCGGGCTCTGTGCTGACTGCCAGCTCAGAGCCTGGAGCCTGTTTCAGTCTGTGACTCCTTCTCTCTCTGACCCTCCCCTGCTCGCACTGTCTCTCTTTCTCCTAGAAATAAATAAAAAAAAATAAAAAATAAAAAAAAAACAAAATTTAAAAAACAAAGGTAACCAAACTACTTCTTCCAAACTTCACAAGGAGTGAAAATGGAGAAAATAGTAAATACAAGTAAGATAGGTAGGTAGAAGGAAGACATAGCTTATTTGGGTGTTGCTTGCTTGCTTGCTTGCTTGCTTGTTTTAAAAGTCTATTACATTGTTAGTATTTTTAAGAGTCTACTTTTACAAAGGCCCTATATGTAGGAAGAGTGTCCAGATGTATGCAAAGTCTACTTTGAGAAGCAATCACTCTCTGATTTCTTTTTTTTTTAATTTTTTTTAATGTTTTATTTATTTCTAGGAGAGAGAGAGAGACAGCGTGAGCAGGGGAGGGTCAGAGAGAGAGGGAGTCACAGACTGAAACAGGCTCCAGGCTCTGAGCTGGCAGTCAGCACAGAGCCCGATGCGGGGCTCGAACCCATGAACCGCGAGATCATGACCTAAGCGAAAGTCGGACGCTTAACCGACTAAGCCACCCAGGCGCCCCTGATTTCCTTTTTATCTAATGGAAAAAAATATATATATTACATCTATGGGTGTGTGTGTGTGTGTATTGTGTTTAATAATGTGTAGGTATATATACAGTAAAGTTCTTGGCCACAGTAGAAGCTCCTTAGGAACTGCAACACCGCAGACACTAAAATTATGTTAACATTAACAAAAATACAAGTAACCAAACAAAAAACTCACAGAGTTTGTACATGTTGACTGTGTCCTGTAATAAAGGCTAATGAACTGTCTATGCAAACAAAGAAACAAATAAATAAGATAAAATAAAAATTCCAAAAGTGTCCTGGAAGCTCTTTAAGCTGCTTCACTGTCTTAGTCACGGAGTTTTTCTACCATCATTTCCCTTGCATTCTCTTTTTACTTAAATGGAAATCGGTGTTGCTAGCCAGGACACATAATAAATTAATATATACATTTTTTTTAACCTTCGGAAAACTATGAAAATTTGACTTGACCTGATAGGATACTTGATGCAATGAAGTTGCCATTTTTCTTATTGGTCAGGGAAGGCAATTAGGTACCAGCTCTGATAAATTGCTGTGGCTTCTTGGGCTTTTTTTTTTTGAGAAGGATTTTAATGCATTTTCATGGCTAAGTGAAAACAGTGTTGTAATCAATTTGCAGTGTCTACTGTGCTGAAAAAGGCTTAACAGAAATATACTCTCCTATGGGCACCTGTGTTCCAGGTCCTCAGCTTTGGGAAGCTCACACAACACTCACTAACATGCTTTGAATTTTGGAGGTATACTGGGTTGAATTTTTATTTTGCTTTCAGCTTTCAGAAGTTTGCCTTTGTGGTGTGTGTGTGTGTGTGTTCGTGTGTACACATGCATACACACATGTGTAAGCCTGTTTATATGTAGGCTTGGCAGAGTACAGTAAAATACAGTGCCAACATAGACATGCAAATAAGTGTATAGCTTAAATCCAGCTCATTTAAATGTTTTCAAAAGCATATACAATTTGTAATGACCTTAGGGATCAAGCAAAGAAAAATCTGGTGGAAAGCCAGTTTCAGTAATGAAAACTCTTTCAAAAATGCCACTTGAGCACATATTAGAAATAAGGAACAAGACAGTCAAGTAAATAAAAAAGAGAAAGACATTAGGTTGTAAAAGTTATTTTTCTAACTTCATATTACAACTGAATGACCATTAATAAAAATGAAGAAATAACCATATAGTGAATGAGTTCTTGATTTTCATTTTTTACCTAGCTAGGAGAAGAATGTAAAGCTATTGCTGGAGTGATCATCCCTATGGAAGTCAGAAATTGAACAAATGAGACTTCCATCTTTCTAATGAACAAAGTCATTAGAGAATTTTGATAGTGAAATAGAGGAAGAGATAGACAAATGTTACATTTGCATGTCGAGTCACTGCTTTCTAGCATTGTCAGGAATTGATAAACCACATTCGATGTAAATGTATCCCTTATATTTGTAATTTCATCAGGAAAATTAAAGGAAATTCTATGGTATGCAGATTGAGTATTTAAATACATTTTAGAAGCATTTATGAGAATTGTGGATTTAAAGGAAAAATATAATTGTATGTCTTTGTTAGTCTTTTTAAAATGTTGACCCCAAAAAATGTATCATTGGGGTACCTGGGTGGCTTAGTCTATTAAGTGTCCAACTCTCAGGTTTGGCTAATGTAACAATCTTATGGTCCGTGGGTTCAAGCTCTTCCTCATCGGGCTTTGTGCTGATGGTGCAGAGCCTACATGGGCTTCTCTCTATCTCCCTCTCTCTCTGCCCTTCCTTTGCTTGCTCTTTATTTCTGTCTCTCAAAAAAAAAATTAAAAAACTGTATTGTTGACATTTATTTTTAAAAAATTTTAATGTTTTATTTATTTCTGAGAGAGAGAGAGAGAGAGAGGCAACATGAGCAGGGGAGGGTTAGAAAGAGAGGGAGATACAGAATCTGAAACAGTCTCCAGGCTCTGAGTTGGCAGTCAGCACAGAGCCTAACTCAGGACTCGAACCCACGAACTGTGAGATCATGACCTGAGCCGAAGTCGGAGGCCTAACTGACTGAGCCACTCAGGCGCCCCTATTGTTAATATTTAAATAATAGTTTATAATAGCCAACATATACCTAATAAATAACAAATTTCTAATATTTATAAATAAATAATAAAGATGTATGTTCATAGCATATGAGTTAATCATAATTTCTACTTCTTTTTAATTTTGCTTTCATTTTAGTTATGCATAGAAAACACTGTATATGAGCTGTATGTATAGTTCAAAGAAAAATAATTAAACAACTTTCCTCCCTGTAACTATGGCTTTGCTTAAGAAATTAAAATTTGGAGGTTGGGATAAATAGGTAATGGGAATTAAGGAGTTCACTTGTGATAAGCATAAGGTGATATATGGAATTGCTGAATCACCTAATGTGCATCTGAAATTGGTATAATATTATATGCTAACTAACTGGAATTAAAATAAATTATTTAAAAAGTTTAAATTAAAGATATTAGAATATTGGTGTCTTTGAAACTCTATAAGCCCTTCTTTCTACCTGTGCCCTTCCAGGGCTGGGACCAACAGGAAGAAAGCGAAGCCTTTGCTTCAAGCCCAAAATTTAAAGAGGCATCAAAAACTCAATAACTGAGATAAGTAATATTATAATGCAGTATTTTGAATAATCAAAATTGAGGAAAAAATTCATGATGAGAAAAATACCAAATTTTTAAATACTGTATCGGTGAAAAAGAAAGTTAAAAAGGAAAAAAAATAGCAATTCTGATTCTTTTTATTAAAAATATACAAAAAATTGGAATTTATATTATTTATTCACATTTCTTCAGAGAAGTTTCTCATTGTTAGTACTATTGTCGATACTATTGAGTTGGATAATTCTTCGTGGTGGGACTGCCCTGTGCACTGTAGGATGTTTAACAGCACCCCTGACTTCGATCAAGGTTTGAATCTTAAATAAATAGGACCATAATATATGTATTTTTCCTCATTTTTTACTTCAAATGATCCTTTTTAAGTTCAAGAATTTTGAAAAAATTTTTAAAAAGGATTAAAGCATGTTGATGCTTTAATGTATTAAATGCATTATTAATGTATTTTATTATTTATGTATTAAATGCATTTAATGTATTAAAGCATGTTGATGCTTTAAATGTGTAGTATTAAACACATGTACCTCAATTTAATTAGACATTCTACTATCAATGAACATTTGGATTGTTTCTAGTATTTACTACAAACAAGGGTACTTTGGACATTCTTACATGTTTCCTGATGCATATATATGCAAAATCATATATATAAATATATAGACTTAGACGTTTTTAATGTGAACATTGCACAGATTTCTAGAAATCTCATTTGTTCATTTTTTTGTAGGACTTTCTTCTGTTTTAATCAATACAAGTTACATTTTTTTTACTTGTATGACATTGACAAATATCTGATTAAAGTTTCTGAGGAAAAAAAGGTGAAGTTAAAATATAAAAATTTCATTTCATGCATGAGGGAGATATTTTACAACATAATTTTAATTGATGATAGATATACACTGTGTCTATATCTAAATTTTTTGGTGCAGGTCTACATAGGAATCTTGAGGATGAAAAAATTGTGCTTGGCATCAAGAAAACATTTAGAGGGGCGCCTGGGTGGCTTAGTCGGTTAAGCGTCTGACTTTCGCTTAGGTCATGATCTCGCAGTTCGTGGGTTCGGGCCCCGCGTTGGGATCTGTGCTGACTGCCAGCTCAGAGCCTGGAGCCTGTTTCAGTTTGTGACTCCCTCTCTCTCTGACCCTCCCCTGCTCATGCTGTCTCTCTCTCTCTCTCCTAGAAATAAATAAAACATTAAAAATAAAAAAAGAAAAAGAAAATATTTAGGGTAAAGGTAGGGCATATTTTAAAATTAGAGTCTGGAATCAGCTTCTACCCACATGATGCAACATTAAGATTCCAATTGTCTGTCTAAAATATCTCATCCAGCACTTGGCCATTTCCTTGGAGTTGCCCAAATCTTAAACTCTTAGAGACTATTCTGGTATTAAATGCCTGAGATGGAAGTCTTCCTAGAGAAAAGTATCTGGTCAGTGATCTTGCATGTACAATTAACAACATCCACACTAGACTTGTCTCAGCACTAAAAGACTGTTTAATGTATTAGCTATATGTTGTCAAAGAGAAGAGAATAATGAAACAAGTTTTGGTACAGAAATGTTGCATTTCAGCAGCTCTCTCCAATTTGTTATTCTTCATGAAAGCTGCTTTGGTACAGCAGGACTGAAGGATTTTATATAGGCAGTCCTTTTGTTAGGTAATCAATATGAAAGCATTGCTTGCAGCCAATATCCCTAAGTGGAAGCAAACTTTCCAATAAGAATTAATAGTAAATGAAGGCAGTAGTGGGGTTCATTGATATTTGTAGACAAGACTTTCCATATTTTTCTAGCCTTAGAAATACAATTTGCACACTTAATTATAAAAATTACATAAGTTAAAATAGATATCAAAACAACATACACTAATAAAAATCCTTGAAATTAAAACATAAGAATACACTTATAAAGTGTACTCTTTATATGCATATACAAGTCCTATGGATGGATTTGATGAAGATGTACTTCTTTTATAGCTGGTGGTGGGTAATTGTGGGATTGATATAGAAAAACAGGGAATGAGGATGACAGATAGACAATTTTTTTACATATGTTGCAAATGTAAACACCAAGAGAGGGAGCGAAGACATGCTTTGAAGCCTGAACAATTTCAATACGTATTCCAAATATGATAAAAAATTAAAATAAACAGGACAATTTAAAGAATCCTTAGGTATTTAGAAGGAGAAATTATACACAGGTATCAGAGATTTACCTGTATTTTGCTAACAAAATGTTATGATATTTTCTGTGCTCCTGGACTCATGAACTAAGAGGAAAACTTAGTTGGGTAAATAATACAAAGTCTAAATATGGAGAAAAGAAACATACAGTATTCTCAAGTGAAATAAATAAAATCAGCATCAAACAAGATTTGTTAGATGAAAGCTTATTTAGCAAATAATTGTCAATGCTTTAGTGGCTTACCATAATGGAAGATCGTATCTTGTTCTCTCCAAGTCTTTTTAGCAGGTGGCTTTCCTCAGGTACATGACCCCAAATCTCCTGCTCTTGGGTCTGTCTACCCACCTGTAGGACTTCAAGGTGCTCGATCCACCTTGCAGACAAGGAAACAGAACATGGAGGAGGTACAGAAGCTTCTTAAAAGCCAGGCCCTGAAGGAGTACACATTATTTGTATTCAAAGCTTACTTCCTCTCTGAAGCTTTCCCTGATTCTTCTGGGCCATGAAAATCCTTATGTTCTCAGGATTCCCAAAGTAGTTTGTTTATAACTTTATTTATTTTGTGATGCTGTTTTAATTCACCTACCTTCTTGATCTTCATCTTCACATGTATAGTTTCAACACCCATCAAATCATCTTCAGTCAATTCTCTTAGAACAAATGCACACAATTTCAATGTGTTTTTATAATATTGATTTGGGTCATTTACATAACATGTGTTTTTCTATATAAAAATATCAACTGACCATCGTACCAACCCCTTAAGTATCTATTATTCACATTTTAACAATGAAAATGAAGTTCAGAGATTGTTTTGTAAGTAGTGGAGACTAATTTGAAATTGGCATGCAATAAATTCCGTTTTATCACAAAATAATTGACTGAAGCCTAAGAAATGTATTAAATATTGTCTGAGACATCATGTTCAACTCCATAAGTCTCTATATTCCCACCTATGTCTCAGAGAACCATTTTAAGCTGTTAGAAAAGGAACTGTCAGCACCAGCAATGCATTTTGAATGTACCTTCTCTGATGGTGTTGTTAATCAAATAAGAAGATGCACATATAGAACTTTACCCATGGAAGGTATATCTCAAATGCCTTAATATGTTGTATTTAAAAGCTAAAATGGATTAAAAAATGAATAGAAACTGAAGGGGAAAAGAGTGAGTCTTTAGAAAATAGTATACTCAGTTTTGGGATTTGCAGTCCCAGAAGCTAATTTGGGACATCTTGGTTACTTCAATGACATTTTTAAGGTCTACTTTCAAGAGACAAATTTAGTGTTATGTATTTTTTGAAGTACATAAAAACCTAAATGCTATTTTTTAATACCAGAACATCTTGTTGAGAAGCTTATGGCCTTAGAAATACTTTGATAGTGCCATCTAGTGAATACAATACAGAAATCCATGTAAAAATAATTCTGCTTTGTTACAAAAAAGTGTACAATAGCATTTGTCATGATATAAATATTTTTCCTTTCTAAGGTTCAAAGTTGTATTATCATTGGAAAACTTGTGGAGTTTTAATGTAAATTTCTTTGATATATACTTAATTGATTTTTAAAAGCCAGACAACAATATAAAGGATAACTATTATAAAATGGTGGTTGAACTTACACTGTGCAACATTTTAGCAATGATTTCATTGCATTCCTCAGAGAGCTTTCTGAGATAAATAGCTCTGTCATACATAGCTTCTGGCATTCCTTAATATTCACAGACGTGCAATCACTCAAGCCATGTGGGAAAGGAAGAGTAGGTTACAAAAGTAGGCTCGTTGATCCTGTGTGTGAAGCCTTCTAGGACTCTGGCAAGTTCAGCCATGAAAACACTGTCTGCCTAATAACAAGGACAAGATTATAAAATTCTTTGAGCAGAGGATATCAATAGTGACCTGGATTATAAGGAAAGGATTACAGTACATATCCAGAGAATGCTTAAGGGATTACAAGTACTTATTTTCCATGCAATGGTGAATAATAGTGTATCTAATTATTGTTTTTGCTTAAATAGTTGAAATGTTTAAACTAAAGGAAGATCTTTTTATTGTAATGAGTAGTAAAATTCTCTTGGTGAAATCAAGCACTCTCTACAAATTATAAATAGCAGAAGTAGTTTCAATTTTACCTTTAATATTGTCTTCATAGTGACCTGACTATATAGAACATACATATTTTGTCTTTATTGATCTAACAGTCTAGCTACTTCATCCTTTATCTCTGGTATAAGATCTTTGCCCATACATTTATCCTCAGCTACTACTAACTGGTAAACTGAGATACCCCATTATCAATTCCAATATGTTCCATTCTTTCAAGCCCTCCTTCCTCCTGCTTGCTTTTGCCTTTGCTTACCCTAACAAGTTACTATTATAGTAATCTCTGAAATCTTCTTTATCAATGGCTCGTGGCCATATTAACTAAGCATCTGAGTGGTCAAAACCTCTGCAGTTATCACTGAGAGGGGCAGTTATCACTGAGAGGGACAGTATCGGGTACAGATTGCATACTGGCTACTAGATAGACTAGAAAAGTTCATTCCACTGGTCACTGTCCTCTAAATCATATTTAGTCTTGCTCACCAGCATCTATTCCTTAAATTCCATCCTAAAGTGTAATAGTACATGCCAAGGTGGCCTGCTTCATCTTTTATGAGTTGATCTCAGGTGTTCTATATCATCACTAAGGCAGAGAGGATGTCACAGAAGATATGATGGAGTTTTCCCTTTCAGCATATTTATTGATTGACACTTGCCTATATGATGTGACAATGCTTCATCTAACATCTTCTGTTCAAGAACTGCAGGTCCTAGGTTTGCTGTACATGACAAGCTGTATGTTTTGAATTTAGAAAATCATCTCGGAAATAAGAGTTTAGTCTAAGTCATACATGAAATTTTTCTTCATTATAGATTTGTCCTCAACTGCATTTGCCCTTGAAGATGTGTTATTTTTCTTTGTTTAGGAACTTTAGGTTTTTGCCTTTGAGACACTCTTCAGGCATTTAATCAAAGGCTGTTATTTCTGTTACTATGAACTTCTATTTTTTCCACAGATGGTATTATAATAATAAAAATAAAGGAAATAAAGAAATTGCTCACCCCAGGGCATTCAGCTGTTTCATTTTTCATTTTCACTCTACTTCCCTTTTCCTTAGATATATTAAATAGAGAGATAATTGTATTCATATAGTAATTACACAACTGTATTCTGTGTCTTTCAACTAAATTATTCTATTACATTTTATTATGTGTACCTTGTTTATTATGGCGATATAGGTCAGTTTTATAGAATCATCTATGTTATATAACATTGGCTCTGAACTTGTAAATCTGGAAAATATATCACAACAACAGTTCAGTTCCTCAGCTCAGAGTGATATATGTAAATGCATACAATATGTTAAGATTGAGAGTATCTATTGCTTATCATTATATGAATATCCCATTGATGTCTCATAGATAGTGGAAATGGATGAAAACACCATTGACATTTTCCCATTCCCCAAGAGCTGGAAGATACTGATATTGTCTTGTAACTAACTGGTTAATATAGTATCTAAAAGATACCTTAATTATGAATTTATAGATAATCAGTAACTTGTTTCTATCTATTTTGGATATCTAATAAAGTGCCTCAACCATATTTTCATATAATCTCTGTCTCTTCTCATTTTTACCTGAACTATCCAATTTTTTTTCTCTCCTCTCTGTGGCTTTGGGAGGCAACCCATATAAATAGAATTCACCAGTGGATATTACTCTCTTAAATAACAATTGATAAATATAAGTTGTAAAGGGTACACAACAGTTTCCACAGTTATATTTTAATGGCTGACATAAAGGTTATTTGAATCAGTAATCCACTTAATATTTATTTGAAATTTTAAAATTAATATTTTTCCTTCTTTTTTACTACAATTTTTGCATAGATAACCTTTTTCACTTTTTGTAGTTCTTTCTTTTAATACACATTTACTAGACCAAGAATTTGGATGGTAGGTTTGTTCTTGATACTGATTGTTACATTGCTTTCTAAGGAAAATGTACTTGTTTGTCTTCATCACAACAAAAGAGCCTGATTTATCTCAACATTTCTGACCTTTAATATTCTCTAATTTGGAATGGAAAAACTTGTAGATCACATTTTGGAAAGTGGAAAACATTTTCCTCATTTAGTTCCTACTTGCATTTCTGCACTTTTCTGTTATTGTTTATTGTCTCTAAGGACTTTTATTCTGTTTCATCATCTCCTTTAAGTAAAATAATGAAAGATATGAGATCAAGGGCTCTGTGTACTACCGTAAAATTAAGTCCAAAAAAGTCACATAGTACAAAAAGAAAGTCGGATAGAAAAGTTATAACAACTTTAAAAAATAACTAAGAAACTAAAGATCAATTGTCAATCAATGTTATTGAATCCAGTTTTATGTGAGAGGGCAGGGGTATGAGGAGGAAGAAAAGATTCAATTGATTTGACTACACTAATGGCCCATTATCAAGTTGCCTAAATGAAAAAATTTGATTGCTACTAATTTGAGAATTAGAAATTGAGAATGGAATGGATTGGTCATCACAGTGTCTCACAAGAAGCTTTGTACATTTTATTTTTCATTTCCAAAAATTGAGTTTAATATAAATTGGGTATAAACAACTGATACTGGATCTGTGTTTTCATAGGGTTTTCTGTCTAGATCTTTTACTTTCTTCTGAATACTGCTGTTATTGTGGGCTCTGTAAAAGCAGACTCCATACTCAAAGCAGTGTTGTGTATCTTCTTGGCATATTGTATGCAATAGAACTTTATAAACAATATTTTAGTCATACAGCTTCTAGTAGAAGAAAAATATCATGAACTACAGCATCCATAAAACTTCGAAACGTGAAAGTCAGATTATGCCTTAGAAAAGCAGGTAAAACCAAGTAGTGTTTAACATTTGAAAAACTGAAATCTTAGCTCTTCATATCATTTTGTTTTGACACCTTTTCTAGTGCACAGGGTGTCTGTTGCATAAAAAATAAATGGTTTGAGAGGAGAAAAGCTGTCTGCATTTTTTGCAGCTGGTGCAACGTGACATGGTGCCTTGTCATCACCTACCCACATTTAATTAATAAACATCTGTTTCATTTTTACATTTACAATAGTGGCTTGATTTTGCCTTCTTAATTCATTACTTATTTCTGGTAATAAAGGAACATTTTCTCTTGTTTATTCCTTCCCAAACAGATTATGTTGACAAAAATTCGGGGCATGTTTATTAAACTAATATGGGGAAACAGACAATGCTGAAGAGATTTTAGTTCTAGAAATTAAAAGATGAAAGAACCTGTGGATAAAACAACAGTGATGTGGGTTGTATTTTAGCTCTTCACAATTTCTTTTGCTGCTCAAGTGGTTTTAGTTTTTTTATTACACTATCAGATGCAGTATATCAAAAAATAACTTGTGATAAATTACAGGATAACACAATTGTTTCCCAAAGAAGATGTTAACAGCAAAAGCCCCCATTAAATAGGTTTTTGTGTTGTTACTCCTGGGAGTAAAGGACTTTACAGCCTAGAGCTATTTTTAAGGTAATGATTGACAACCTCTGATTCTCTATTAATGTTGTGTATATGCAGGATCAGTGGGTAAAATGTTAATAATACAAATCTTCACCAAGGAAACAATTCCAAATTGTGGAGATTGATATACTGTTGATTGCAGCAGCATAGGTAAATTGTTATTTTCTTCTTTTTTTTTAATGCAATCTTTTTTAGTTTAGTTTAGTTTAGTTTAGTTTTTTGCCTCCATACAAGAAGTTGCAACCTCCTTATTGTTATTCCTTTTCTTGGAATATTTTTTAATTTGTACCCACTGTTCTACAGTGAAATCAAGTGATGCCAGACTTAAATTAAGTATAGATTGTTGTTATTTCAAAGCAAAAGAGAACAAGGTATAAATGACAAATTTGCTGCTCTCTGTCAAGAACTAAATTTGTAAAATGGTATTTCAAAACACTCTGAATATACATTCTGTGTCCAGTAGTGCTTTAAATTGAGCTAATATTGTGATTAGAACACCATCACTGTTTAATTATAAATGAACTTTTATGATACTGTTTATAACTGAACAATATGGAAATCTGATCACATTTTACATTCTTAACATGTAATGGTATGTCCCAACCTATACTTCTGTGTGTTTCCTGAATTTCTAATCTGAATTACCATCAATCCCACTTACTTTTTTCTATCTCTGTTACCTTGTTCACAGTCTGTAAACACAGACCACTAAGTCTGTGTATCCAAGTGGAACTCTCTGCTGTGATCAGGACCTAAACATACCAATCTACCTACTAGATATGCTATCTGGACATACACATTTATTTCAACCTATGTGCTTAAAACCCAGATTATCTTTGTCATAAAAAATTGTTCTTTTTTTCTGCCTCAGTTAATTGATTTGTAATTCTCCATGGCTTGGAAAAAGAAAATTTACAACCGTTCCTGTACTGGATAGATCCACTGATTTTACATTTCTATTAATTTTAGCTTTAAAATATGTCACCTTCATTGTTTTCTTCATATTTTGTTCGCCTTCACAAGGACTGTTTTAATAGCCTTAAACCTAGCTCTGGTCTGGCTTCTCTCTAATCTGCTGTATGTATTACTAATAGTGTGGTTTTCTAAAAGTTAAGTCCACTCTGACGTGACTTTGCTTGAGAATTCCAAGTGATCACTCTTCAGAAAAAAGGCATATATTCCTTAACATGGGATGGGAGACCAACTTTTTATAGTTTGACATTTACTAATACTACCTGTGTTTATTCTTTTCTACTAGTTGTTTTCCATGAAAATTGAACCTCAGAAAACCAGCTTCCTTCTAGTTTCCCAAATATGCAGTTATATTTCATTTCCCTCTGATTTCACATATGCTGTTTCTTCTCCCAGGAGTGCTGCTCACCTGTCTGCTTGGAAACTCCTACTTTGTCTTTAAGGCACAATTAAAGCTCCTTAAGTTCTGTGATGCCCTGGTGTTTCTGAGTCACCAACACTTTTTTTTTTCATAGAGCTATTAATGGAAGTATTGATTTATATACACATGATTTCTCTACTAGATTAGAAGTTCATTGTGAGCATGCCAGCATATGATTCATCTATGTATTCCCAGTCAGGGCCTAGGACAGGAAAGGCACATGTAATTCAACTGGCATCCACTGAGTAAATGAAAGATGGAACCAACAGGAATAATACAATTAACTCTATTTTATAAATTATAGAATTACATGTCACTTCACATAATTATAAAATTGTTTGTTTAAAAACTCTAGGTATGCACTGTCTCAAATTAAATACTAATGACTATATAATCGTAATTTGTACTAAAGCATGAGTTTTGTTGGAATTTTTAAAATAAAGTAAAAATGTGGCCACAAAATGTAATGTTATAATAACTCTGTTATTTTAAAATATCTTACTTCTATAAATTCTCAATGTTCATTACATTACTTAAACTTAGTTCTTATCATATATTTTGGAGTGTTAGAAGGACACTTTTTTGAAAGAAAAAAAGAAAATATTAAAGATAATCCCTAGGTCACAGACAAGCACAATTCAATATTAAAAATGTTATTTACTTGATAAAGTTTGTAGTTACAGGTACAGAGAAAGTATAAATAAAAAATTAAAACAAATAAATATGGCACATGGGTAATGGACATGAAAATAATGCAAAGCTTAGCAGAGTTGTTGAAAGAAAAAATATAACTGTGGCCTTCAAAGTAATAATTTGTACCTAACTGCATTATTAAAAACATCACCCAGTAAAGAGACTATATTAGAGAAGGCTGTTCATAGGATTCAGCTTTAGTAACATAATTTTGGAGACAGGTCCTGAGCTTGTCACATAACTGTATGCATTCTCTACTTGGAGGAGAGAAAGCAGTTTGACACTTATAGACTTAAAGTTCAACAATAGATTTTCTGATGAAATTAAATGTACTCAACGTTAATTTTTCTGTATATACACTTTGTTCTTCTTAAGTTGCAGAAAATTTTTCCAACCAAGTTTTGCTCCAGTAAGATAGTCTTGAACAGACATCTTTTTTAGGTTATCATCAATCTTGCCTTTGTCATAGTCATGCACAGCATTGCTTGGCTAGAAAAAAAAATGAGTCTAAACTTTTGAATCAGACTATGTTCCCCATATTTACTATGGCAAAACTATCATCTCAATTTATCTGCTTATGCAACAAATATTTAATGCTAGCCAACTAGATGCAATCCAGTTGAGGCACTAAAATCACAACAAGGAGTAAGATCTTTTCTTGTATAGGAGTAATATAACTTAGTTATAAGGTATCTGACTTTTTTCTAGTATTTTACAGTGGTGTGGTGTGACAGGAATACTCTGAAACTAAGTTGACCAAGACTGAGTTGGTTTAATAGGACATATGCAATGGGACAAGCAGCAAATCCAAAAAGTTGTTCACAATGAGGGAGAAATCTCTATGTAGCTTGCTGTACATACTGAAAAAGAAGAAGACATTCAAAACAGCAGGAGAAACATTCAAATCTCACAGAGGTCAAGTCCTTCAAAACCAAAGCATGAGAGAGTTACTAGGAAAACACCTAGAAACCCAGAGATTCAGCAGCAATAGCACAAGCTGGCAAATTGCAAATATGCTAACCGTAATCCAGAAACTATTTTCTCCACTATTTATTGGAGGCTGGGAGAGAAAGAACATACATTTGAGCTTGCAATCACATTCTACATACAACTGAGGAAAGGATAGAGATGATGGGATTATCTTCAATTTAGCTTCTGGAAATCTGTTTCTACTCTTTATGATTTTATGAGTTATCAAAATAGCAGTGTGATCTAATAACTTAAGTTGAACTCATCTATTTTAATTATGTTATTAGCAGATTAGATGGAGACATTTTATAATATGGAAGTTTCCGTTCTGTCACAGACACATAAAAGTGATTTTTTCCCATTTTAGTTATGTGCATATGCCAAAGATCATTGTTGATATTGAGATGCAGAATCTGTTCCCAATTAGGGATATGTAGTTCTTTTTTCCCCTGTAAAAATTTTTAATTATTATTATTTTTAATTTATATCCAAGTTAGCTAGCATGAGTGCAACAGTGTTTTCAGGAGTAGATTCTTTAATGCCCTTACCCATTTAGCCCATCCCCCCTCCCACAATCCTCCAATAACCCTCTGTTTGTTCTCCATATTTAAGAGTCTTTTATGTTTTTTCCCCATTCCTGTTTTTATATTAGTTTTGCTTCCCTTCCCTTATGTTCATCTGTTTTCTATCTTAAAGGCTTCATATGAGTGAAGTCATATATTTGTCTTTCTCTGACTAGTTAATTTCACTTAGCATGATACCCTCTAGTTCCATCCACATAGTTGCAAATGGTAAGATTTCATTCTTTTTGATTCTTCAGTAATATTTTATTGTATGTATAGATATATATACCGCATCTTTTATTGTATGTATATATACACCACATCTTCTTTATACATTCATCCATCAATGGACATTTGGGCTCTTTCCATACTTTGGCTATTGTTGATAGTGCTGCCATAAACATTGAGATGCATGTGTCCCTTTGAAACAGCACACCTGTATCCCTTGGATAAATACCTACTAGTGCAATTGCTGGATCATATGGTAGTTCTATTTTTAATTTTTTGAGGAATCTCCATACTGTTTTCCAGAGTGGCTATACCAGTTTGCATTTCCACCAGCAGTGCAAAAGAGAAGGGATAATGTAGTTCTTAACATACTAGATAAGTGATAGAATCCTGCATCCATATAGCATATCTACCCCTTGTCTGTGATGAAATGGCTGCCAATAAAAGTGATTCTCAAATCTGAAATAGGCGATAGGGACTAAAGAGCACACTTATCATGATGAGCACTGAGTAATGTATGAAATTGTTGAATCATTATATTGTACACCTGAAACTAATATAACAATGTATGTTACCTATACTGGAATTAAAATTAAAAAAACACACACACACACACACACACCTGAATTAAAATACCAAAAAATGGTTCTCAGATTTCTAGATTGTAAGAATAACTGATGAAGCATTTTAAAATATAGATTCGTTGGGGTGCCTAAGTGACTCAGTTGGTTACATGTCAGACTCTTGAGGGGTGCCTGGGTGGCTCAGTTGGTTATGCGCCTGACTTTGCTCAGGTCATGATCTCACAGTTCATGGGTTCGAGCCCTGCATCGGGCTCTATGCTGACAGCTAGTCAGAGCCTGGAGCCTGCTTCAGATTCTGTGTCTCCCTCTCTCTCTGACCCTCCCCTGCTTACGCTCTCTCTCTCTCTCTCTTTCTCTCTCTCTCTCTCTCTTTCAGAAATAAATAAAACATTAAAAAAAATTAAAAAGTGTAAGACTCTTGATTTTGGCTCACATCGTGGTCTAGTGGTTCATGAGTTCAAGACTCATGTAATGCTCTGCTGACAGCATGGAGCCTGCTTAGGATTCTCTTTCTGTCCTTTGCCCACTCATACTCACTCTCTCAAAATAAATAAATTAACATTAAAGATGATTGATAGATAGATAGATAGATGGATAGATAGATTTCACAACCTCTGTATTGGTTGAAAACAATAAACATTCTATTTCAGAATGTGGATATGGTCTTTACATCACTGATGATTTACCAAAACCTCCATCAAGTGTCCTGCTGTTTACCCAGAGCTGACAAACATAGTGTAAAATACCTATAAAGCTGGCATTAGCTGATGTTAGGTTTTATTTATTTCCTTCTGTACTCCAGGAAAATTAGTTAATAGTAAGCAACTTTCACTTTATTTATCTTATGTGAAAGCCACCAAGCCTTAAGGCAGAATCTAACAGCACATAGACTCTTCGCTCCAAAATCTCAAAATCTGAATATAGAAAATGAAAGATAGCAAATAGGAACTACATTTCTTAGGAACTCATTTGGATTTGAATCAACAGCCTCTCTCCACTTTGATGTATTAAGCAAATTAAAAGTCATGATTGGTGGCTCAGTCAGTTAAGGGTCTGATTCTTGATTTCGGCTCAGGTAATAATCTCACAGTTCATGAGTTTGAGCACTGCTTTGGGCTCTATATTGATAGCACAGAGCCTGCATGGGATTCTCTGTCTCCCTCTCTCTCTGCTCTTTCCCTGCATACTCTCTCTCTCTCTAAAAATTAAATTAATAAATGTTTTTAAATGTCATCATCCCAAATACGAAATAATATACATAATACACACACATATATATGTAATATATATATTACACACAGAGATATAGATATAGATGTAGACATAGATAACCCACATAGAGATAAATGGATAGATTTCATAGAGGTTAAAAACTATTTCTCTTTTAAGTTGGTTTGCCTATAAAAGATTAAGATGTGACATGGAATTAACACATATTAACTCTTCACTGGTATGTGTGTACACATATTATGAATTCTTCTAAATAGGGAGTCAGGTGCTATAGAATTTGAAGCACCCCTCAGTGTAGTCCACTTAAATCTCAGAATGACAATCTGACAATCAGGCAATCAAAAGATAATTTGAAGAAGGATACATGTTGTAAAAAGAAATATAAGTCATCACGGAAGCTAAATTTTCAAGATGCTAAATTGTCTCTTCATTTTTATTTAGCATCATTTCTAAAGCCAGCCCTGTATTTAAATTGTAGCACCTGGAGGTGGAAGGAGACCTTAGAGCTTCCCAGATTCAACTCCTACCAAAAGCTGGAATCTATTCAATAACATGACTGGCATATGGTCAAAAGCCTGTGTTAGAAACTTCTAGGGGGAAGGAAGTTTCTACTTTCTAAGGAAGTTGAGGATGCTGTGACTCAGTTATAGGAACTTTTTTTTATGATAAGCCAATGTTCCCTTTTTGTAAATTCTACCTGTGGAGACTGTGGTCTCATCCTCAGAAGAATCATATATTTCCCTAAACTAATTTGCATATAAAAGCACTGAAGAAATTTGAGAAAAGTTGTCATTTTCCTCATGTATCTTCTGTTTCCCAATCTAAAAATCCTTTTCTTATTTGAAAACACATCTGTTTTTCTCACTGTCTTGATTTCTTTCGTCTGGGTCCTTATCCTTTGGTCAAAATCTGTCAGGAGGAGCACCTGAGTTGCTCAGTTGGTTAAGTGTCCGACTCTCGTTTGGCTCAGGTCATGATGTCACGGCTTGATGAGTTTGAGCCCTGCGTTGGGCTCCACACTGACAGGGTAGAGACTGCTTGGGATTCTCTATCTGCCTCTACCCCTATCCCACTCGCGCTGTTTCTGTCTCTCTCAAAATAAATAAACTAAAAGAAAATCTGTCAAGAAACATACTGCCCAGAAATTGAGTTTCAGTTCAATTTGCCCCTTAAAGCCTCAAGACTAAAGGAAAACTACTTAATCTCCATATCTAAGTATTATATATTATAGTATCCACATCTGAAAAATGAGGAGAATACTACATTTTTAACTTCTGAAGTGGTTGTGAGAATTCCCATGATTTCTTGTTTAAAAGCCCCTACATATTCCCTCATACTTAATGGGCTCTCACTGTTTCTATTCCCTGCAGCCTGTCCTTGATTAGAAATAAAATAATAGTAGCTCATGACTAGAACTTTCCCAATAGAATAGAGAACAGGGGTGGGCAGTATCATGTGAGTAGTCTCAGACCTTCCATAAACATCCATATATCAATATCAATTGTTTATAATGTTCTGCCAACATTATATGTGGATTGGTTTTGAGGGTGGGAATAAGAAAATTTTTATTTACAGGTGACAAATAGCATATGTTAGAAACAACTAGTTGTACACTGAGTAATGTATCATAAGAAAAAGAGTCCTTGAGGCCATATATTTTTTTAACAAATACGCAAGGAATTATGTAATAAAGAAAAATAAGAACGAGTTTAAATAGAGCATACTGTGAGTGTGCACTGATCTTAAGAAGGTCCAGAACCTGAACTCTGCCTTAAAATGATAGACGATTTGAAAGGCTGAAAAGGGAAGAAAAAGAGGAAGAGGAGGGGAAGAGAGGAGGGAAAGGAGGGAAAAAATGAGAAAAAGGAAAATTCTGTTTGTATTTCAACAACATGTATTATCTTCTCTTAACTCTGTGAACTTTATTTAGCTAACAACTGTAAATTTTATTTAGCTAAATTTGAGATAATCAATTAAAAAAAAACAATTGTGGGGGTAGCTTGGTGATTCAGTTGGTTGATTGCCCGACTCTTGATTTTGGTTCAGGTCATGATCTCACGGTTCTTGAGATTAAGCCCACATTTGGCTCTGCACTGACAGCATGGAGCCTGATTGAGATTCTCTGTCTCACTCTCTCTGCCCTTCCCCTGCTCATGTTCTCTCTTTCTCTCACAAAAATAAATAAATATTTAAAAAAATAAAATAAATAAAAAGGCAATTGTGAGTAGTAACCTTTACGCTTCTTTAACATGCATCCTTTTATTTCAAACTTATAAATGATAATCAGTGGAACATATATGTCACACTGCATATTGCATTTGTAATTATAACATCCAAATTGATTTGGGAATAAAGACATATTGTCATAGGATAAAAGATATTGGCAGTAGACATAATGAATTCATATAATTTACTTTTGCCATTTCAACATTCATTTTTCTACTTTTGAGAACCAAAGAGGCATATTAATCTCCTGGAAAATAGATGTATTGTTAAGTAAACCTTTCCAGTTGTTTATCTGCTCTCAAAGTTTTGATTAAGCACCATCAGTGAAAATGAAATTTCATTTTATCCTTTCAGTGTTTACTTTGTCCTTGCCTNAATGCCTTTAAAAATCAAATGTCTTGTGAATCTTTTCTGACCCACCTCTTCAGGCAATCATTACAACTTTCAGCTTCTATTACTGTACTCCATTTGTTAGAGCTGATCATACTTGGCCATCAGTTGTAAGGTGCCACCTGATTCTATCTGCCTTTCAGGCACCAGCATTCATGCCTGACCACTATTCCCTTTGTGCACAGCACAACTGGCAGTAAAGTGCTCAAGATCATGATACTATACCTGTTTCTCTCAACTCTACAGTAATATATTCTTGGGATTGTCTCTGCTATCATTAGTCCTTTTAATTGATTTTATCTGGGTGAAGTTAGTTCTTCCAAATATTTTTGAGAAAATGACATGTACAATAAAAGATTAAGTGATAATTTTAACATAAAATATTCATTAGAAGTAAGATAGGAGCACTCTAGTTGTTCAGTTGGTTAAGTATCTGACTCTCAGTTTAGGCTCAGGTCATGATTTCACAGCTTTGTGAGTTGGAGTCCATGGTCGGGCTCTATTCTGTAGGTGTGGAGCCTGCTTGGGATTCTCTCTCTCTCCCTCTATCTCTATCCCTCTTCTGTTCATGCTGTGTCTGNTAAGTAATTTTAAAAAGTATAGATAGAAGAAACAATTTTATTTTTTATTATTTTTATATTTTTGAGAGAGAGAGAGAGAGGGAGAGATAGAGGAAGACTAAGGATCCAAAGCAGGCTCTTCACAAATAGTATTGAGTCAGATATGGAGCTGGAACTCACAAACTGTGAGATTATGACCTGAGCTGAAGTTGGACACATAACCAACTGAGCCACCCAGACACCCCTAGAAGAAACAATTTTAAAAGAATGAATTATCTGTAAGTGGGGAATAAATAATTCCAATTTTTGAGGTTAGGAAATGGGGCTTATGTTTTACAGAAATTTTAGGTGATATTTGACATTCTGAAATGTCTCAAACTTCTCTGGGTGTTATTTTTTAGTCTTTGCTTATCTTGGTCTTCTCTCCAGTTATTGCTTCCCTGACTACTTTGTCCCTTTGTCCCTTCTTTGGACCCATTCCTACCATGGTCCACTAGACTTCTAATGAAAAGTTCTTAACTTTTCAGTTTACCACTCACTCTCCCTTGTAAGCATTCAGGCATCTACTCTTCCAGAAGCTTCTCTCAAAACAAAGACCATCTACTGGTGAAATGCATTCTTATACCCCTGTATCTCTCTGTATCTAATTATGTCTTACAGGAAGTTCATCATCAACACTTTCAGTGTGCTGATTTCCTCAGAGTAACAACAAAGCCGTAATATATCCCTTATTTCTTACAAATATGAATTTCCCAATAAGAAGTGGAGCATGAATTTGTCTAAAATAAAACTATGATGAAATTATGGAGAGTGTAATGCTTCCTATGGCATTGCTCAATCAAAGTTTTAATGTCCTATGAGGGAAAGGGATGAAGTTCTATCAAAGTTTCTCCTGTGAGAATCCATTCCCATCTCCAATTTATATGGCTGCTATCATATCTTAAATGGGCTGCTTGGATTGACACTAATTCCCACCCCGTTTTCTTGATGCCTAGTTTTGTAATTAGGTCCTGTGTTTTATCAAAAGTAAAAATAAGTCATCTTAGATGGAATTCATTGAAAGAAAGGAAAAAAAAGATCAGGCTAAAGCCTAGAGCCTAGTGGCAGTAGTGAGATAGGGAGAGATTGGCAACCATTCAACTTCAGACTCTTGGCTCTTTGGCAGCACACCACAAGTTTTATTTCTATTCCTGTATGTGCATTTTTTTCTGACATTTTGTTACCACATAAACATCTCTACCATAATGTATTGTATTCAGATTGATTAATGGGTTGATTTTTCTCTGTTTATGTTTTATTTTCATATATTTTTCTTTTCCTTTAAGGTGTTCACTTTGAATGCAGTACAGGTTTAATACCACTTATTGCCATGGGTTAACATTTATGCCCTTTTAAAAAGGAAGTGATAAGACATTAAAAGGGTACCTGGAGGGGCACCTGAGTGGTTCAATTGGTTAACCATCTGACTCTTGATTTCAGCTCAGGTTAAAGGTTCATGTTTCGTGAGTTTGAGCCCTGCATCAGGCTTGCACTCACAGAGTGGAGCCTGCTTGGAATTCTCTGTCTCTCCCCCTCTCTTTTTCCGCTCTCCCACGTTTCTCTCTCTCAGTCTCTCTCGACAAATAAATAAATAAATAAACCTAAAAAAAGAAAAATTTTAGGAAAAATTAATTTTAAAAAGGCTTATCTGAGGGGCGCCTGGGTGGCTCAGTTGGTTAAGCATCTGATGTTGGTTCAGGTCATGATCTCATGGCTCATGAGTTTGAGCCCCGCATCAGGCTCTGTGTTGATAGCTTGAGACTGGAGCCTGCATCAAATTCTGTGTCCCTCTTTTTCTGTCCCTTCCCCACTTGCACTCTGTCTCTCTCTCCCTGAAAATAAACATTAATATTTTAAATTTAAAAATGTGGTCCCTGGAATCTAATTGCTACATAGACAGGTACTAGAAATTTTGTCTTTTGAGGATTGTTCAGGTTATCTATGAATGGA
Organism: Crocuta crocuta; assembly: GCF_008692635.1. NCBI lineage: Eukaryota > Metazoa > Chordata > Mammalia > Carnivora > Hyaenidae > Crocuta > Crocuta crocuta. The sequence goes on along the minus strand of NW_027533339.1, from coordinate 2,455,642 downwards.
TTTATAAGCAATAATAGCAGCAACTAACACAGTGCTTACTTTCTGCCAGCATCCTCTAAACACTTTACATATACTGACTAATTTAACCCTCAACTTTATCAAACAAGTCTCTTACGAACTCCATTTTCATGTGATGAAATTTAGGCACAAAAGAGTTTAAGTGATTTTCCAAGGTTCCAAGTAGGACATGAGGGAGCCAGGGTGAAGGAATATTTCTACAAATGAAAGTTCTCTAGAATCTTGTGGATGCTTCATTTATTCTTTACTTAGTGTACTAAATTACTCTACAGAGGAACTAAATAAAGGGTGATCTTGTGTGAAAGCAATTGACAAAACAAGGGCTATAGAAACTAGAATGAACTTACAAAGTGGTTATCTGACAAAATTCACATTGACAAGACCATGTTGGAAATAAAAATTCTAAATGACCTTTGAATAACTTAGTTTATATGCATTTTCTTGTGTACTAAAACAAAGGGTATATATAGCTCTCTAGAGTTCTGAGTATTTCGAAATATATAATTTCAGATTCTCACTATCAGTCAGCAGACTACCCAGACACCAGATACTCTTGTTTAAGTGTTGTACTTCGAGCTTATATATAACGCACATATAAGGGCACCTGGGTGGCTCAGTCATTTAAGTCTCTGACTCTTGATTTTGGATCAGGTCGTGATTTCATGGTTCATGGGATGGAGCCCTACATGAGACTCTGTGCCAATAGTGAAAAGCCTGTTTGGGATTCTCTCTCTCTTTCACTGCCCCTTTCCCCCTCAAAAACAAAGATAGTGCTACAAAAAAACAAAAAAACAAACAAACAAAAAACCAATAGTGCTTTATGTAATTTTCCCTTGCTCTGATTATTTCTCTTCATAGTATTCAAAGATATTGAAGACCTTCTAACTGGTAATATTTTAATCCCTACATTGGGTTTTTAAAACTCAGATGCAAATTGTGATCCTCAGCTAACTGAAGCTGCACAATAATTGTATAGCTTATATTTTAGTATAAGTCATGCATATTATTGAAGTATTATTTACGTGCAATAAAGTTTATCAATTTTAGCTATATATTTTAGTTATCTTTGATGACTGTATAAAGTCATGTATAAAGCACTACAATCAAGATAGAAAGTATTTTTATCTTCCCATAGAAGTTATTCTTGCATCTGTAGTTAATCCCCCCGCTCTACTCCCAACTTTTGGCAATCACTGATTTGATTTCTATCACTGGTTTGATTTTCAATAATGTCATAAAAATGGAAGCATACAACAGGTATCCTTTTATGTCTGGCTACTTTCATTTAAGATGGTGCTTTTGAGATTCATCCATGTAATTGCATGCACAAGTAGTTTGCCCCATTTCATATCTGAGATGAATTTTATTTTATATTTAAAATAATTAGTTAACTAGGATAAGTTTTGATAACAGATAATCCAGAAAAGACAGCCCAGAATAAAGAGGCTGCTAGGAGAAGCACTGGGAGCAGAAACACAAATGACAATAAAAGTCTAAGGACATTATATTGGGGACAACTTTTATCCTTTCAAAATTATATTTTGGCAAAATCCTTACTTTAAATACTGATTGTATGTGGTCATTTTGTTTTAGAAATATTTTGGAGAAATAAGCAAAAATATCGCTAAATAGAATTTTCAGCTATGGGCTTTTGTTCTAAATTTGAGCATAGCAATAATTATTTTAACAACTAAAATGGAACATGTTCTGAAACAGCTGATTAAGCATGTAATACCATGGCTTCTTAATTTTTTTTTAACTTGGCTTTCTTTTCTTCTTTAGTGCCCATAACAGTGTCAAACGATTGATTTTTTTTAATTTTTTAATATGTTTTATTTATTTCTGAGAGAGAGAGAGAGAGGCACACAACGTGAGCAGGGGAGGGTCAGAGAGAGAGGGAGATACAGAATCTGAAACAGGCTCCAGGCTCTGAGCTGGCAGTCAGCACAGAGCCCCACGGGGGGCTCGAACCCACGAACCACTGGATCATGACCTAAGCCGAAGTCGGGCGCTTAACCGACTGAGCCACCCAGGCGCCCTGATTAATTTTTTAATGTTTATTTATTTTCAAAGAGAGAGCATGAGTGGAGAAGAGGAGCAAAGAGAGAGAGAAATAGAATCTTCACACCGAGTGTAGAGCCCGATGGAAGGCCTCAGTCTCACAACGGGGAGATCATGGCCTGAGCTGGAATCAAGAGTTCAACACTTTTTTTTTTTTAATGTTTTATTTACTTCTAGGAGAGAGAGAGAGAGAGAGAGAGAGAGAGCGTGAGCAGGGGAGGGTCAGAGAGAGAGGGAGTCACAGACTGAAACAGGCTCCAGGCTCTGAGCTGGCAGTCAGCACAGATCCCGACGCGGGGCCCGAACCCACGAACCGCGAGATCATGACCTAAACGAAAGTCGGACGCTTAACCGACTAAGCCACCCAGGCGCCCCTCAAGAGTTCAACACTTAACTGACTAAGCCGTCCATACACTGCATTGATTATTTTGAAGTACTAGAAAGAGGGGCACCTGGGTGGTTCAGTCAGTTGAGAGTCTAACTTTGGCTTAGGTCATTATCTCACGGTTTGAAAGTTCAAGCTTGCCTCGAGCTCTCTGCTGTCAACACAGAGCCCACTTCGGAACCTTTGTCTCCTCTCTCTGGTCCTCCCCCCATGGTTCTCTCTCTCTCTCGCTCTCTCTCGCTCTCTCTCTCTCTCAATAAATAAACATTTAAAGTAGTAGAAACATACGTTTTTTTTAAATCCAAAAATAATTACATAAATTATCTTCCTAAAATTTCCTACATACACTCTGCATATTTTCCAAAAATAAGACTCTGCTACAAGAAGAAATACAAAAAGAATTTTAAAAAGAAATTCTAAAAAATGAAATGAAACGAAACAAAACAAAATGAAATTTTGTGAGGGGCGCCTGGGTGGCTTAGTCGGTGAAGCGTCCGACTTTCGCTTAGGTCACGATCTCACGGTTCGTGGGTTCGGGCCCCGCGTTGGGCTCTGTGCTGACTGCCAGCTCAGAGCCTGGAGCCTGTTTCAGTCTGTGACTCCCTCTCTCTCTGACCCTCCCCTGCTCACGCTGTCTCTCTCTCCCTCTCCTAGAAATAAATAAAACATTAAAAAAAAATTTTTTAAGGTGAAATTCTGTGAGATTACTGGCATCCTGAGAGGACTCTTTTCAAACGTATTCATAAAATAATTTCTTGACATTTAAAACTTATAATAATCCCCATTCCTATATACTTATATGAAATACTGCTAATAGTACAACATGTCAGTATTTTTTCCTGGCTTTACATTTGTTTGCCCTATGATAATTAATATGTTCATATGATAGTACTTTATTTCATTTTCTGCCCCTTCCAGCTAACCTCCAAGTATTGAAATGCTAATACTCATCTTCCTAGCTGAATATATATATAAGCCCTTAGATTTAAAAAAAAAAATAATGTTAATTTTTTTGGAGGAGAGGGAGAGCACACTCACGAGCAAGGGAGGGGCAGACAGAGAGGGAGACACAGAATCTGAAACAAGCTATACAGGCTCTGAGCTGTCAGCACAGAGCCAGACATGTGGGCTTGAACCCACAAACGGGGAGAAAATGACCTGAGCAGATCTGATGCTGACTGACTGAGCTAACCAGGTGCCCCAAGCCCTTAGATTTTAAATGTAACATGGGTGACATGTCTAAGCAGACTTTCCCCCCAGATCAAACTTTCAAAGTCATAAACTGAAGCAAAAATTTTCAAAAAAGCACTATGTAAATTAATTCAAATGTTAAAAAACAAGAAAAGCAAGCAAACCACAAAAACTAGAGTCTCTGAAGAATCGAAACTATTTAACAGTGAAAGTCCAAGGAGGAGAGAGTAGGGGACTGAAGAGTATCTCTGAAAATAGTCAAAGCTATTTTTGGTTAAACATACCTCTTAATGAAGAAACAAAAACTGACCTATACTATAATAAGATGATTTTGGAGTTTATAGCAGGAAAAGGGGGAATTACTTGAATACTAGAAAAGGGTTTTTATGATGCTTTGGGGGTCCAATTCCTTGAACCTCTTGAGAAATAAGCTAGATGTCTTGCTGCTTAGGAAGGTTTAGGCTCTTATCCTTCCTGAACTCGTAAGTGTAGACTTACAGATCCCTAGTGTACCATTTTGCTCTTGTAATTCTGAAATCCTCATTAACATTGCTTTCAGGCTAAGCTTATTTGTCTACTGGGATTCCTAGAAAGGGATATCTCCCTGTAACTGAGCTATTCTTTCTCAAACATGTGTTGTCTTGATCTGACAGAAAGGTTAGGATTTGGAAGTTGGTGATGGATAAAGAATGCCAGGCTCAATATCTCAAGTTGTCTTATGTAAATCTTACCCAGTTTGAGAGCACATATCATTTGAATAGTACAGAAAACATTTTCCCCTAAGCAGCGTTATTTTCTTCCTATTGAAACCATTAAGTTGTTGATCTCTGCCTATAAGGCTTTATATCATTTTATGGAGAGTATTGCTTATATGACAAACTTTTTTAAAATTTTATTTTTTTCTAAATTGTGACCTTGCCAACAGCTTGGTTTTATCACAGTAATTTGATACCATACAGAATAAAAAGTAAATTTTTGTTGCATTAAGTCACCAGGTTGTGGTAATTTGTTATAGCAACCATAAGAAACTAATACAGGGTGTTGACACAATAACCTCGCAGGCAATTACATGAGGTGTATTTTCCCAATGAGACATTCCAGAAATACCCAATTCTTTTTAGGGTACATATCTGTGCTGTTCCTAAAAAGAAACAAAAACTGACTTACCAACCTAAGGGTGATCATTACTTGATATTTTTTCTAAAGCCTATGTTTAACAAGAAATTGTCTTTCTTCTCAAATCCACAAAAATTCCTTCAGTTTTAATGAAATATGTATTACAGACCTCACCTAGGTAGGTAATAGTTTAAGTTGTTTTGTGAATCTTATTCAAATATTTTGTTACCCACTAAATAATTCATAATAACAAAAACTGATTAACTAACCACACCTATAAGCACTGTGGGCACTCAGCTTAGTGCATTTTGGTTGACTGACATTTTGATACTTATTTCTAGTAGAAATATCTGGTTTTCACAGTAAACATTTTCTTCCTCTCTCTTCCATGCTCTCTTTTGCTTCCAGACCTTTGTTTGTGGTCTGTTTTTCCTTGAAGTCAGAAGCCTCCCTCTCACATTTCTTTATTTCCTCATTCCTGGAGTCTCAGTTTATATTTTCCTTTTCTAGAAGAAATTTTCTGATTCCCCACTGGTCTAGGGAGATATTCCTACTATTTATTCTTATAGTGCCCTGTAACTCCTCCTCTTCTTAAAAAATATATACATATAATTATAATTATATAGTACAATATATAATATATTAATGGTTTTGCCTTTTACATATTTTATATATACCTCAATTTTATGTAAAATTTATATAATAATATATAACATATAATATATATTATATATTAATAGCAATTTCCTATTATATATATAATTTCCTTTATATTATATATAATCTAATAATATCATATATAATATATTATAATATATAATATGATATATTTCTATTTCTCTAACCCATTGTATCTGGGATGTATTTATGACTTAGTTTAACGTTTATAAAATTCTACAGAGATTATAGCCATAAGCCTTTAAAAGTATTACAGCATCCAATCTGATTCTATACTGAGATCCCCATGTGAAAAAGCCTGGGTTAGCTTCCTTGAGAATTAAATATTCATGAAGAGTGAACACATCAGTACAAACTCCACACATGTGTGTATGAGATCATCTAAGACCATCCAGCTATCTTCTAGCAACACATTATTGCAGCAGCCTGAGTGGCCCCAGACAAGACCATTTTAAATTGTGAACAACTGAGTAAACAGTCTGTTAGAAGAGTCTAAGTTGTTAGGTTGTTTGTTTGGCAGCAGTAGATAACCAATAGAGTTGTTGCATTTACAGTTCCTGTTAACATTTCCTGACACATCGTAGTATAAAAATGAACCCAACTGCCACTTACTTATGATGAACTTTCAGTCTTTATTCTTTGAGTAAGCTTACGCTTCAGTACCAAAAGCCTTGCACCTAGAGAGATACATGCTTTCCAAAATTAGCTGTATTATTCTCAAACTTCTAAATGGCAGTTTTGCTTGTGAGAATACGTGATTTTTTCTAAGTGTTATATAAAATGGGAAAAAAATGTGTGAAAGAACTAGTTGAATGGATTTGGAAAGTAAAAACAAAAAAGGTTAATATTTTAAAAATGCTGTAAGTTAGGTGTAGGCATGACAACTATAAAGGATTGTGAGAAGATCACCAAAATTTGAAGGATTCTACATTCGGGTTACATTACAAGTAATTCATCACTCCTCATTAAACTGGAACTCTTAGAAAGATACTCTTTCAAAGGTGCTGTTTCTGCCACGCATAATGAGACAGTTCAAACACCTCATTCAAAAATTAGTCTTGGCCTTACATCAAAAGATTTTGAAGTTAATGTAGATGTATGGACTCTGAAATTAAATGAAATGTTTAAGTTATGCCAGTATCAAGCTTTTATGAGTTCTATTTTAATAAATATTTCAAAGTAACCAACTTACTATAACCCCAATCTGCCATCTAAGATATTTGACTTAATACATATTCATAATACGAATGGATATATGCAGAATCAAGAAAAGAAGGTTTAATAGCTTTCCTGTTGGGACAAACTACATAAATGAATTTTAGTTGAAAATTCCATGGGATTCCCAAAAAATGGTAAATAATACTGGAAAACATGGATATAGGAAAGGTGAAGAAATAGAGTAGTGAAATGTTGCTAAGAAAATAAATTGGACCTCTACTATAGAGATTTCTCAAAGTCAGACTAAGGAGTTTAATATTGATTCTCTGAAAAAGGAAAGCCTTTGCTTATTTTTTTAAAAGAAGACCAAAATTACGCAACCACATTTTAGGAAGATAATTTTTGCCATATTGTAAAGCATAAACAGGAGAGCCAGGAAAGATCAGTTGGAAGACTTATGCCATAATACAAGTGAAAGATGAAATCCCAGGTCACCTACAAAACCAATTCATGGAGATTTGGAAGAAGGGCCCATGTAAATGGAGCAACATCTTTCTAAAGCAGAGGACTTTTTCTGTTCCTGGTCCTACCCCATTACCCACAAGGCAGAGGAAGGAGAGGAACTACAGTATTGGAGGGAAGTGTAACAGCTTTCTTTGCTGTGTCCTTTGGAAAACTGATTTTAGTGACCATGAAGAATTTGATACCCATTACAGGTTAAAATTGGAGGGGATTTGTGGGATCAAGCCTTAGACTCTTAATTTACTTTTTGTCATGAAGTCTTTGTGCAAGTGTCCATTTGATGGTGTATTAGAAGCTCCCATTAGAATACAAAATCAAGATCCTAAAGATGTCTAAGCAGTGATTAAAAAATTAAGTGATATCAGTGAAATTTAAATCCTTGATAAATGGCATAGAAACCAAAAGCTCTGTTATATTCCAGATTGAAAGAACTGACTCAACCATTCAATAATGGAATGCATATATGTATTTCACCCAAGGTACTGTGCTGCATGCTATGAGAGAGACCAAAATGTAGAAAAATACACAGGATTTTTTTGCCATGAAAGAGAGATTTAAAAATAAGATAATCAAATTAAGAACAGTTTAAAAATGAACATTTATGGATCACTAACAAGAAGAAAGTTATATAAATTGAATCAAACATATTAGAATGTTACTTGTATTGGTCACTTAAAAAATCAGAATATGTTTTATTTCCTGTATGGGATGGGGATATTAGGTCTATCATTGCTTTTAGGAACTTCAGTAATGGAGATGCTTGAATACAGTAAGAAGTCAATGGGGTTTTCTAATTATAGAGTTATGTAATGTAGATGCCAGTAGCTTAGAATTTTCTTGAGTAATGTTCTTCCTTAGATATTAAAATAATCTGAAAAGCCAATTGTCCGTATCCTACGACAATAAGCCGGGTACTGTCATACAAATGATTTGCACACTTGAGGATACCATTTTGAGTAGTGTATTTAATGTTCCACACTTCAGTGAATCCCGATACTGCGTTTTTATAGCATTTAGTGATTTTATTTTTTCTACCAATGTTATTTATGAACCAGAAACCTATCTTGGCAAGGCTAGTCATTTTAGAAACCTCACTGGAAATGGCTCAGTGTAAATTTTGTTTAGGCAAGGATTTGTAAAAGATGATAAATGCAACATGATATAATAACCTCATCCTTTCATCTATCATATTGTTAAATCAAATTGCAAGTGTTGCATTAATGTGATAAAATGCTTTCTGCTTACTTTTTCTTTTAGTCAGTTAAGAACTGAGATCCAATGAGAATATTGGCCCTGAGTAAACAAGATTGCAAAATGTTTAATCTATAGACCAATAAATTAAAAGCAAAAAGATTAATCATATATCTTTGAGGTCTCAAATTATGCAGAGAATCCTAATGCTACCTTGTATGTAGGTCAATTGCAGAAGAAAAATTGACTCTTGGGCTGATACTAGTTATGCAGAACTTTTCTGATCATCAAAATTGTATTGAAAAGTTGGTTTAAGTTTGGATCTCTCACTCCCATATCCCTATCACTAACAAGGGTGTTCTTTACTTCATGAAATGGTTATCACTACTTCAAAATCCTGAGCCATTAGTTTGCAGAAGTAGTGTTCAACTGCTGACAATAAAAGGATCTGGTAGGAATTCCTCCTGAAATTCTCACCCTTTTATACAGACACCATTTTATTAAACACTTGCCTCCCCACAGGGAACAGACGTAGCAGGATTTATTATCTACTCTTGCATCATATTCTGATAAAATGTCAGGATGCTTCACAGGCAGTGAGTTAGGTCATAACCCACATATGTAGATTCCAGGAGGAAAACAAGGAAAGGAAACTCCCAGTTATACAGTGAATTAGTGTGAAAACATTCATTGCAATCCACAATGAAGATATAAAAAGATGACAACTGACATTTTAAAAGCCCAAGTTTTAGTCAAATTAGCCTGTGTTCAAACTGTTGTCTTGAGCACATTAGCCATCTAACCTTAGGCAAGTTATTAGATCGCCCTGAGGTGTTTGTAAAGCTCAAATAGCAAACACTCCATAAAGATTCTATGAGAATTAACTGAGATAATTAATTAATATATATGAAATGCCTAACAGATGGCTTACCACAAAGAGGAAAAATGTGAAATGCTACTTCTCTTTCTCTCTCCCTTTTCCTTTAGAAATCAAATGACTCCTCAAAACATAAAGTAAATTACTCATTGTAAGGGAAGTTTATGCATTTTTCCATACTGGAAAATATCAAATTCTTGCTTCACACGTTCATTGGTTTCTCCTTTTAATTTTAGTCTGAATTGTATGTTGACAGTTGAAAACCATCTTGTGTGTTCTTTTATTTAACATAGTAAATTGTGGTAAATCAGAGTTCAGAAATAAGTAGGATCTCATATAGAAAACATTTTCAAATTATGTAAAGATTAACAATAAAAAATTCTTTAATGTTTTTCTGATAAAGACCTAGCAGAAATTTTAAAAATACATGTTTTTACCACTTTCAATCTGTTTCTATACATCTATCTCCTTATCTTAGGAAACATGGTCTCTGCTTTTATATACAATATTTTATTTTTTAAATTTTGTTTTCATGTTTATTTTTTAGAGAGATAGTGTGCAAGCAGGGGAGGGGCAGAGACAGAGACATAGAATCTGAAGCAGGCTCCAAGCTCTGAGCTCTCAACACAGAGTCAGATGTGGGGCTTGAGCCCACAAAACATAAGATCATGACCTTAGCACAAGTGGGACACTTAACCAACTAAGCCACCCACGCATCCCTTTTACATACAATCTTGAAGAAGTCCACCAATTTCACAATAACACTGTGGTTATAGACTTTGATTATATGCACTTTAAGTTTTTCTGCCCTTTATGTATAGAGTGATACATAAAGAGAAACGAAAAGAGCTATTTCAAATTGCAAAGTATATACTCTATGTTAGGTAGGATGCTAAGGGTCTCCCGTGCATTCTTTTATGTGATCCTCAGAAAACCTCCCATATATCACTTTGACTGAAGAGAAATTCCTGGCCTTGACCTTATACATTAGTCCTTTTAAAAACCAGAAGAAGAAAAGTAAAACAGCAAGGTAAATAAGAGAGAAACTGAGGAAAATGATGGGCATAATTCTCCCACATAATCCAGTGTTTTTTATTTGCATACAGTTACTATCAATGTTTATGAAACCTTTCCCAAAAACGTACACTGTGCTCCATGCACTGACTAGGGACTAGGGATTCGCACTAGGTGCATCCTAATTCTCATCTTGGAGTTTTAGGGTCTAAGTGAGTGGATTCTAAGGTTTCTTATTCGTTGAAACCAGTGAATCCTCTTCTTATTAAAAGGGCTTGGGATCATTCTTATCCTACCTGATGAGTATTCCTTAAATAGTAGAATAATATCTTTAGTTTTAAGAGAAAGAAACATGCACATGAATGTGACCAGATGTGTTAAATTGTTTAAAGTGTGAATAAAACGTATTTGAAGATACTCAGAATGATTTCATATGAGTGAAAAATAATTACATTTCTTTATGAAACCCTTAGTGGGGGCACAATTATAATAGTTATCTCCTCTTTGCTGTTTACAATTTATTGACCTGTTAATATGATCGTGCATTTCATTGTTTCCTTACTAGTTTATTTATAGTAAAATGAGACCTCAATTTTTTTCTCTGACATCTTTTTTCTTTAAAAAAAATAACCTCACAAAGGTTTCATGTGTCATCTCTTTGTCTGCTTACTCTTTCATTTTTCATCTCTCCCCTTTTCCTTTTGTCTTTTCATACGGCCCTAGATGTGGCTGGCTCCAAGTCCTTGAGGAAAGGCATAGAAACAAATGAATAAACTAAAAAGCTGCAACAGCATTTTTTTGCCCATATTAGTTCTATTTTTTAAATAATTCCTAATGCTGATTTAGTAATTTTATCTTAAGCACTACATAGAAAGATATATTTTTAAAACATTAAGAGTTTCCTCAGTCACTCACTAGTTTGAATATTCGGAAGTTTCCAATTCTCTTTTCCTTTTTATTTTTCACTAAAATGATTCAGGTGCACAAAGGATCATAAATATGAATTGACCATAATCCTAGTTCATGGACTATTATCATCATTCTGTCCATGGAAGATAATTCTCGTCAGTCTTATGGTTTGTTTCTCACCCCCTTTCCTCATTCCCTTATTTTCCCCTTATTCTCAACCCCAATCCTGATAGGTACCTATGCTAATGTACAAAGTGATGCTCACAAACTTAGAATGTACTGTATGCTAGGACCTGACCTGAGTTTTCATAGTTAAAACCCATAACAACCCTAACAGTCAATTATTTATTATTATTATTATTCCCACCATTATTATTTCCATTTTCCATTTAAGTGGATACAAAGAGATTAAGACACCAATATATTCTGAAAGCTTGCCCAAGCTCAAAATCCAGTCTATGAAAAATATAGAATATGAATGCAAGGAGTTTGGTTTAGAGCCCATGTTTTTAACCAATTATATTGTATTATCTAGGTGCTTTCTTCATATTTCATGGTATATTAGCACCGGGAATGGACTTTCCTAAAGTATTGCCAAATTGCTTCTAGGATGGCTATACCAATTTATGGTCCTATTTGCACTGCATGAGTCCCCACTACATCCATACCATACCCAGAATTTAGTATTTTTCTACTTTGCATTTTTAGCCAGATTTATGTGTATAAAGTAGAAATTGATAGTTTAAGTGTGCATTTATCTACTTTCTGGTGTGTTGGGATATCTCATCAAACTATGTATTTGTCACTTTATTTTCCCATTCTGTGAATTTTCTATTAACATTATTAGGTATATAAATACATATAAAACATTTAGAGGATAACTGTTGTCATATTGTCATTTCCAATTTATTATAGTTTCTATTTGATTTTCTAGATTTTCCAAAGTATTTGAGTCACCAATCTCCTTAAATTTTAGACATTCCAGGTATATTCTCCCATATCTTTAACTTGTCCATTAAATGTTTTCTTTTATTATAAGTTTTTAATTTTTAAAAAAGTTTTATTTATTTATTTTCAGAGAGAGAGAAAGACAGAGAGAGAGAGAGAGAGAGAATCACAAACAGACTCCACACTGTTAGTACAGACCCCAATATGGGTCTTAAACTCACTGAAATCAAGAGTTAGATGCTTAACTGATTAAGCCACCCAGGTTCCTCTCCATTTAAATTTTTCTAGGATACCTTTTGATTAAGAAATCTATAATTTTGATGCCGTAAATACATTTTTTCTTTTGTAGTATTTAAGAAAGATTTCCTACATCTGGGTTTCAATAATATCATCTTATTTTCTGTTGTTATTTTAAGTTTCCTTTCACATTTTAATGTTTTAACCTTTTGAAGTTAATTTAGGTATATAGCCTGACACTGTATTTTTTACTGTGTAATAGACTATTTATTAAACAGCTCATCTTTTGCATATATAAGCTATATGCTTATAGGCCATCAATTATGTTATTCTATTTTATTTGACAGTAACTAAGAGAGTATAATGCTATATTAATTACTATGGCTATAGATATGCTTTAGTATCTGGCAACACTAGTTTTCCCTCTTTATGCTTTTTTATTTCATAACTTTTAAACAAGATCTACTTTTAATTTTAATTGAATAATGTTTGTGAATCTTCCTAAAGTTTTAGATTAGAATGTACTAAATTTATAAATAAATTTAAGAAGAATTGAGGTCTTTACGATGTTAAATTGTCTCATATATGAACACAAAGTTTCTCTATATTTGGTGAATTATTTTTATGTCATATAATGGAGTTTTCAACTTCCATTTATGCAGTTCATATTATCTGTTTGGCTAATTTCCTAAATAAAAAAGATTTCTTGTTGTTTCACTTGGTATTATAAATGGTACTTTATATTTTCTGGTTGTTAATTGCTCATGTAAAGAATGATAATGCATTAAGCAACCTCCTTTGTTTATGTGGATGTGCCTTTATAATACCTTCTATAACTATTAGGTGGATATCTTGAATTACTTGTATTACTTGTATTAATATAAATTAATACATGTTACTGTTTTGTCCCTTAGTTCCCAAATTATTTGATTTTTTTCCCCTTGACTTACACTGCATTATCTAGGACCTTGTGTTCTGTGCTAAACAATAGTGATGATGGAAGACAATCCTTTGGTTGTTATTGATCTTAAAAAGACTATGTCTAAAACTTATCCATTGAATATGATATTTACTTAGCTTTTCAGCAATAACCTTTATCAAGTTATGGAAGTTTGATGCTGACCTAGTTTTTTTAATTTTCTTTTTAATCCTGAATATACTTCAATTTAATACAATCCTTTCTTTTCTACACAAATGAAATGATTGTGTGATTTGTATCCATTGACTCAGAAATGCAAATATTTACATTTATAGGTAACCTAAGTTTGGGCCATTCTTGCATTTCTGGTATAAAACATAAGATACTATAATGTAATTCTTAAAATACATTGTATTCCAGTGAGCCATTCTTTTATTTAGAATTTCAATATCTCAGTTCATAAATAAAGTTGGTAGGTGATTTATATCTCTATCTAGTTTTGGTGTCAATTTTATAATACCTTCATTTTAAATTTGAGTGGGTTTTTTTTTTCTCTTTTTATCTTCTGGAACAATTTAAAGTATTTTTTAAAAACGTTTGTTTGTATTTACCAGTAAAACCACCCAGCTAGAAACGTATCATTTTATCTAGATTTTTATATTTATTTGAGCTAGTGTGGTTCAAGCAGACTGAATAAGGGGAAAGAGCAGTAGGAAAGAAGTCAGAGAGGAAAAGAACATAATGTTGCAGATCATGTGGACTTTTTAAAATGATAGTTGCTTTTTATCTTAAAGTATATACTTTTTTCTTCCTGACTTATTATTTCTTTTACCAGTGTATACATCCATCCTTGTGTCTTAGGTCTGTATTTTGCCTTAATCTTCTGATTACCTGAAATAAAATGTATACCAAATAGATTCCATTTGGATTAATTTTTTTATTTTCAAATATTCTATATCCTTTCTCTAACCTAAATGCATATGTTATAGACAATGTATTGATAAATCATAATCTGGTTTTAAAAGTTAATTGGGAAGTCTTTATCTTCTAAATAGTGAATTTAGTCTATTAATATTTGCAATAGTAATAATTGCATTACTATCATGTTATTTCTGATACACTGTATTTACCATACTTTTTATTTTCTTTTTACCACTCTTACTTTTAAATTTAATTTTGTCAACTTGAACTAAAATGTATGCTTATTTTTTCAACCACTGTTTCAACCTGATTAGTAGCAATATCTTCTAGTCATCCTACTGTTCACTGCTGAGCAGTGTTGGCTCCTAGGACTGCCTGGGTTGAATCCTAACCCTGGGACTTTGGGCATGTTAATCAACCTCTTTGGCTTCTTCATAATTCTCATTTTTAAATGAAGAATATTAAGAGAAACTATTTCATTGCAATTTAGTGAGGATTAAATAAGTTAATATATGTAAAGCATTTTGAAGTGCCTCACATGTAGTAAACTCTCAATAAATGTGTTATTATCATATCCCAAACAAAGCAAGAATTTTCATGTTCTTACCTCTCTGTTTAAATCCTTTTCCTCAAAATTCTTCTTTTTCCATGGCATATACATGTACCAGGTTGGTATAACTTGAGATCTTCATTCTGGATTTTAGGGATATACTTTATTGTTAGTCTTGCTCATTTAGACAATAGCAAACTTAGTAACACTTTTACTCCCTTATTTCCTGTATCTCATTGCTATCTCTTGGATGTATTGCTCTTGAAACTGGCAATATCTTGTAAGAATTATGTTAAAGGATCTCTTTTGTGTACTTCTAAGAATTTTATAACACAGCACATCTATGTTTTTGGCCTCAAATTTAATTTTTTTTTTTTTGGCTAAAAATAACATTTCTAATTCAAAGTCCTTTTCCATCAATGCTGAAAATATTTTACTGTCTTCTCGCATCCATTGCTGTTGTTGATACAGATGATGCCTAATTGTTGCCATTTTTAAAAATGATCTTTTACTTGTCAATATCATTTATAATTTAAAATTTAGTTAGATATTTCAAAATTTAACCACAATTGACAAAGTATGGAGTTTATAAAAAATATCTTTTATTATCTGATAGTCCATGAATGGTTTCCATCATGTTTATACATTTTTTAAATTATATAAAATTCTTATTCCTTAATTCTGTGTTTTCTCACCTTATTTCTTTCTCTTTCGGGGACTCATAAGATAAAGTTATTTACATTTGTACTTCTCTTATCCATGTATCTTACTGGCATTCTACTGGGTCATTTTGCCCTCCAGGGGACATTTGGAAACATATGAAGATTTTTGGTTGTTGCAAATTGAGTACAGCTGACATTTTAGTGGGTAGATATCAGGAATGTTGCTAAGTGTCCTGTAATGCAAAAGAACGCCTTTCACTACCACCACAAGAGTAATCCATTCCAAGTGTAGCATCAATGTTGAGAAATCCTGATATATCTTACCTCTTCATTTATATTCCTATCTTTTGATCTCACTCTGAGGTCCACAATTTCATCTTCCAATGTTAATAATTTCTTTTTATACTAAGTACATTCTACTATCCTGTCCATCTATTGAAATCTGTATTTTACCACTTGCATTTTCCATATCTAGTTTTCTCTTTTATCTCCCTGAAGGCATTTACTGTGCCTTTAAAACTTTTTATTTTGTCTTACTAATTTCAGCTTGTCTAGTGTCCATTTTTCTGTCTTTTCAATTTTTTAAAAGTATATTTATTTATATTTGAGAGAGAGATAGAGACAGCATGAGCAGGGGAGGGTCAGAGAGAAAGGAAGACACAAAATCTGAAGCAAGCTCCAGGCTCTGAGCTGGCTGCGGGGCTCGAACCCACGAACCGTGAGATCATGACCTAAGCTGCAGTCAGACGCTCAACTGACTGAGCCATCCAGGCGCTTCTCAAATTTTTTTTTATTTGACCAAAGTGCTCATCCCCTCCGATATTTCATATTTTTTTCCTGTTTCTGTCATTTATTCCATGAAGATTACCAGCTGCCTGGACCACTAGTATATGGGTGGGGAAGGGTGGAGAGGGACAAAATTCTAGACCCCTAGTTTTCATTCTTCCAAGTGAGTGTGCGGTCTGGGGTTACTCTAGTCTTTTGTGGACATAATCCTTCCTCATGGCCCACTCCCACTCCAAGACAAGTTGTTTTGTCCTCTTTAGACACATAATCTCTCCATCCTAGGCATCCATCTGTTATCCAGCCAGTCTTTGCTATAGTTGCTCACTAATAGAGTCAAGGGAAGAAATAGGGGTATTTCAAGGAGGGAACATTAGGGACTGTATATCCCCATCATGACCACAGGATGAGAAACGATCCATTAGGAGAGGGAAGAAAAAGATCACTAGAAAACAGAAATTAGAAATCTCTCCATCGATTCAGGCCATACTCTTCACCTAACACTGGCCCTTTCCCATTTTGATTTGTAGTTTGCCATCCCTGGTACCTTAGATATAAGAGAGAGAACAATATTCTTAAGCATGAAAGGAACTGGATAATAGATGACAACTCCTTTCAAAATGTTCAACAAAGGGATCTCCTGGCTTGAAATTTATAGTTGAGACTGTGTTTCAATTTAACCCTCAGTATAATAGGCAGAGCTAATGGAAGGGATAAAACTAAACAAAACAAAACAAATTCACACCATAATTTTTAAAACGTTAACGGTGACTAAGTCCTGTTAAATCTGACCTTTAAAACATGTCTAGTCATTTACACATTTCAATTCCCATTGGCATTAGACTAATTTAGGCCACTATCATATTTTACATGAAATGTGGGATAGCCTTCTAACTCATTTTTCCCCTTTGATCTTTCTGTCCTGTTTACTTTTCCATTTGTTTTCCACACAGCCACCAGTAAGAGTTTTCTAATTTGCAAGTTTCATGATATCACTTTCTTTTATAAAACCACTTAACAGCCTTTCTTTGTACTGAAGCACAAACTTATTATTCCAGCATACAATGTCACTTGTTATATAGCCCCTTAGTTTTCTGCCTTTCCTTCCTCTTTGCCCTCTTCACCTTAGCCAGTCCAGATTTACTAGTCTTCCTTAATTTGTCATTCTCTCTCTTTCTTCCCTAGACTTTCATATTTATATTCTCTTCCTTGAACATTTCACTCTTCACTTACCTCCACTAATGATTTCTTGCTCATCCTTCAAATCCTAGTTTGAATGCAAAAACCACTCCATGATGAAACCAAGTATCTTGCCCCCTGTATATTATTCATCACAATGTGAAGCGGCTTTCTATTTCCATTGATTTTTTTCTGTCTCTTTTTAGAGATTTGTGAAGATAGGGTCTCAATCTTACTATATTCTGAACACCTAGCACAGTAGCCACAACATGGCTAAGTTACATGAATGAATAGAAAAAAGAAGCAGACAGGCAAACTGTGTATAAAAGGCTCCCACCCAGCAAACATGCTGTGCTCACCTATTTGTCTTTATAAGAATGTGCTTCAGTGAATAAATAAGAAAAAAGCGATCCCAAGCAATTTTTGGTAACAACTAGACATTAAATATTTATTTTATATCAAGAGTGTATTATATTAGCTTTTCTATTTACAGCTTATTTCTTTTTTTGAATACAAAACTTGTATGGTTTTCTCAACTAGAGTTTGTCTTTTCTACAGATGACGGTGCTGCTCATAAATGGTTGAGGATCTCTGGAGGCTACTCCTAAATGTAGCTGGTTTCTAAGCCCCTGTCACTGCACAGAGATAATTATTTGTATGATTTATGTGCCTGCAGAGAACCTTTGCTCAAGATAACCTTTTCCAATTACTTTTATTATGTAACTGTCACAATATCTTGAGATTTGGGATCTTTCTCTACCTTCATGGATCCTCCTTTGGTTTATTTACAGGCCTGAGAGTTGACTTTATTTTTCATATATAGGTCAAACTTCTGCCTTTTTTCTTCACTTGGCTTTGAACAATTTCTATGGGCAATCTAATTGATTTGGGTTTTTAAGGTTTAACTGCCTAAGCTTTTCAGATTTTTAAATACCTACGCTGTTACATTCTTAAACTACGGTTTAGTCTGTCACCAAATTATCAATAGAAAAATAAAAGCTCATTAAAATCTCTTAACCTTCTGGGGCGCCTGGGTGGCTTAGTCGGTTAAGCGTCCGACTTTCGCTTAGGTCATGATCTCGTGGTTCGTGGGTTCGAGCCCCACGTCGGGCTCTGTGCTGACTGCCAGCTCAGAGCCTGGAGCCTGTTTCAGTCTGTGACTCCCTCTCTCTCTGACCCTCCCCTGCTCACGCTGTCTCTCTCTCTCTCTCCTAGAAATAAATAAAAACATTAAAAAAAATAAAAAATAAAATAAAATCTCTTAACCTTCTACTGAGAAAAACATATAAAAATAACTACATAAACAAGTAGTATTTAAATAAAACATTGCATTTACATTATAATATTTAAAAATTAATACAAAGTATTTTCCTATCTTGAACAAGAAGTATTTAAAGTAATACAATTATTCATGCTCCTCAGAGGAATAAAGAAATGTCCCTTAGCAAATATTGTTTGCAGTGCACTGCATTTGAAGGGATATTTGGAACAATAAAAAGCTGTTTGTAGTTTAGTTCAATGGGAACTATTACTCCTTTTGCAGAAAAAAAGAATAAAAAAGATGTTGAAAGATGCAATTAAAAATAACCTCTCTGGGTGCCTGGGTGACTCAGTCAGTTGAGCTTCTGACTTCGTCTCCCGTCACAATATCGAGGTCCGTGGGTTCGAGTCCTGCATCCGGTTCCGGGCTGACAGCTCAGAGCCTCTGGNATAAGCCACGTGCTTTTTTCAATGTGATTTCAAAATTTTACATTTTCTTTCGATAATAGTTGCATATAGTTCTACAGAGAAACAGACTGAAGTTTTGGTGAGATTAGGTGATCATGTCAGCTTAATATTGTTAATAAGTAGTAGTGGCGAGGCATGGACACTTTGATAGTTGTTGGAATGATCTAGCTCTTTCCATTAAGTGATCATTAACTCTCCTAAACTGAGAGACAGAAATCAACAATTTATTATCAAAAAAAGTTTTATTACCCTTTTCACTAACTTAAAGGATTCTGCTCCTCACTACTGTCTACCATTTTGAGGCACATATTCAATAATATTAAAGATAAATAATCCCAAGGTAGATATTTCCCCCAAGTAATTGGTTACAAATATTCATTTTTGCTGATCTAAACAATTACAAACATTCATTTTTGCTGACCTAAATAATTTTACTGATGATCACCAAGCTAGCCTACATTTTGGAAAAAATATTATACTGTTTAATTCCTGAATCGAAAGAAAGAGTAAAAGAAGTTTAATATAAAAGTTTAGAGGTTGGGGCGCCTGGATTGCTCAGTCGGTTAAGTGTCTGACTTCGGCTCAGGTCATGATCTCATGGTTCGTGGGTTTGAGCCTGGTGTTGGCTCTGTGCTGACAGCTAGCTCAGAGCCTGGAGCCTGTTTCAGATTCTCTCTCTCTCTCTCTCTCTGACCCTCCTCTGCTCACGCTGTCTCTCTCACTCTCTGTCAGAATTAAATATAGCATTAATTTTTTTTTTAAAGTTTAGAGGTAAATCTAGTGTTGCATTACTTATTTTATTTCTGGCTTTTGATAATTTATGTCTCATTTGTGATCTTCCTGTCAACATTATTTAAAATTATCATGGGTGTGGTGCTTGGGTGGCTCAGTAGGTTGAGTGCTGGCTCTTGATATCAGTTCAGGTCATGGTCTCACAGTTCCTGAGTCCCAGCCTCTCTTCCCCCACTCATCCACACCTGCCCTAGCGACCCCATGTTAGCACTCTCAGAGCAGAACCTGCTTGGGATTTTTTCTCTCCCCTCCCCAGCTCACACACAGGCGCTTTCTCTCTCTCTCTCTCTCTCTCTCTTAAAATACACTTAAAACATTAAAATGAAATAAAAAAAGTAAAGTCAAGTAAAATAAAATAATCATTGGTGTTATCTGTTTGTGCACTTACAATTAGTTGTTTGCGCTTCTTTTTTGGAAATAAGGAGAATTAAAAACTGTCAGACAATTCACCTGATTCTTTAAATTCTTTAGCTTTGAAAAGAAAACTAAAAGGAAAAAAGCCTATCATTTATTGATGTATTAGAGTCAAAAGTTCAAAACGTTTTCTGAGTGAAATTTTTTACCTCACCTCTGACACATTAAGAAAATTGTCTTTCTTTTGTAAATAATGCCAAACAAAAGCAAATTACTGCTAAGGCATATAGTTCTAAATAGAGGACTTCATTTTGTATGCATACACATATGGCTGACAGTTATTTTTGTTACTGTTTGGAAAGAATTTTCCCCCAAATTGAGTATAGTAAGTGCTATCAACACTATTATAAGTACCAAGTTGAACACTGACAATCTTAAATTTAACAGTCACAGTTTAACTGCTCATGTGAGACCACAAGGCTCAGGACATGTTATTATGTGTAATTATCCTAAGACTCACCTTTCAGTCTAGCGATCTGTGAGAGGCATTTACTGAAAGGATGAGGAAAGAAGGCTACGTGGCACAAGTGCAGGTATCTCTGTGAGTCTTTACTGTTTTCTGTGTATCCTTCTGTGTCAGATATCCTCCTTCGAAATCAGATCTTTTCTATGGTGAAAAATGCCATGGGGGGGAAATTAAGGCCAGTTTTTATTTGTGACTGTTAAGGTAAAGGAAAACATTCCTACATAAATGAGAATGTTTGTAAATGTAAGAATGTGTAAAGTTGGAGGAATTATTCTTTTGGAATAGGAATGATTGATTTTGATAAAATCATAACAGTATATGATGTGTGGGATGTCTGACCCTACATCTTAATACCTATGGGCTAGACTAACCAAGTCATTTACACTTTCTTTAACACAGTTCCTTGCCTTTTAGTTAAAGAAGTATGTTGCCTGTTTTAGTAGTGTTTTATAACTTTGATTTTTGTAATATTTTAAATTTTTTCCTAGTTTCTTTTCTAAGAATCTCAAAGGTCCCATTCCTAACAAGATTTTAAAAATACCAGAATATTCTAAAGAGCAAGATCCCACACTTCACATTAAATTCCCCCAACACAAATAGATCTAATTATAATAAAATGTTAATATAAAACTGCCATCTGGAATCATATTCTGATGTTGTATTCCAAATATAGATTAAAAAATGTCCATACTACATTCTGTAATGTGGATTATTTGTCAGATAATATACTTTTCAATGAATGGCTTCATATTTACAAGCGGAAAGGGGCACTCTAGTGTTATTTATGTGACTGTGGAAACTTGACCCTTCTCTTGTTTGTTTCATTTAAATTAACATTTTTATTTATAAGTATGCACCAATACCTTTTTGCTAAGATACAGATGGTCCTTGCGTGCTGATAAGGTTTGTTATTGATCCTGTATAAATTTTAGTTTACTTCTTTTCACATACTCACCAGAAGTCAACATTAAATGTTGATCGGCCCAGATTTCACCAGCATGATTAACTGGCGTTAATCATGAGGAAGTAGTATGCTCTTACATCTTTATAATATATACTCTTAGAAAAGGCTCCAGCATCTGCCATATCCATTTTTTCTTCCTGTCTCCCAGCTAGCTCAGTTTAGCATTAAATGAGACTGGAGGAAAGAGTCAGCCATGAATAGGGTACCCACCCCCATCAAATGTAACTAGAACTAGCTTGGCAAGTCTTACAAGGCATGATTTGTTGACTCAGAATTATGGATTGTGTTACAAATCATTCAGATAACAAGGTCACTTTCAAGTAACCCAATAGGTAAGATTTCAACTGCTTATTTGTATATCTATAGATTTACATTGTTAATAAGAATGATGTTTTAATTTTAATAGTCTTTAAGAAGATTGAAACACCATCTTATTCTTAAAGTGTCTCTGTGAACTAGGTGGTAATGTATGGCTAGAGTGTTTGTCATTTGATATATTGCCCAAGAAGAATATAACACCATGTTTTGTCACACCGAAATAAAAGACTCATCCTGCCCTTTCTACCGTCGGGTGTTCCTGCATTGAAAAAATATCTTGATGTTTCAAGTGCATGTTTAAGAATCAGGGCAGTGCATTTCTTGGGTATAAGTTAAAACTCCCTAAGGAGTTGTTTACTTCTGTACTGAAAGACTTTACATGTTGCTGCTCTTTCTGACATTTGACTTGTATTTATTCAACAAATATTTATGAAGTGCCTACTATGTAATGGTACTAAAGTGAAATCTAAGGAGTGAATTTGAAGGTAACTGCACTGTATGTGTGGAGATGTTCTTGAATTAGCGTCCAGTCTTGGTTTCCTGTTTTTCTTTTGTTTTTGTTTTTGGACTCACAATTCTGAGATCAAACGTGAGATCAAGAATCAGATGCTCCACCAACTGAGCCACCCAGGCACCCCCAAACTTAGTATTTTTAAAGTTACTGTTATGAATATTTTCACATTCACAATTTCTATTAGTGTGATGATATACTATTGATAAAGGAAAGTGAACATATGAAAAGGGGGCTTAAAGTAGTAGTGTTTATATTTGGGATAATAAATGTGTGACCGTAGCTATGTTGTTGAAAAACATGATTTCCATGATTTCTAAAACCTGATTTTAATTATCTCAGAAAATAATTTCTTTGTAGGTGAAAGTCCTCCAAAGTATTTAAATAGTTTTCACAATAAAATAAGCCCACTTAAAGGCATATCACACTTGCTTTCAGTGATTACTTTGCCAAAAAACGGGGGTGCATAAACTAATTACACATATTTCAGGTGATCTTTGCAATAGCAGCTAAAGATCAGATCCTGGGATCCATCACTGTCACTCTGGAGAGGACTTGTGACCACTTCTGCCTTCTAAGATAAATACACTAGCACATTTGATGTTCTAAGGATTCCCTATCATTCTTTGGAATTCTCAATACATGAAAGTTTCATCTAAGTTCTATGTCACATTTGAATGCCAAGTTTGAAAAAGATCTTGCTTGAATTTTGTGATACAGAATTGATGATATGTTTTTCTAATCTTTTGACATATTTTTCTTTATTTATTTGAATACATTTAATATAGCTTCTTTGAATTCTTTGTCAGCTAAATTCACTCTCTGGATGTAATTGGAACTACTTTCTACTGTGTATCTACAGTATGGATCATACCTTCCTATTTTCTTTGCAGGTCTACTAAATTTGGACTGAAAGTTAGGCATTACAAAAAACACATTTTGGATTTCTAGCCTGAAACCCCTGTGGCACCTTTTCATGGGAAGCCATGGAGTTTTGTTCTGATATATCCTGTAGCTATTGCCTTGGAGGTTGGACAGTGCCCCAGGCCAGAAAGTCACAATAGAGATCAGAATTTCTTCTGGATTCTCTCTGCTTAGGACATTTTAAAGTATATTTAAATAGTTGAGTTGATTTAAATTTTTTTATCTGGTTCATAAATGTAATGTGTGGGAAGCACAGCCATCTTACTCATCTGCCATTATGATAAATGGTCTAGTTATTTTATTTGTATTCATAGGTTTTCCTCTATTAGGATTCAAACATGAATGCATTGATGGTAGTGGGAATATGGAGGTCAACTACTAGCAACAGCTATTTTCAAAATTTCCCCTCGTTTGGAAAGCTATCTGTATATTTGAATTTTTTAAATGTTTTATTTATTTCTGAGAGGGGGAGAGAGAGGGAGAGAGAGAGACAGCGTGGGGGGGTGTGGTCAGAGAGAGAGGGAGACACAGAATCTGAAGCAGGCTCCAGGCTTTGAGCTGTCAGCACAGAGCCTGATGCATGCGGCTCTTGAAGCCACAAACTATTTGACCATGACCTGAACCAAAGTTGGATGCTTAACTGATTGAGCCACCCAGGCACCTCATCTGTATATTTGAGTCAGGCCTGTTCTCCACATCTTTTTGGTAAATCGGTTCCCACAAGTCANTCTTTCAGAAAAAAAGAAATATATATATATATATATTTCTTTTTTTCTGAAAGAGAACTGAAAATTCCAGTTTGTTTTACTTTTGTCTGATACTCATAGAAAAAGTAAGTTTTAAACTTATGTAGTTAGTCATTGAATTAGTGAGTGACAGATCTATTTTCTTTTAATAAATACCCTTTTGGCTAAAAACTTTATATTGGAAAACGAAAGATTAAAACATTTTTCTTTCTTTCCTTTTTAAATATGGGAAGATACACTGCTGCTTTGGTATTTCCAGAGAAAGAGAAACACAAAAGATGCTGTTCTTGTGATTTTTCTGTTAGATCTCTATAGAGATTTTAAAAGGCAAATGTTAGGAATAAAAGCCCATGCAGAGGCAAAGTATCATAAAGGACATGGCAGACTCCAGGCATAGAGCAGCTGTGAAAACATCATTTTTGCTGCAGATAATAGTGTAGCTCATTACACAGACATTTTAAACAGTACTACCTATTATAATGAACATTGGATGTTCAAAACAACAAATTACTAATAAAAGATCTTTTAATTTTCATGATCCAATAAGTCAACTTTGATTCAATAAATATCTCAATGTGGAGTAAATGATTGAATAAAAATATAACCGTAAAATACAGATTTTCTTACATCATTCTGTAATACTTTAAATTTATTTTAAAAATACAATGCTTATTTTCATATATTTTGTAAAAATATTTTAGAATAGAATCATCTTCTGTAAACACAAGTATTTCTTAAACTTCAAGGTATTCTAAAAATTTGTTAAAAATATAGTTTCAAGGAAAAAAATAAATTTTCTGCATCAGCTACCCACCATCACTTCTAGGGATAATGGCCAGTGAGGTACCATGAAGTCTGCTCATCAAGTTCACTCTGATGTTCAAGTTACAGTGCACCTTCACAGGTTCTCTGAAAGCTTGTGTGCCTGGCACATTTTCATTTCCCTATCATTGACACAGCAGCAACGGTTACAGCTACATTGGGAGGAAGTGAATTTGGACTTCATCTGTCTCTCCCTGAAATAAAAATACTAGCCTTGGAGTTTCTGGAGAGAAGCTGAGGAAACAGACTAAATAGAACATTAATAAAGCAATCTTTTAAAAACTCACTACATCAACTTTAACTATCAGATATCTCATACTATATGCATAGTACTTTGCTAAAATTACAATTCACAAAGGATATTCATTCCCTAATGGATAAATGAATAACAAAAAATATTTAGTAGATCCTACCTTATAGACAGAATCTCCATAAATATGTTTCTATCATTATTATATATACTTGAATACATTTATATATGTCCTTTAATATTCATTTCCTTCATAAATGAAAACACAGTCAACTTGCGAGTCCAGTTGGGGTAAAAGATTTGCTGCTTTCAGCATGTCAGAAGATTTCATCCTTACTTCAAGTCTCCTATTTTTATGGTTTCTTTTCTGTTGATAACTAGTAATAATATTTTTCAATTAATATTTTGACCTACTGTGGGAAGAAATAAAAAGTAATTGCCATAAAATATTCCAAACTTTCAGATTCTACTTTTCAAACAAAGATGATAAATCTGCCAAAGCTTTACTGTTGTCTATGGGCAGCACTGTAATGCAGCAGCTGAGGTATTCATTGGTTACTTCCCCTGTAAAGGAAATGTATGTAGATTCAGGCTGTTTAACAATTGAGGATTACCCGTGATAAGTAATAGATATATGGATTTTTGGCTAAATCAAAATATCACTGTGTCCTCAGGAAGAATCAATGAAAGAGAATGTGCACTTTATCATTGCAATGTTTCTTTGTTTGTTTAACCAACTGATTATTTATGCAAGTATGCAGGGGCCAAAAGTCTTCAGCTCCAAATTTAACTTTATATTGCCTTGAAACTCAAAAATAGATGAAGTTTAGTTCCAATATTAGTGGAGAATAATTTCTAAAGGACTGTCTCTTAGATCCTGATTCAAATTCACATCAACCTCCATCGTACTCCATTGCTAGATATGCGTTTAACATGAAAGGATGTCTAATTTTATAAGACTAAGCACCTGCAAAATCCAAGTAGGTAAATACTGTACTTCAGATTTATATGGACTTTAATTACTCAATTCTGAGAGTGAGTAATTTTGTTTTAACCACTACTCCCATTTGTATATCAAATGTTTTCACACAAAAGGGATGTAATAGTCTTGTAAATTTTATGCATGTTTGGGGGTAGTAAACATAACTGATTGTTATATATCTGCAAGGTGTAAAAGAAATCAGTATTACATGGTGAAAAAGAAAACTACAGAAAAACTATCTTGGAAACAGTTTCTGCATGGACAAAGCATCTGATACATAGAGTGGAAATGTCTGATGTCTTACAGTCTCTCATTTTATTTCAGTGAAACATATTAGTATCTTGAGTTTCTTGAAAATGTGTTATTTTTATATTTTTCCAAGTGCTAGGGAAGAAGAGCAATTTTGTTTATTCCCAGGTGGCTTAAATTTGATTTGAACTCACAGCAGAGTTTACGCTGATGAATAGCTTTCCATTGAACATGAATAAATTGAGAAATACAGATTAGTCAGCCACTTTTTCTTCATAATTTAAATTCCAGGGAAGAAGCATTTAGCAAAAATAGAACACAAAGGGCTGTGCAATTGATGAATTGCACCTGATGACTAGCTGAATTAATAAAACTATTAATGAACTAGACACCAAAGCTCCTTTTTAGAACATCTACAAAAATGACTGTTTTAAGTAAACAAGCAGACAAAAGCGAAGCACTGGCAACAAAAAAAGAGCAAGTGTTTTCTTCAGTTAATATGCAGACTGATATGATGTTAGTAACACATGCAAGCTTCACAAACACATTTTTCCCCTCAGTGTTATTTATTTGTTTGCTTTATACTTTTTAAGTAGCTTAACTACCAAATATCTTTAATAATTAAAATTAAGAAACTCAGATATTCTCTCTCTCCACATACATGTGTATGTATATATACATATATATATGTGTATGTATGTATGTATATGTGTGTGTGTGTGTAAACGTGTTTAAACACCCTGTACATTTTACAGTGCTCACCCTTTTAAAACTTTCAGGTTTCTACAAATTTATAAGCATGGTATTATATTTAGATAAATGTAATTATTCAGGATGTTTTAACCTTAGTTTAGAGATAATATTTTATAAGTGTTTCAAAACCTCACAGAAAATTCTCATATGTAACCAGCATTTGAATTTCTCTTCTATTCATTTAATACATGTAACTATTCTAAGCCTTTAGTACTGTGACACTAAATTTGACCATGATATATTGTTAAGTTGAAAGTACTATTTTCAAAAATTAATTTTTTACTACTTGGCAAATAAGCAAAACCTTTTACTAGACACACTTTTATATATTAAGGATAGGAAGTAGATATAAAACAAAGCCACTTATTTTCAACACAAAGCAAAATATTTTTCTATATTTGACAGATTGCTAATTGTTTTTCCAGTATTTGATTCTGTTTTAACATAGAAATCTTACAAGATACTACATTTTAGTGATTTTTAGTTGTGGTTTCATGATTACTAAAATGCATGACATCAAACCCTCACTGAGGACAATAATTGATTCAAAAGTCTTGAAAATCACTCTTGGCAAATAAAATACAATCAAGTGTGAAGGGATTAACTCAGTGCTTTCAAACAAATGATGGACATAATAGCCTACTCACAGGATGATAATCTTTTGAGCAATGTAAATAAAGGCTCCATAGTGTAGGACTCTGGGCTCTTCCACTGAGATTCCTGAGTTTCTATTTCTGTAGATACCCAGACCCTAAGAATGCCTTTTAGTTCTGTTGTCTTTGGTATGGCCTCTAGCACAAGTATTAACTCAGACCTTCAAAGATGAGGGGGTTTTGTTCCTTATTTTCTTATCCCTAATCTCTTTGGGCCAGTTTAAGTTAAACCGTAGATTCAATAGTACAAATTCATAATTCAGATATGTGTTATTAAGTATTGTTTCTTGTCCAGCCTAACCAAATGGATTCAATGGAAACACAGTGAATATAATTAATTGATGGAAAATGTAGCACAATGGGAGACAACCATCTTATAAAACTAGGAGCAATAACTAAGTTTGTTTGAGGAACTGTATAGTATATGGTCAAGCAAATTGATTCAACAAATTGGCAGTCATCTGCATTTATAAGTATTCAATGTTGTGAGCTTGACGTAGCTATTTAAGTGCTAACATAGATTTGTAGATTTTGTAGAAATAAAAATGAAAAGATGTGAATATATTTTCTGATCTGTATTTTATAATCCCTCAAGCATCATAAATAATAATACAGTCATTTAAAAATTTTAAAGCATGATTAACATACAATGTATATTTGTTTCTGGTGTACATTATAATGATTCAACAATTCTATATATTTCTCAGTGGTCATCAAAGTATCTATTTTACCTATCCTTATGCCACCAACCTCTGGTAAATAAATACTAGTTTCTTATCTGTTTTTTGGAGTTTGTGTTTTTGTTGTTGTCATTTCTTTTTTCCTTTGTTCCTTTGTTTTGTTTCTCAAGATTCACATATAAGTGAAATCATATTGTATTTCTCTTTACCTGACTGACTTAGTTCACACAGCATTATACCCTCTAGGTCCATCTATGTTGTTGAAAATGACAAGATTTCATACTTTTTTGTGGCTGNGTGTGTGTGTGTGTGTGTGTGTGTGTGTGTGTGTGTGTGTGTGTGTGTGTGTAACATCTCTTTATCAATTAGTCAATGGATAAACACTTGGGTTGCTTCCGTATCTTGGCTAGTATAAATAATGGGTCAGTAAACATAGAGATGCATATATCTTTTCCAATTTGTGCTTTCAGTTTCTTTAAGTAAATACCTAGTAGTAGAACTGGATTAGAAAATTTAACTTCTTAAGGAAACTTCATTGTTTATTCCAGAGTGGCTGCACCAGTTTGCATTCCTACCAACAGTACGTAAGGATTCTTTTTTCTCCACATCCTCACCAATACTTGCTTTTTTTTGTATTTGTTTGTTTGTTTTTTTTAGCCATTCTGACAGGTTTAAAATGATATGTCAATATGGTTTTGATTTGCATTTTCCTCATGATTAGTGATATTCATCATCTTTTCATAAGTCATTGACCATTTGTATGTCTTCTTTGGAAAAAAAAATACTATTCAGGTCCTCTGCAGATTTTTATATTAAATTATTTTGGGATCTGTGTGTGTATGTGTGTTGAGTTGTAGAAGACATTTATATTATCATTTGCAAATATTTTCTCCCATTCAGTGGGTTGCCTTTTTGTTTTGATGATAGTTTTGTTTGCTGTGCAAAAGCTTTTTATTTGGTACAGTTCCAATAGTTCAATTTTGCTTTTATTTCACTTACCTGAGGAGACATACCTAGAAAAATGTTTCTATGGTCAATGTTAAGGAAATCACTACCAGTTTCCTTCTAGGAATTTTATCTCACATTTAGGTCTTTAATCCATTTTAAGTTTATTTTTGTGTATGGTGTAAAAAAGTGGTAAAATTTCATTCCTTTGCATACGGCAGTACATTGTTCCCAACACTATTTATTGAAGAGACTGTCTTTTCCCGACTTTGTATTCTGAGCCCCTTTGTCACAGACTTATTGTCCATGTAAGTGTGGGTTATTATGGACTCTCTATTCTGTCCTATTGATCTATCTGTCTGTTTTTGTAACAGTATCATACTGTTTTGATTATTGTAGCTTTGTAGTATATCTTGAAATCTGGGACTATGGTATTTCCTATTTTTCTTTGTTAAGATCGCTTTGGTTATTCAGGATCTTTTGCGGTTCCATACAAGTTCCAGGAGTATTTTTAAACTTCTATGAAAAAAGATTCTTGGTATTTTGATAGAGATTACATTGAACATGTAGATTGATTTTGGTAGGATGTGATTTTTAACAATACTGATTCTTCTAGTCCATGAGCATGGAATATCTTTTCATTTGTGTCATACTCAATTTCTTTTATCAGTGTTTTATGGTTTTTGGAGTAGAGATCTTTCACCACCTAGGTAAAGTTTATTCTTTTAGATGCAATTGCAAATGGGGTCATTTTCTTAATTTCTCTTTCTGCTACTTTGTTATTATTGTATAAAAATGCAATATAGATCTGTATGTTAATTTTGTATCATGCATCTTTACTTTATTCACCTAATAGTTTTAATAGGCTTTTTTTGTGGCGCTTTAAGGAATTTCATATATAGTATTATGTCCTCTGCAAATAGTGAAAATTGTAGTTCTTCTTGTCTTTGGTATGCCCTTTATTTATTTTTGTTGTCTGTGTCTAGGACTATTAGTATTATGTGGAATAAAAGTAGTGAGAATGTGTATCCTTGTCTTCTTCTTGGTCTTAGAGGAAAAGCTCTCAGTATTTCCCTATTGAGAATGGTGTTGACTATGGATTTTTCATATATGGCCTTTCTTATGTTGATGTATGCTCCCTGTAAACCTACTTTATTGAGGGTTTTTATCATAAATGATGTTGTACATTTTCAAATGCTTTTTCTGCATTTATTAAGATGATTGTATGCTTTTTATCCTTACTCTTGTTAATGTGATACATCACATTGATTTGTGAATATTGAACCCCCCTTCCTAATATGTAATAGTGTGGTGAATGATTTTTTTAATGTAATTTTGGATTCAGTTTGCTGTATTCATCAGAGATACATATTGGCCTGTGGTTTCATTATTGTTTTTTGTACTGTCTTTTTCTGGTTTAGGTATTAAGGTAATGTTGGCATTGTAGAATGTATGTGGAAGCTTTCATTTCTCTTATGTCTTTTTGAATAGTTTGACAATAGGTATTAAGTCTTTAAATGTTTGGTACAATTCACCAATGAAGCCACCTGGTCCTGGACTTTTGTTTGTTGAGAGCTTTTTGATTGGTAATTTGGTTTCCTTTATTTAATCCAGTCATTTTTATGTGCTGAAATTCAGATATTTGTTGATCATTGTTTTTAAGTTGTATTTCACGCCTAAAAGGAAGATGATAACATTGTTCCATCTTCTGCTTTAGTCCAAGTCAACATTTTGCATTCTACCTCAATGTGTGTGTGTTAAAAATAGTTTATTGTTATATATGAAAGTTTCAATATATATTTACTTTGGATTAATATTATTCAAAGAATCTACAGAAAATATGACATTTAAAAAGCCTACTCCAGGGCCCTTGGGTGGCTCAGTCGGATAAGCTTCTAGCTCTTGATTTCAGCTCAGGTTGTGATCCTGGGATTAGGAGATTGAGCCCCAGTCAGGCTTTGCACTGGACGTGCAGACTGCTTTGAGATTCTCTCTCTCTCTCTCCACCTTCTCCCTTGCTTGTGCTCTCTCTCTCTAAAATAAAATAATAATAATAATTCTGAAAGGCCTTTCCAGTTACAAGAATAGGTAATACTCTCAATAACCCTTTAAGTAAAAATGTCAATAGATTTTCTCTGTCCTATAATTGAACATGCTGATGACCTGGATATTTTGGCATGGCTCATATCCAAATAGCAATCTCCAGACATACCTGGTTTTAGATATATTTTTGAAGAGGATTATCTTGAAGAATATTTTTAAGAATATATTCTTTTGAAATATTGACCTTGGTCAGATCAAGTAAAAATTGTTCTAATTTGCCCATCATACACTGAGTGGATTTTCAATCTGTCTTTAGCACTACAGATGAAGAATAATCTATATACCTTGAATTTGGAAATTGAATATGAAATGAAAAATAAGTTTCAGTGTATAAAAATAACAGCAGCTTTAATGGAATTGTGGTTGATTGAGACATACTTATTCTAGTCAGCTTAGAAACTAATTTTATAAAAATGAATATTTTAACATAAGAATGAATTAAAATGCAAATATGTTTAAATTCTATCATAGTTAAAGGATGTCTCTGGCTTACACTTATTGCAAAAAATGGCACAATATTTTCTAAGTAACATGTCATACATGTTAAGATATTGTATTTAAAGTCAAGTTTAAATGAAAGGTGGATTTAAGGTCTCAGAAGAAGATAGCAACATTAAAAATTGTCCTGCATGAGAAATTTACATAATTGGTGGGGAAGTTAGAGAGGAATGACATTTAAATCATTTTTAATTTAGAAAGACAGAATTTAACATTCAATATAATATAGATGAAGTTTTCAAAACATGAAAATCAAAATTAATTTTTAGTTCTTCATTCCTTTGTATTATCTCCCCCATCTAGATTAATAAATATTGATATATATTTGCTTTGTATAATCACTTTGGTGTCACCTAGTCAAAAACCTTTAGTAATGCATCTTGCTTACATTTTCCACCTAAAACAATGGCAAATAAAAGAAATCTACAAAAATAATAAAATTAAACAGGCAATTTTAAATATTTATAGATGTGGCATAGCTTAATAGAGTAAAAATATGTAGTATTGAAGGAAAATTAAGGCCACATGTTTCAGAGGCGAACTACTTGGTTTGAATAACAGCAGTCTCACTCACTGAATATGTGACTTTGAGCAAATTTTGTCTATCTATGAAGCTTCACTAGGGAGATAATTATATGATTATTATTCCAAAATTGCTTTCTTCAGAAGTTCTTTGTGATAGTCAATGAGATAATGTATATATTTGGCCTGATATGCAGTATTGTTCCATAAATGGAACCTATATATATATTACCTATGTATATACATGCATATATATATATAGTAATTTTGAGAAACTAAGTTGATCATCTGAACCTCAATACCTTTATTTTACATTGAAACAAATACTTATTATTAAAATTTTTAAATGATACTTAATTAGCTGGTGTACATTGTATATTTAAATGATTTGTCTTCTTGTTTCCCCTCCTTCTTCATCACTATCATTTTTTTGTTTTGGTTTTTCTCATCATTTTTATAAATATAAAAGAGAAACTGCCCACAGAATATTGCTGAAAGTGGTTCAGCAGGGAAAGAGCTATTTCTGAAAATTGAAAATAAAGGAGCAAGACTGAATAGGAGGTGAAAAGGTGTGTGTGTGGAATGATATCTCCTTAAAAATAGATGGAGAAAAGTTCAAAGGACAATGCATGTAAGAGTGACATATATGGGGGAAAAAATCAAAATAGGGTTTTCAGCATATAGAGAAAATGAGATCAAGAGAGCTAACACTGGAATTTGAAGTGGTAATGCTAGTTCTTAGAATATAAGCAGTAATAGACCTAATAACCTAGCAGTGGAATGGTCTCCTTAGTCATATCAATCAGCATAAAAATTGGAGATTTATGAAGCTCACACAAGGACTACTTTAGCATTCAAAATTTTGAGCAGCAGGAAAGCAAATTAATAAGCAGTGAAATAGAATATTTTTTCATAATGAGTTACACCTTGATTGGTAAACCAAGAGAATTAGCAATTTGATTCTTGTTTATTTGTATGAGTAGATAGGTAATAGTGAATGTTTATTATACAATTTATGCAAATTTTTAAAAATCAAGGTACTTATAAATAAGGATTGTATATTAAGTGTTTATTTATAGTATTTGGATTACTATAAAGTTTTGGGGTTTTTTGGTTTTTTTAATTTTTATTTATTTTTGAGACAGAGCATGAGCTGGGAAGGGGCAAAGCGAGAGGGAGACACAGAATCTGAAACAGGCTCCAAGTTCTGTGTTGGCTGCACAGAACCCGATGCGGGGCTCGAACCCACGAACGGTGAGATCATGACCTGAGCCAAAGTCGGACTCTCAACCAACTGAGTCACCCAGGCGCCCCTATAAAGTTTTGTTTAATAAACTTATTCAGTAATATCAAAATCATTTCACTTGCCAAAGTTTAGGACTTGAATTGTGATATATTGAATTGTGATTTTTTTAAAAAATGAATTACTTTTAGAATAGGACACGTTACTTTATATTGATTATACTAATTAATAATCTCATAAAAACAGAAAATACACCATATAAAAATTGACTTCCATTTCAGATTTTATTTGTGGACAATGCCCAAGAATTTGGCATTTCCTTTGCTGAATATATGCCTTTACTAAATAACTCCATGCTTCTAATAGGAAATGAAATGTGTATAGCAATTAAGGAGTAGCAATTCCAAGAGTTCAGTATCATTCCCCAACTTTTTAGGAAAAGCTATGCAATTGATAATTCCTGCCTTCTTCCTCTTTTCTCTTTTTCCATGAGGTGTTTAATGATGGATCTCATCTAATTCCCATTCTGGGCAAATCCAAATTCTTATTTAAACTGAATCTTGGACAAAAAATGATAACACTTTGTTAGTAACTGATATGCACACTTGTCTTTTTCCCTCACTTAATTTTTCTACTCCTAGCCCATATATTATGACTTTTTTGTTTTGTATCAAAAGTATCTATGGAGTGCCTGGGTGGTTCAGTCAGTTAAACGTCCAGCCCTTGACTTCAGTTCAAGTCATGATCTCACAGTTGTGGAACAGAGTCCCACATGCTTTAGCTCTGTGCTAAGCATGGAGCCTGCCCGGATTCTCTGTCTCCATCTTTCTGCTCCTTTTCCAGAGATGTTTTCTCTCTCAAAATAAATAAACAAAAAAGAATGTCAAAGTGTTTGACATATAGGAAGTACTGAATAAATGTTTTTTGAATGATTTGATGGATGAAGAATGGATGAGTAAAAATCAAAGCAAAGAAGATATCAATGATATGCATAATTTTAGTCCAAATGATCAGGAAAAATTAATCAAAAAATAAATTAAAGAATAAATTAATAAAAGATAAAATTCAATTATCAATATCAGAAATAAAAGGATCACTACAGACCCTAGAGACATTAAATGGATATTAAGGAATATCATGAGTACTTTAAGCTAATAAATCCCATGACTTTTTTGACATGTGTGGGTTTTTTGACATGTTTCTTGAAAGGTAAAAGCTACCCAAAGCTCATATAAGAATAAATTGATAACCTGAACAGCCAAGAGCTATTAAAGAAAACTTTTGGCACAAATGGCTTCACTGCCATTCAACCAAACATTTAAAGGATGAAATGGTACTGATTTTTAACTAACTCTTCCAATCATTCTATAATATGAACTTTAGCCTTAAAGCAAAACCAAGGAATGGAATTCAAGAAAATTATTGCCCAATATGTCTAATCAACATAAATGCAAAATAATAATAATGATAGAGCAGATGTTTAGCAAAGCAAACACAAAAGTGTATAAACCATGCAATACTTTATGCCCAAGTGGAGTTTATCTCAAAAATGCAAGGCTGGTTAAATATTTTAAATCCATATAATCATCTCAATAGGCACAGGAAAAATGTTTGACAAAATTCAATATCCCGTCTTGATAAAAAAAATTCTTAGCACATTAAAAAGAGAGAACTTCCTAAAACTGACAAAAGTCATCTACAACAACCTCTAACTATCATCATCACACTTAATAGTGAAAGACTATGTACTTTCAGCCTAACATTGGAATCAAAGCCAAAATGTCATTATGGTGACACTTATCATGGTGAGCATTGAATACTTTATAAAATCCTGAAATCTCTATGTTGTACAATTGAAACTAACAGTGTATGCCAACTATACTTAAGTAATATATATATANATCGATGCTTGGTGGGAGGGGAGACTTTATCGATGCTTACTCGGCGGCGTCCACGGGCAGAAAGCTAAGTAATATATTTTTTAAAGATTTTATTTTTACCACTATTTTTCAACACTTACAATTGAACTACTAGACAGTGCAATAAAGTAAGACAATAAATAAATAAATAAAAAGAAAGCTAATTGGAAAAAGAAGAAATAAGTTTGTTTCTATTTTAAGATGACATGATTTTCTTTTTAAAATTTTTTTTCATGTTTCATTTATTTCTGAGAGAGAGACAGCGTGACCTGGGAAATGTCAGAGAGGGAGACACAGAATCTGAAGCAGGCTTAGAGCTAGCTGTCAGCACAGAGCCCAACACCGGGCCCTAACCCACGAACTGTGAGATCATGACCTGAGCCAAAGTCGGATGCTTAACTGACTGAGCCACACAGATGCCCCTAAGATGACATGATTTTCGGGGTGACTGGGTGGCCCAGTCAGTTACGAACCGATCAGCTCAGGTCATGATCTCACGATTTGTGAGTTCAAGCCCTGAGTGAGTTTTGTGCTGATAGTTCAGAGCCTGGAGCCTGGTTTGAATTCTATGTCTTCCTCTCTCTGCCCTCCCTCCCTTGCTCATGCTCTGTCTCTCTCAAAAAATAAACATTTTTAAAAATTTTTTTAAAAGATGACACGATTTTAGAAGATTACCGAAAAATATACCAAAAATGGCTACCAGATCTAACATATGAGTTTAGAATGTCACAAGATACAATGTCAGTATACTAAAATTAATCTTATTTCTATATATTAGCAATAAACTGGGGGAAATTAAAAATCTTAAATAATACCATTTACATTAGTGATTGACACACATTAAAAATACATGAAATGCTTAGGTATAAACCTAATAAAATATGCCCAAGATCAAGATGATAAAATTTTACCTTGAAATCACAATACACCTAAATAAATGGAGAAATAAATGCTATGTTCATGGGTTGAAATAACCAATATAGTTGAGACGTCATTCTCTCCAAATTGTTTTATGAACTCAATACAATCCCAATGATTATTTTAGCAGTTTTTTTTAATCAGCATTTGAGTTCTGAAATTTATATGGAAGTGCAAATATCTTAAAATAGCCTTAACAATTTGGGAACAAAAAGTAAATTATAGTAACTGTTATCTAGACTTATGATAAAGCAAAATAAATCAAGGCAGTGTAGTATTATCAAAAGGACATGTGTGAGAACAATTGAAAACAATTGTCCACACAAAAATAGACCCACAGGCATATGGTCAATTAATTTTGACAAAAGTGAGAAAGTAATTCTATAAAGTTTTTTTTCAACAAATAGTACCAAACAATTAAATATGTGCATATAAAAATATAAAACACACACATACACACACAATTCATACCTCACACCATGGAGAAAACCAATCCAAAATCAATCATAGACTTAAGTGTAATGCTTTAAATTATAAAACTGCTGGGAGAAGAGGTATGAGAAAATCTTAATGTCTTTGGATTAAACTAATATTTTTTAAGTCTGATACCAAAAACATGACCCATAAAAGAAAAAAAAAAAAAAGACAAATTGGACTTCATCAAAATAAAGAACATTTGCTATTTGAAAGATACTGTTAAGAGAATGATAGGATAAAACTGGAAGAAAATATTTCAAAATCTGATAAATAATTAATAAGTAAACTATATGAAAACCTCTCCAAAATTAATAAAAACAAACAATTCAGTTAAATCATCAGCAAAATATTTGAACAGATAGTAAAATTATACAAATGACATAAAAACACATAAAAACCCAAAGTCATCTTTCATTAGGCAAATGAATATTGAAACCAAAATGAGATAGGTACACATTTTTTAGAAAAACTAGTATTATTAAGAAATATTATTTAGAAAAACTAAAGAGTTTCTTAAACTGATATCACTAAATGCTGCTAATAGGCATCCTCATATTGTGCTGGTAGCAATGCGAACATTTTATAACCACCTTGGAAAATAGTTTGGCAACTTATCACAAAGTTAAACATAACTTACCATGCAATCTAAGAATCTCAGTTCTAAGTGTTTTTCCGAGTGAAATAAAAACATATTCACAAAAACATGTATGCAAATGTTGATAAACAGCTTTAGTCTGAATTGCCATGAATTGGAAACAACTCAAAGGCCCTTCAGCTGGTGACTGGATAAATAAACTGTGGTATATCTGTTGAATGGAATACTACAAAGTACTGATACACACAATAGCAGAGATGGATTTCAAATCCATTATGATAAGTGAACATAGGCTATATATTGTAAGCTTCTCTAACATAAGGCTGTAGTCCCAGGTAATAGATCAATGGTTCCCTGCACCTAAAGGTAGGTGAGGGGTTAACTACAAATGGCTTAAGAGGCAAATTTAGGGGTATTGGTACAGTTTATATTTTGACTGTGGTGGTCATTACACAGGATCTATGAATTTTCAGAACTCAGGGAACTTTACACTAACAGTTGTTAAATTTATGTAAATTAAACCTTAATTTAAAAAAAGAAATGTTAAAAAGTTAACCAAAAAGGGTAAAAATTATACACATACACACAAAATCACATTTTGCAGCCGAGTTTGATTAATTTTAAACCCACAGTCCATCATACAGACAATGTAGTATGAATGGATGAATGATGGCCAGATTAAGCTTCTAAATCGATAATTCTTGTGTTCAAAAGGGAATTAAAACTTGTAAGAGAATTTATTGGACTTTCTGAATGTGTTTACTGGCTTCTCCTTTAAACAAATTATCCCACTGAGGAAATTCAAATCACGTTTGAATACCTTGTATTCCATTATGTTGATTTACCAAGGTTTATTTAACCATGTCTTATTGGTAAACATTTATGTTATTTTTTAAAGTTCCTCAGTATTATAAGTAATTATTTGAGAACATATTTGAACATAAATATTCTGAATCCCTATTTCTAAATGCTATATTTGTAAAATTTAATGTGAATTTCGTAGTTTATAAGGTGGATTTTTTTCAAGATGTTCTAACTATAGAAACAATAGACAATATTGTGCTGGAACATTTACAATATGATCTCATTTAAATTGTCCACAGTTATGCAGATAGTAAATAGTAAGCTGGAATTATAATCAATTCATTTTAGTCCTAAAACCTGCATCTATGTCAATATATCAAAAGTCTTGAATTCAAATAACCATTGAGACCAGAAACGTCATATGAGTGCACACCAGGTAAAGGACAAGTGAGCTGGAGGGCAATGCCTTGCCTAAACATGCTGATTGCTATTCATCTACACCTAATTATTGTCATGTAAGAACACAAATCAGTCTAGAAAAAGCTGGGAACTAGAGTTTGCTATTATTTAAAAGGTTGGTAACTTTTTATAACTTTTTAAAACCAAACAATAAATATCTGTATTAGGGTACTTTTGTTGGGTGAATCTCGTCATTTCCAATGGGCAATTTATGCCCTCACTGGCAAAGTTTGCCATCTTGAATTGTTGATGCTATATTTTAATATAAGATATTTTTAAAACATGTGACCAGTGAAACTTGTATTACAAAGTTACTGCCCTAGAATCTATAGCTTCATGGTTAATATATTAATATCAAATGTCTTTTAATTTCATTTTGGTGTTTCTAAATAATAATATGATTATTGCTCAGTAATTGTACTTGCTATGTGGCCATGATATACGGACATTACTGATTCATTTGAGTGTGAATCACATCTTCTTATTTCCTTCTACTATGAATGAAAGGCTTTTCTGAGCCAGCTGCAGGAAGCACACTAAAATTCTATTAATTTATTGTGAAACCACATTTCTGTTCTCACATACCACAATCTCTATTCAGCTTTATCTTCTATAGAAGAGCTAAACATAGTCCTGATCTTCACAAGCGCATATTAATAAAGAATACATATTTTAACATATATCTGATGTATTAGTGCTCAAACTTGGCTGCATGTTTGAAGTACCTGGGAGAATTTAAAATATACTGAGGTTGGTTTCTATCCCAGAGGTTGTGATTGAATTGACTTGGGTGGCCCTACACATCCGGGTTGTTAAAAGCTCTCCAGGTGATTCTAGTGTTCAGCCATGGGTAAGATCACTTACCCAATGTATGTTTCACAACACAGTGTTTGATCAATAGTAACAGTTCAATAAATAATTTGTAATTATTATTACCAACAGCATTTTCATTTCTCCATTTAAAATCAATACCATGAGTAATTCTTTTTTCTTCAACCTTCTCAAGAAGTGGTACATAGCATACTGTGATGCAATGTTTTATAAACTCAGAGAGCTTTCTGATCAGACTGAAGAAGTAAAGTTCTTTTAATTTCCATCATCTCACTAATTTTCTAGAAATATATCTTGAAATATACTTCTTGAAAGAAGGAACTGTGCCTCAGTGTCCCCAATACTTAGCATCATGCCAGACACACATTATGTGCTTTAAAAACTACAAGTGATCCATTCATTTCTCATAAGTGAGAAAGATAAATTAGATTCAGAACAGACAGAAACAGCCCATGAATATCACATTCTTTCCCTGAAAGTTACTGGAAACCAGGAGACCAGGAGGAGGAATACAAGCAACACCGTGGGTGTCTTTGACTTGTTTCCCACAGTGTATACTTGTCTCATATTCAGGCACATTCCTTTCTCTTCAGAGTTGAAAATGTAGAGTGAAGAGGGTGAAGTGTAGTTCTAGAAACTACTGTCTGTCTCTTGATTTCAGGTATCTCTGAAAAACAAAATTTGGGTCAAAACCTTTGAACATACACTTTCGTATTTATAATGGACTCGGGACTTAATTATATTCAAATATGCAAAGTAAATGTAGGGTTCAAATCTCTATCTCATCTTCTTCCTAAACCTTTCTTACAGCTGAGAAAAATTAAAGTTAGGCTAATGAAATAAACTTTTCTTATTCTATAAATTGATTCATTTCATTATGTAGTTCAGTCTCTTAGAATTAAATGTTTATTTGGTTAGATTTTCTCCTCCACCCATCTTCTCTTTGAAGTGGCTTCTGAGTACATAGGCACTGCCCACTGCTTGGAAAACACGGCAAAGGGACAGAAAAGGGTTGAGCTCCACCTGGAATCCTTAGGGTCCTTCCAGGTGTCTGCTGGAAGTAGGTCTAGTTTGCATCTGTATTTGTTACTGTGCTGACATTTATGGTCCCGTTTTGACACTGGGTGGAATATTCACTTGGCTCTGGTTGCATTCATTTGTTTTCAGACTCAAAGTCACCACCTGCACCTTTGGACCCCAGGTTTCTGCTTATCATCTGGCTCTGCCGGCAGCAGCACCTTCATGCTCCTGATACTCTCAGACTTTCCTAAATGTACTTTTTACTTGAAGAGACTTCCTGTACTCTCAAGGTATTGCTCCAAGATGGGAATGGGGAGCAACTAGGACTTTATTTCAAATCTTCACTCCTCCCAAGTCTCTTCTCTGCTCACAATGCAATAAAGCTGGTAGAAGAAGCTTTTTTTTTTACTTTTTTTTTTTTTTAGCATTTATTCATTTTTGAGAGAGATAGAGTGCGAGTGGGGGTGGGGCAGAGAGAGAGGGAGACACAGAATTTGAAGCAGGCTCCAGGCTCTGAGCTGTCAGCACAAAGCATGATGTGGGGCTCAAAGCCACAAGTAGTGAGATTATGACCTAAGCCAAAGTCGGATGCTTAACCGACTGAGCCACCCAGGCGCTCCTTAGAAGAAGCATTTTTAATGCTTGACATCTTATCCTGACTTTCCTTTACTTCATTGACCATGGTCAAATAGGTCTAGCTCTAGATATCCTAGGATAAGAAGCTTGAGGAAACCCCATCCTTTTTACCACTCAAAAACCTAGCTTTCAACACTATTTTCTGAGAGCACAAAATTCATCTAGGACAGTTAACTTCTTGGAAAGGCTTAATTTCTGTGAGTTCACAATGTCAAACTTATCCAGAAAGATACACCTTCAAAGTAAATATCATTATCTGAAATTATTTTATATATTTCTTCATTTATTAATTAGTTGTCTCCTCCACAAACATTAAGTGAAATGAGGACATACGTTTTATTAGTCTTATTAACCACTGTATCCCCACCACATAGGGCAGTGATTTTTTTTTTCAGTTAGACAGTATCATTAATCTTTCACTGAGATCAGGTAAATATGGATGGATGGATGGATGGATGGATGAATAGATGGATGGAGGGATGGATGGATAAATGATGTATGGATGGGTAGCTGACTATATATCTGTATATGTGTGTAGATGGCTGAATAGGTGGATATATGAATGAATTCATTAACATTTCAGCCTTAGACTGAGAAGAAACTAAGAAAACATAGTATAAGGAGAAACTGAAATGGCATAAATTTTAAATAGCTAAAATACCATCTCTTGATACTTTGTTTGCTAACATATTAAAATAAAAACAATAGATTTGATATTTAATGTTTGGGATACCAATTGGATTTATACTTATATTTATAAACACATGCTTATATAATTATGTTGGTGGGGATTATAATCAAAATATAATAATTATATCTGGATAAGACTTTGAATAATTTTTATTTTGCCATTATATCTATTTCACAGACTATTCTAACATGATCCTATTTTATTTTATAAATAGCAGAAAAAAGCAATGCATATTACTTTATAAATATATATGTGTACATTTAATTTATCTGAAATTCTATGAGGTTGCACAAAGAAATTGAAATGGTCCTTAATGAATTCCTCTGGGAGATAAAATGTTAATCACTGACCATCTCCTAAAATAATAGTAGTCAGAAAGCATTACTTGTCATAGGGCAAACTCTGTAGAAAGATGGAACATATACAGGAAACAAAAATAAATATTGTTAAAGTTGTTGTGCTTATTTTTATATTTTTCTTTCATAAAAGAGGTTATTTCTAATTTTGTATTTTCCAAGAGAAGAAATAGCTAGTCTTATTATGGTTTTTGTCTTGTTAGTAAGGTTAGCATAGTGCTATAGATTAAGACAATGATTCTTTCTTTATTTATTTATTTTGCAAATGAAAGAGGAAAAAAGTAATGATCAGAGAAATGAATAAACACTTGACAATTTCATCTTGAAGTATTTTTGTAAGCATATTATAATTTATTAGAGAAAGAGATTGATAATGGGAATACTAACAAACTGCCCCTATGCCATATAGATGCTTCTTTAATTGATTCATTAAGACCTAACGAAGCTAGAGCCATGTCTTTTTCAAATCAAATTCTTCCTTTCCAGCGAAGACAGGCCAAAATATTGAAGAAGCCCTGTGCTCTCCAGTACAAACAAAATAGATGATGCTGACATCTCCATTGGTTTAATGAGAGTGTTGCAGCAGAGGGCTGCTGGATGGAGTGCTTTGTCACAGCGGACTAAGGTCTATTTTTAGACAATGTGGGTTGCCTTTTATATTCATCCTGCCTAATAGCAGGGGGAATGCAGCAAGCTCCTGAGTACTGAAATAGAAAAAGCAGGAACGAAAGCAGCTCAATTTTGATCAGCACTTAAGTCCACCTCAGTGTCATGAAGACATTTCTTTCTTTTCTTTCATTCTTTCTTTCTTTTCTTCTTTACAGTTTGGAGACTGCCATTACCCTTTGTTTAATGTAACAGCAACCCCAGAGTTGTACCCCATTAAAATGATGTATTTTGTGACTTTGCTGTTTTATATCCTAGAGTTCCAAGTAGCTTGTAGGAAATGCTGTTGGTTTGACATTTTTAATATATCAATGCTGATAGAATTGGGTAGGTTGTCTTGAGAAGACTTTTGAATTATGAAAAATTACAGTGCAATTAACTCATGTACTAATTGTATTTAAAGGCGTGAACAACTTAGAATATGCACAATCAGTAGTGATACCCTTGCCTTTAATGTAGTATATGTTAATTTTGGAATCTGTGGATCTATGTGTCATTTTTATGAGCTTTCATTGCAGATGCTTCATTATATGTAAGTGAGAAAACTGGATTCTAGATTAGGAAATCAGGATGCTTACAACTGCCTTGGTTTAACACCAGTTTACCATTTAAACACATTACATGTGTGATCTTTTGCAAGTAATTTCACCTCTCTGCCTTGTTTTCTTAATAGGCAAAATGGCAGCAGTAATAAATTAATGAAAGATGTATGAAATGATGCTTA
Organism: Crocuta crocuta; assembly: GCF_008692635.1. Classification (NCBI taxonomy): domain Eukaryota; kingdom Metazoa; phylum Chordata; class Mammalia; order Carnivora; family Hyaenidae; genus Crocuta; species Crocuta crocuta. Next base: position 2,411,664 of record NW_027533339.1, on the reverse strand, counting down.
AAGCAGTGCTTACCTCATCATAAACAATAAATGCTACCTTTTTAAACTCATAAATAAATTTTATTGCACCACCAAGTATATAAATTAATTAATTTGCATTATGAATTTAATAAAGCAATTCTCATGTAAATTTATTTTCCTATTTCCAATAAGCTAGCAGTAGTTCACTGTTTTTATTACTATGATAACCAGAAAAATATACCACAAAAAAGGACATAATTTTATAATCATAATGATTTTATTCCAAGTTTATAAATAAATATTTTGAGCAAAAATCAGATGTTACATTCCAGGTACACATATTCTATTGTGAGATTTCAAGAGAGAACTAGATTTCCAATATGCTTTCTTAATCTGAAATAAAGTTTTAACACATACATATAATGATCAGTAAAAGATACTCATAAAAATGTCATATCTAAACAGAGGTTCAAAATTTAACATACACATCATTAAAAACAAGACTAAGGTAGCAATTGATTATAGGCATTTTAAATTGTGGTTTTCGTCCTCCAAAAAGGTGATTTATCTTTTCCAATGCTTCTTTACTGAAGGTGGAATATAAAATAATGAGGTGATTGTATTAGATATTAATTGCTGTATAAAAAAGCCTTAAACTGTAGTGGCTTAAAACAACAATAAACAGTATCCTCACAGTTTCTTTGGGCCAAGATCCAGGCATGGTTTATGTAGGGGCTTATGTCTTAGAGTTTCTTATGAGTTTGTAGTCAGATGACATCTGCAGGTTTTTCGGAAGGTGTAAGGTTCAATTCCAAGGAGTTCTGTTTACAAGGCTGAGAAGTTGATAGTAGTTGTTGAGGGGAGGCTTCAGTTCCTCCTCACACCGCCTTTTTTTTAATTTGCTTAATGACATGACTGTTGGCTTCCCCCAGAGTAAGTGTTCCAAAAGAGATCCTGTGTGTGTGTGTGTGTGTGTGTGCGCACATGTGTATGTGTATATATATGTTTATATATCAACATTTCTCTTTTATACTTTTTGTGCATATATGTATATACATATTTTTATACTTTTATACCTTTTGGAATGTATAGGAAAGTGTAATAAAATTTGACATAATTTACCAACAAAAATAATCATGTTATAAGAATTGAGTAGAGTGATAATGCAAATGCTAAGCTTAATAAATAACCTATTTTTCAACTGAATATTAATTTAGTATTTATCACACTCATTTCTTAAATGAGTTATTTTTAAGTGATCTATGTTAGTTACATACTTACATATCAATTTCTTATATTAAGTACATATGTGTATTCTTTTATATTTCATTCTTGTGTGTTAGTCATTATGTGTCTTTTTTAATAAAATTTTAAATGTTTATTTATTTATTTTGAGAGAGAGAGCAGGAACAGGAGAGGGGCAGAGAAAGAGGGACAGAAAGAATCCCCAGCAGGCTCTGTGCTGTCCATGCAGAGCCCAGTACAGGGCTTGATCTCACAAATTCATGAGGTCATGACCTGAGCCAATATCAGGAGTCAGATGCTTAACTGACAGAGCCACCCAAACAACCCTGTAGCCACTATATGTCTGAAGTGTGAGTTAGGGATACTCTATTCCTCAGAGTAAGCATTGGACACAAATCCAGTGTTTTAGCTATAGGAGGCTAGAGATTCCATGTTCACTGCACTTTCTGTATTTCCCTGATGAGTTTCTCTACATTTCTTTAGATTTCCCTCCCCCTGTGAGTGCTGTTTCAGTTCCTCTGTGTCATCTGGATATACGCCTTCACCCCTTCAGTGATCCATCCTTCTCCTACTCACATCTTCTTGTGTACCATGCATGTTCTAGTTTATCAACTTTACTAGCAGTGGTCGTCTGCAAGAGAATTTTAATTCTTTGTCACTGGACTTCTCCCTGGGCTGTCTGAGTGTCCCTAGGCCATGACAGCTGCTGCCTCTAGAGTGATTAACTAGAGAGACAGACAATGAGACAGAGAGAGAAAGACACAAACACACACACACACACACACAAACAAGGGAGAGAGGTAGAATGTCAAAGAGAGAAGCCATAGGCTTTTATTACCTAATCATGTAAGTGACATAGTATCACTTCTGCCGTATTCTATTGGCCACATAGACCAGTGTGGGAAGGACTTGCACAGGAGCATGAAAGCCAGGAGGAAGGCATTATTGAGGGCCATCTTGGTGGTTGCCTACCACAGTCTGGCCTCTGGTCTCCAGGGATGTAGCTAACATGTACAGAATGTGCTCAATATACTCACCTGCTCTCAAAACTACAAGAGGCAGAAGCATGATCTGCTACAAATCTTCGGTCATGTGGGCTTCTACTAAGCCTCTTTCTTATTTATTCCCATCCCCTTTCCCACTATCCCCTGATGCACACACACTTTCTTTTAGATCAACCAGCCAATTGCTCCACTTATTGTGAGCGTAACAGAACTGTCTGTGCTATGGATTATCTGTGGTCCTCATTTCTATCCAGTTTTTCTTCTCAAGAGATTCTCTACATCTAGCTATAAAAGGAGTTTGTTGCCCTCTGTATTTGACGCTTTTCATTCCCATGTTTAATATAGTGCTCATATATAGCAGGTAAGGACTTGCTAAATTAAAATAAATGATTATTTCAAACAAAGTAATATATAATTAAGTATGTATACTTTGTAAAAATTTTTATTACTTCCTGGTCAACAATCAAGGTAAACCAAGTCAGTATAAAAAATGATGAGACGCTAAAAAACTCTTAACTGTAATAATGGTTAATGATACATTAGAATGGGGTGGCTGTAAACATTTTGTAGCAGGAATCCAATAATTTCTGAAAAATCTCATACAATGTCCATTCTTCCATTTACAGAATTTTTCTTTATTTTTCATACTTTATAAATAAATAATAAATTACTTTCGATCATATATATAAAAGGCACTAAATTACCAAACGTAAAGCATGTCAAATAAATAAGCATTGCTAGGGTGCCTGGGTGGCTCAGTTGGTTAAGTGTCCGACTTCCACCCAGGTCATGATCTCACAGTCCGTGGGTTCGAGCCTCGTGTTGGGCTCTGTGCTGACAACTCAGAGCCCGGAGCCTGCTTCAGATTCTGTGTCTCCTTCTCTCTCTGCCCCTCCCCCACTTGCTCTCTGTCTCTCAAAATAAAGACATAAAAAAAATTAAAAATTAAAGAATAAGCATTCCCAGTTTTAACTAATGACCATTAATATAAATGTTTCCAGTGATGAATGGTTGCTCAGTATTTTTTTACTCTATTTTGTACAGTCTTTTATCATTGTAGTTATTTTAAACAGATAACACATAAGACTTGATGAGATATAAAGCCAATGTACAGTGGAATCCTAGCCATCTCTTAACTTTTAAATATGGCCTCCCGGGTTGCTCAATCAGCTAAACATCTGACTTCAGCTCAGGTCATGATCTCACAGTTCATGGATTCAAACCCTGCATTGGGTTCTGTACTGACAGCTCAGATCCTAGAGCCTGTTTCGGATTCTCCTTCTACCTTTCCCCCACTTGAGCCCTGTCTCTCTATCTCTCTCAAAAATAAATAAACATTAAAATCATTAAATATGGTCTTTATTATTCCAGTGTATTTTTGATTTTCAGATTATAAGTACCTGTATTTCCGCAGTACATGAACAATGCAAATATCCTCCCTAGGGTGTGAATGAGAAGGTTGGTGATCAGATATACCCTATTGTGTACTTATACCAGCTTTAGCAAAATTGTACAGTAGTTGATCTTCCACACTCTGACTCTTTTTGTGCTCTTCTTGAACATTCCCCACCTGACACACCCCTACATAAACATTTCTATTCAGATATATGTATATAATGAAAGATATTTAGGTAATGAAGAATATATGGAATAAACCACAGCCTTCTCTGTAAAGTTATACAAGAATGGGAGTGTTTAATATATAATGGTGCCTGAGTTTGGGAGAAGGAAACCTTCCACAAGTCTCTAAAATATAGAGTATATTAAAGATTGAAAATAAAAGTTAATATTTATTGAGCCCTTACCAGTATAGACTTTATGCTAAATGTTTAAACGTTCTTATTTTCTCCTTCACAAATGCTTTGAATTACTACTATTGTTCTCTTCCCCATAAAAGGAATCTGATGCTTAATCAACTCAGGTTAGGCCATCAGGCTCCTAAGGGACAGAACTCAGAGGCAAGCCAGTCATCTTTTATCTCAGAGCTTTGAAGCTTTAAATCCTATTATATACTAACACCAGATGACCAAAATGAAAACACAGTAATTGTTTTTCTTGAGTTTTGCCTTATATTCCCTCTCAGTCCCTGCAACAAGTCTTCCACGAACTCCCCTGCAGCCCAGCCTCCACCAAATGCAATCCTTCTTGTTTTGTGCTGCTTGACATTACTATCACTCTGACTTCCTTTTTCTTGAATTTGATTCTAACTTATAGAGCTTTAAGGGATCTATTCTTTCCTTTATTTTCTAAATGTTCTCTGCTCTCAGTCTCCACTTTTCTAAGAAGTGCTGACCTACTTTGTACAATTCTTTATAAAGAAAGGTCTGGGAGTCTTGTTTCCCAGACTGCTTCAATTTCCATTTCCAGCGACTCTGTGTTAAAGTCTGATTTGGCTCCAAAGAGATGATCTATCTTCTCTCTATAGTTCCAGTTTATTTTTATTTTTTCTTACACTTACGTCTTCAGTATAATACCTTTTATTGTTTAGATATATGGTTACTTGTACTATTTCTGTCAATTCAGAACAGATTTACTGGATGCGTTTTTATTTATAATCACTTCCTATAGTCTCTTATTTTGCATTTCGTAACTATATCCACACAGTAGACAGATCTTTGCAGTCCACACAGTACATTTCTGTAAATGTGTGAGTGATGCTTATGTGTTGTGAATCATGTTTTAGAAACGCCAGGTAGACATTGATACCTGACCTTAAGAAGTCCACAGTTAAGTAGGAAACATATATTTCAAATGAACTACAGACATAATATGTTGTTATCATTACTGTAAAGAGAAGGTAAATCTGACCTGTGCTACAGGTAAAAGTCAATGAAGAAGTGGGCTTTGTGCTAAGAATAAGCATGAGTAGTGAAGATACAAACAGAAAGGATGGATGTTATTTTATATGTAAGAAACATCTTTGATAATAATTCTAATACTAAGGTAGGAATCTCAAATATTTAACTGTTTTTTTAAAGCTGACTCAATTGCAATGTAAATTGTATAGGGCAGTAGAAAAGAAAAAAATGAAAAGTATATTTGGATCATTTCATATAAGGGTATAAGTGCTAATCTAAGATTAGGGTTTATTCAAGAGGAGTAGAGGGCCATTGAAAATTTTAGAAGTCCACATATGTCCTTATTAAAATCCAAAACTAAACCAAAATATGCTTAAATGTGATGAGTTTAAATTCATTTACAGCATTATTATTTGTAAGTAAATACAGCAGAAAAACATACTGTAAAGGTATATATTTTTCCAAAAGTCATTTTCCCTAAACATGGTCACAATCATGATTTTTATTATCAAATAATGTTTCCATTCAGTTATGTTTTTTCTATGATGATGGCCTTTTCTCAAGAAAGAAATAACCATTGATCATTATAATGAATAGTACCAACAACCCTGTCAATTTTGATGATTCAAAACAGGATACTGGTGTTGGAGGGGTTTGCTTAATTTCCTGCAGATCCCAATAAATTATTGGAAATATGTTTCTGGGGCCACTTTAGAATCAGAGATGCAAGCATGGGCATCCTTAGTAATCTTTTGGTAATTGAATTCTTGAGAATGGGTGAGAGTAGACAATGGAGGAGAAACCCACAAAAGACAAGTAAAAGGATTAGATAAGTAGGATGAAAAAAAAGAAAGAGAGAACAAATGTCAAACAGACAATAATTGGAAGTGTACAGTAGTCAACTATGGTGATTGTTTTATAAATATCAGTAGGAACAGCAGTGAAAGTAGAATTAGATTTGGAAAATAAAAGGTCTTTGGACCTTAAGAAGGGCACTGAACACATTTTAAGGATTAAAGAAAGGATTCTTGAAGTGGTCCTGAATAATGTGTACATTTCATTAGTATGCATGGACTTTGTGAAGTCTGTCCGTCTTAATTAGGTGTTAGTGCAACAAATATAATCCATTAACTGATCAAGATAAATATCACCAAAGTGTAGTGTGCTTTCAAATTCATGCACAAATAAGAAACAGGAAAGTTCAATCACTCCTTATCTGAATTCATATCAAGAGAATTGAAATAGATTGCTTACTATATTAGAAGTGTTTTTGCTACTATTCTTGTTATTAGCTATTATTTTATCTTCATGTATTCCTTATTCTTGTGTGTCTCTGGAGCCAATTTATACACTTTAAACTGCTATAGATGTCCTGTCAATTAGAGTGACCACAATTTAGCTTTATGTTTACATATGAATGTTAAATAGGAGTCTGGCTTTTATTTTCAAGTAATCAATAAAGAGCATATGATATTTTCCAAGTGAATTAAATATTATTAACTGTTTCAAAAAACTGAAGTTTGCCAAGAGCTACAGCAGCTGAAAAACAGTTTCAAAAGACTGCAAGACTTGGGGTAGTTCTTTTTTTTTTTTTTCCTAAACAACACAAGTTTATTATCTTAACTTCAGAAGGTCAGAAATCTTAAAATCAAGGTGTCATCCTGACTGAATTCCTCAGGGAGGTCCTGAACAGGCTTCTTTTGCCTTTTCCAGCTCCAAGGGGTAGTTCTTAAAGGAAGAATGAATGTAATGGAGGCATTGCTGGTAGAAGAACTAAGGCACAGAGAGGAAAATGTGCTTAGGATGTTCAGAGACCATATTAATTTGCTAGGACTGCCATAACAAAGTACCACAGACCAGGTAGCTTAAACAACAGAAATTTACTGTTTCATCTTCAGGTATTTACAAGACTGAGATCAAGGTGTTGGCAAAATGGGTTCCTGCTAAGGGCTTCAGGGAAGCAATTTGTCTCTTACCTCTCTCCTGGTTTCTGGTGGTTGGCTGGATTTTTGGCATTTCTTGGCTTCTACTGTGTCATTCTGATTTCTGCCTTTATCTTCACATAGTGTTCTCTCTGTGTGTGCATGCCTGTGTCCAAATTTCTCCTTTTAATATGGACACCAATCTTACTGGATTACAGTCCCACTCACCCCACCTCCCACTCTAGTAAGACCTAATAGTGACTAGTTATATCTGCAGCCACCTTAATTCAAAATAAGGTCACTTTCTGATGTATTGGGGGTTAGAACTTCAACATATGAATTTTGAGGGATGCAATTCAACCTAAGTGAACAAATCATTTTGACCAAGGCAGAGGGTTCATGAAAAGGAGACCTGGTATCAGCTGGGGCCAGCAAAGGGAGAATCTAGAAAACTAAATAATCAGACTTTATTTGAAGAGAGCTAATACTACTGCTTTTAAAAACTTATTGTAGCTCCCAAGGTCTTTCTTCAAACACAATGTCAAATAAAATTACAGTATATAAACTGGGTAAAAAGTGGAGTCTCTCTAGTTGTAGTCTGATGTGAGATCTATTAGCTCTCCACAATCCTGTCCCCCTCATCTCTGTGACAGTTACAGGGAATTTTAAGGCTCCCTGGAGCAGAACTTGAAAACTTCCACTTCAGAGGATTAATCTAGAAAAAACAAGTTAGATACAGCAGAAGAGGAGACCTAAATAGATTACTGCACTGGTGCAGAAATGAGAAAAGGAGGCCAGATTCAGTGGCGCCAGCGAGAAAGTGAAAGTTAATGACTCTAGTAATGCAAGTGGTACAGTTTGTACAAGTTTGGATGATAATGTGATAGTGGCTGTAGGAGGGAATAAGAATAACATGATTAATATTTTTAATTAATAAATGATTACAGTATATTAATTTCCACTCCATGTCAAGCTGTGTCCCACTTGCTCAAGTTCATTAAGCTAATATACTGGGATTTGAAAATAAAGCTGGTATGGGAATCTTCTTGATTTCAAAACCTCTTTTCTTCATTACAGATCTTATTTGCTTTAAAAAATCACACTAGTATTTTCAATGTAGGTGACTAAAGAGCTTTTTAAAACTGTTGCAGAATTGTGGCATGTTTGTGTTTAAAGAAAAGGTATATTCTCTTTTACCACCTTAATTTGATATAATGGTAAAACCACTAATAAGAAATGCCTTGGAGGGCATTACAGGCAGAATTGTGCTCAAGACAGATGCCCTGTGTGACCCCAATTTTTTCCACTACACCTGAGGCTGAATGCTTGGATGGAAGGATTCACAGTACTCAGCATATGTTGAGTTCATGACAAATAATTATTGAAGCAAGGATACAGAGTTGGGTGAGTGAGGGAACAAGATAGATCAGATTGCTTCTGGAAAGACCCACATGCACTCTTCCTGTGCTCTCCCTAAAGATGTCACACCAAGTATGCTTTCCACTAAACATGAAATACAACAACACACATATAGTGCTTCCTCCCAAGCAAGTCCACTGGAGACTTAGAGTTTACAAAATTTTGAAGAAAAGCATGGAATCTGTTTTTACTCATGAAAGCTAAGTGACATGTAAGATAAAAAATGAGAAAAGCAGAAAAACAGGAATTAATAAATTCTTAGTTTGTTACCATATCTATGAGCTCAACAATCTATAAAAATTGATGATAAATTGATTCTAAAATTTGAGGTGATGAGGAGAGTTGAGCTATATAAAGCTATATTATTTAAGGAATCAAATTTATCAATGATCAACCTCTGAAAATGAAATAAAAAAATGTAAGATACAAAAATTTAAGTATGAGTCTGAAGATATTAGGGGATATCAAATACTAAGGGGGAAATTGTAACAAGAAAAATATGTTAATAGCACATCTCCGTAAAGCAAGTAGAGAAAGACGTCAGGAAATTGCATTCAATTTTTCCCAACTTTTATAGCACTATGAATGTACACTTGCCTTTTGCTTCCCAGTTTAATTCTTGAATTGTTAGATTGATATATGAACACTTTTTTTGAATGCATACAAAAGGCTAAAGAAAATTATGACTTCTCTATATTGTGCTAAAAACTAAATTTAAAACTTCACTTTATATTGTCTTCACAAATTCTGCTTTATAGGTACAAAAGTAATAGCATAATGTATCAATTTACTATTATAGTGACATTATTTGTACATTTTTGTTGTTTTTGGTCATGGTATTTTGTGTTTCAAGAACTTGCATGCTAGAATCTATTTTTATAACATTTTTATAGCCTTATAGCATTTTAATGGTACAGCATAGATATATATTCATTATATATGTACAACATATATAATATGTATATATATATATATACAATGTTCATTAAGAGAATATCTAAAGAATATGATAATAGTATAATAGTGTCCTAACAAAGGTAATCGATTATATTGCCCTTGACAGATTCCACATATAGAATCTCAGGAGCCCAAGTATCCTTCTAATCATTTCTGCCTCAGAAAATCTTCAGCTTATGTATCAAAATCGAACCCTAAATACGGTATTAGAGATCGGTTAACACACACCACACTTACTCAGAAATGACAACTCAGTTGCTGGCTTGATGTCCTTTCTTTTCTGTTCTGAGCTATGTGGGTTGATAGCCTCTTGCTAGTTTCCTCTACTATTTCTGAATATAGTCTGAACAGTGTGCTCTGTTCATAGATTTCAGATTGTTCCTCCTTTGCTTAGTACTCCCACAAATATATTTATTTGTGCAATAACACAAAACAGAAAACTTTGTGCTCTGAAAAAAAAAGTGTTCAAATAACAAGATTTATTGGAAAAATATGATGAATAGAGCATTCAAAAGCTATGCAACTTTATTATTACAATATTGACAAAAACAATAACAATTCTAGCAAAAATAGTACCCTACTTTAAAAGGCATGTAAAAAAAAAATAAATAAATAAAAGGCATGTAAACTTCCTAGTAAACTAAAATTATAGTATATAAAAATATTTTTTCCAAAAAACAAGGTAAAGATGTTAATAACTTGATATGAAAGAATTCTAAGGAAAGACTAAGATGTCTAAACTGTGGAATCAAAGAACAAACATCCAGAATTTCAGAAAACTACACAAGAATGACCAGTTCAGAGTATGTGGCCAGTCTGTGTCAAAAGAAAAAATAGAGGATGAATGAACATGGTGTACTATACTGCATTCTTCCACAACTTGCTGCATTAGTGTACTTTACTTTCAGAAGCAATATTTGGTGACACACAATATAATTGCATTGGGAAAATTATATAATAAAATAAATCTATTTACTGAAAATATATGCACTAATTGACATATTCATTAAAACAGTAACTTCTCCTAACTGGTAGATTACATTATATTAAAAATCATGTTCAAGTACAATAGATGATATACAAATCATGGCTGAATTCTGTGCTCGGGCTGTTTGTACTTTGACAGTTTTTTTTTTTTCTTTAGAGTCCTTCTACTTTAAGACTAAAGCACAAGTTACCAAGGTTTAGAAAAAAACCTACCCAAGGACTGTCTTCGAAATAAACTCTTCCTTTTCGCAACCAATTCTTGTTCCTTCACCAAATTTTACAACTCAACCCTCTCATCAAAAAGTTTCCTCAAACAACTAAGTAGTTTCAAGCATGTTTTATCAGCCCTTTAAATACATCCTGGGTGTATCTGAATTTATGGTAGTTACATAACACAGATCTTCATTCTAGGATTTGCACCCCATAATCAAAATTAGATAACTCCACACCAATGTTGTTTGGCAAGTGATTAAGAACACATGTTTTCTAGTAACTTAGATATCATTCAAGTTCACAAACATTCACCAAGTACCTGCTATGGCCTTGGCATTATAAATGCATTATAGATGTAACCTAGTATTCACACTAGATTATTTTCCAGCCAGTCCACTCAATTGTTTAAACCATGCTGTAACTATAACACAACGCATGCAATAATGCAGAATCTAACACCATGAATATCAGTTTTTGAAGAAAGATCCATTAACTATTCCAACTTAGAGTGACATGCAATCATTTTTCTCCATCTCTGTTCTCCAAAATAATGATGTGGTTTTCTTGATCTGCCTTCATTTTCCTTCATCTTCTTAAAGATGCATTGGTGGTGGATTTTTTTTCAAAAGTCACTTTTGACAATGGTCATATAACAAGATAGTGCATGATTGACAGGGATGGAAGTTACAGAGAATAATTGGGATGAAGTTTTGGAAACTCCATCTAGGGTCAATTTCTATGACAACCCTTCACTGGTTTCCCTGTATCAAAAGGAAAGGCAAATAAAATCAAATGCTGTCTTTGGCAATTTGAGACTTAATAGAGATGATTGCAGGGCAAAATACAAAAGAACAAATCTGACACTCTAGAAAATTTGAAATAATTCTGAGGTGCCTGGGTAGTTCAGTCGGTTGAGTGCGCAACTTCAGCTCAGGTCATGATCTCATAGTCCGTGGGTACGAGTCCCATGTCGGGCTCTGTGCTGACAGCTAGCTCAGAGCCTGGAGACTGTTTCAGATTCTGTGTCTCCCTCTCTCTCTGACCCTCGCCTTCTCATGCTGTCTTTCAGAAACAAATAAAACATTAATTTAAAAAAAAAAGGAAAAGAAAACTTGAAATAATTCTTCACTTCACAAACACATGTTAACACACTAGTCATTAATCACTAGGTAAATTTTATAAATAGGGTCTGTTTAATCTAAAGGCGGCCATGTCCCCAAGACAAATTTAAAGTACAGGAAGGAGCATTTGCGTAACTTCAATTCACTGTGTACCCTTTCTCAACATACCTTTGCTCTGGGGAATTTCTCCTTTTAACAGTATGCCCTAAGAGATATGCCTCTGCTGTTGCCTTAAATGTCCAGCTTCTACGTTTTCCCTAGACCAGGTATGTGAACTGGTTCCTGCTGCTAGGACTCAGGCAACACATAGACCACCACTTCAGCAAGTATCTAACTTAAGCAAGCATATTTGTTAATTAGAGAGATGCTTAAAGGCGCCAGCCTAATACCTGCCACAGTTTTCCATAAACTGCTGTTTTCCGGCTGCTTCAGGCAAGGAAAAGCCCTCTCGACCAAGTTCCACTTTACAACTGCTTTACAGTCCCCGAGGTTAGCCAACTGCCAGTGTGATGGGTAAGGGTGTGACGAGGGAGTGTCAGTGTGATTTAGGTCTTGAGTGTCATTAGTGAAGCCTTAGGGTATTTCTCTGACTCCTTTTTATAGGGAATACACCAGGCTACAGTCCAGTCTTACTCTCTAGCTGAAAACTGGAGCTATGGTTTGGATACAGAAATGGTAAGGATGATCTAGAGAACTGAAGATCCTTACCAATGTCTAATTGCACTCAAACAGTCCACTTTGTTACCCAGGTCTTAATTGATCTTCTAATGCTCATTAAACAAATGTAATTTCCACTTAAGCAAGATATCCACCAAAAGGATAGGTTTGGTTGTTCTTCATAACATTCCAGTCTTTCTCAAGCATAACATGTTCTCAGCCAAATTGTAATAAATTCATACTTCCCCTGGAAATTACTAGATTTATTTGAAATAAAATCATTTTTATTGGATACATTATTTTGCGTTTTGTATGTTTTTAAACATTTATTTAAGTAATCTCTACACCCAATGTGAGACTCAAACTCATGATCCTGAGACCAAATGTCTCATGCTATTCCAACTTAGCCAGCCAGGTGCCCCCTGGATATATTATTTTGATTGAGCATGTAATGTGGTCTGAAAATACTGTAATTGAGTAATTGTAAGATCTTAAGCCTAAACACATAACATCTTAGGGCTACTGTGAAGATTTGATATTTCTGAAGCTTAAAGACTAATGGAGGAAGACTACAATGAGCAGAATCTAGAATCAAATTAAAATAGAGTATTAGAAAATTTAGTATGTTTTTCTTGGGAATGGAAACATTCCTCTGCCAGAGACAAGCCCAGGTTTTCTGGGCCTGAAGCTTATATGAGTTGTGTACTTCTATAAGAAAAAGCATATGCAATTATAAATTCAAATTTGACCCCAATGTGCTGGAGAAACTTTTGCAGATGGGAACCCCTTATGTTTGTTTCATTAACTTCTCTCTATGCTTTCTACTCATCTTCACCCTTACCTCTGAATTCTAGGAGTCCTTATCCTCTCTTAGAACCAACTGTGAATGAATAATTAAGATTTCCTTTTGACATACTTATCTCAAATTCCCCCAATGAAATCAGCTCTTCCTTTTCATCAGATAAAGCATTTTCCAAAAACAAAGTACCATTTACTTCTAAGGTACTTCCCTATCCCCATTCTCATAGTTAAATCATAAAATATAAATGCACTCATTTTTTTATTAAATGACATTAAAAAATTAATGTGAACTCATTAGCAGTGGCTGGCATATAGTACGTACATGATAAACAATAAATGATTATGGTGATCACGTTGTTAGTAGTTGTAGCAGCAGCACTAATAGTTATTTAATATCAATAGTGGTAATTAGCATTACATTTGCAAAACAGAACATATTTTATTCTTTCCCTACACCTCTTTTCCAGGACATAGTTATATCTACTCTTTTGAATTTTTTATTTTTGACAGTAATGGGAAACAGGAAATTATAAATTTTCGTAAACTCCATATCTTTTTCATTATTTTAACCCTAATTTGTACAAAGCCTGTGCTTTCAGGCACACCAACCACTGAAGGAACAAACAGAGTAAATTTAGAAATAAGCCCAGTCTGAGATTCATCTTGAAAGTTTGTTACATGAGTTAGTGTTTCAGAAAGGTCATGGCACAAGGGTTGAAATCAGAATGGGGCTTGTTTGGGGAGAAGGTAGTAGAAAATGTCACATTTCACCCTCAGTCTTTGTGGTTGGCAAGAATATATATCTTGTTCCCTGTGAAGTCAATAGGACATCTAGACTGGGTTTACTTAAGTATTGGGAAGACTCAATACTCATGTCATAATGTTCTTGTTTAATGAGGGATGTGGGACTTAAGGTACACTTCAAACCTTTATATGAATATGGATATGTGAAAATAGAAGATTACAGGCAAAAATAACAGCAATAGGGCAAGAATTAATGAGAAAACTAGAGCTAATCTAACTGGTATCACAAACTAGATATACGTGAATAGTCTCTGAGTTTCTTCCTTAAGTCTGTGTTGTTGTTGATGTTATGTTGTTATTGTTGTTATGTGTTGTGGTTGTTGGCACTACAGTCAGCAGTCCAGTTTGGAGTGCCCTGATCATGCACACCACTTTAGGCTATCCCACCTTCTTATTGAATAATATTTGCCTATTTTAATTTTAGCAAAGTGCAATTAGGAAATAAATCTGCTTCCAAATTGAAATACATCCCAAAGCCAACTCTAAATGATTTTGGAATCATTCAGTATTTGGGATTATCCCCATCACTACTTCCTTCCAATTACATGGCTCAACAAAGGTAATTTAAAACACAATCTCTATGAATTTGGCATATTTAATCATTAAGGTGGGAGCTGGGTTGAATTACCATTGATAATGAAAACCCTTGTATATCTATATTACTGGGCAAGCTAACAATTTAATAAGATTAATCAAGAATGTTACAAATGTTAAAGGCATCTTTTAAAACACATTTAACCTATTAAAATGATTTATTATGCTACAAACCATAGGAAAATTCTATAACCTTACATATCAATTAAAAATAACCAATATATTTTATCAAATGCAAATCAATCTATACTGCTGGTAACATAGTTTGCCTCTGTCTTCAATCTCTCTCTCTGAGGTCTATTCATTTGTTCCTTTACCTTAGAACCTATATGAACCATTACTTTGGAAGGGGACATGTGGGAAGTGTCAGGCGCAAGGATAGGGTTTTGTATTTGGTCTGGAAATATTTTGTAAGATAAGTTATCCTAAGAAAACTGTCTGCTTATGGTTTCAATCATTGGCTCTTTGAATAGATTTCTTAAAGAAGAAATTTCAGGGGCATCTGGGTGGCTCAGTTGATTGTGCCTCCAACTTTGGGTCAGGTCATGATCTCGGCGTGCTTGAGTTCAAGCCCTGAATCTGGCTACTGCTGTCAGCACGGAGCCCACTTTGGATTCTCTCTACCCCTCTCCCACTTGAACTCTCTCTTTCAAACATAAAAATACTGAAAAAAGAAATCTCAGATTTGGCTGTGGATTTTCTCAAATATGTTTTTAGGCAATCTATTTGTGAAATACATATAATCATTGATGGTTATTTAAAACTATAGGAACTCTTCTGAAACCTTAACATGTTTAATATTTGTCTTTAGGATGTCTGGGAATATCATAAGGAAACAGTTTTGTATTCTTTTTTTTAATGTTTTATTTATTTTTGAGGCAGAGAGAAGCAGAGGATGAGAAGGGACAGGGCAGAGAGACAGGGAGACACAGAATCTGAAGCAGGCTCCAGACTCTGAGCTGTCAGCACAGAGCCCGACACGGAGCTTGAACCCACGAACATGAGATCATGACCTGAGCCCAAGTCGGAGGTTCAACCGACTGAGCCACCCAGGTGCCCCAACAGTTTTGTATTCTAATAGGTACACTTCAGAGTGCATTGACACATGATCCATGACAGTTTATTTTAGTAGCACAATAATTATAACCACAGACTATGTTCAGAGACCTAGATTGGAATATTATTAGTTGTGTGATACTGGCTAATTTATTGACCTCCCTAATGCTCAATTTCTTCCTCAATTAAAGGAATAATAAATCACAGCTGTGGTTGTTAAGATTAATAAAGGTTAATACTTAGGACAAGTACTTGACTTTCATACCCATTCAAGTAAACTGAGATACCATTATTATTTTTTTTCTGATGCTATTATGTTATTACGACTAGTAGAAAAAATATATATAATAATGCACATAAATCAATTAGCACAAAGCCTGCCATACTGAAAGCACTCAATAATTATTAGTTGTTATTGTCATCACGTAGTGTAAAATGTTTAGTACTGAATGCAGTAGATATCATGAACTCTCAGTTTCCTCCTGCTTTCCTATGCAACATACACACATCCCTGGGGAGGCCATGTGGTTTAGTGCAGAGTGTCATTTTCTTTCAAGCTAAACAGACCTACATTTCTGTCATTCCTCTGCTACTTCCCATCTATGTAACTTGTACAATCATAATAATGAACACTTGAAGGTAACATTGTGAAAGACTTTGAAATGGGCCTAGGTGGGTGCTTTCAATTTAAAGTTGGATGTTTTCTAAGCATGTCCTCTTATATTGTCTAATTCCAATCTCTCTATACCTCTCATTACCTTGAAGCTATTTTACAACTCTGTACATTGTAGGCAACTGATAGCAATGGCCATTATTATTTTTCCTACACAAGAAAATAAATTTTTCTCTGATAAAATACATTTGACTTTCCTCCCTCTTATGGAATACATAAGTTTTGCATTATTTATAAATAAACTTTATATTACTTAGTGTGTTTAAATGTGTGTGTGTATGTATGTGTATGTATCTATGATTTAATTATCCTTAGAACCAGTTGTAATATCTTATTGGCTCCCTCATTAATTGATGAATAAAATAAAATCATTGGCCCATATTCATTTTCTATCTGTATGAGAGTTATGATTACATGATTGTACTCTCTTCTAAAACTTATCTTACATACTCAATATATTTTAACTACTCTTACTACCAGAACTATTCTAAACAATTTTTTTCATGTATTAACCTTAGAAGTCAGAAATACTACACTCTGGATGTGTGACTTCCTTTTAAAAGCCTTATAACTGATATGCTCAGTCCAGTGTACCATAGAAGGTCAAGACTGTGAATATGGTTGAAATAATAATTTTAGAATCTGCAGTTGTTCAGCCATGGGCAAATCACTTATATTTCCTCTTCCCAGAAATGGAGATAATAGTCTCTGCCTCATAAGATTATTGGTGAGATCGATTGCAATAGTGGAGACTTGCAGTTAGCTTGGTACCAAGCACTTCAATGAACACTAGTTATCACTGTTATGGAAATTTAGTGTGTGACCGGACAGCCCATTTCACTGCCTAATTGTTCTCATGTTTAGCGGGTGTTTCTTACAAGGAGCTCTAACCTTGTCTGCTGTAACTTTCATTTTCTAGTTTACTTATTAGCTTGGTTTGGTTTTATGTAATTTTACTCCTTTCCATGGTTCAAAGTTTTTAACACAAATGCTCTTTCTATTCTCAATAGCTCTTTCAAGTTAAATATCCCTTCTTCCCTTATCTGTTTTTAATATTGCATATTTCCCAGATGTTTTATCTTTCTGGTTATCCTGTAGTTTGTAAAAGTTATCCTCAAAGTACTGATCTTAGAACTAGGGATTATTTTTTTTAATGTTTACTTATTTTTGAGAGAGAGACAGAGTAAGGAAGAGGCAGAGAGAGAGGGAAACACAGAATCTGAAGCAGGCTCTAGGGCTGAACTGTCAGTACAGAGCCCAATGTGGGACCTGAACTCAAAAACTGTGAGATCATGACTTGAGCCAAAGTCGGATGATTAACCAACCGTTTCACCCAGGAGTCCCAATATTTTACATTTATTAATTTGGATATATTTTAGGCTAATTTTGAGCTTATTATAGCCAACTAATATCTTCAAGTCTTTTTTCCCACCTTCTCTCCCTCTCTTTCTTCCTCTCTCTCTCTTTTACTTGCACATTTGGCATTTTGAATCAAAAGTTAGAAATTTATACGTATCACTTATGATAATAGAGATAGTCAATGGTATTACATAACTTAACATTTAATACACAAGACAACTCTTGGAAATAGTTACTCTTATGGATTTAGATCAAATATATGAAGCACATATTATTCTTTCTGGGCAAATAGGAGGTACTCAATAAATGTTACAAGTTTCTTTTAGTCATTGAGCACTTAACCTCTAATTTAATGCTTCCCTAATCATTGCCATGGGAATCTCACAGGTAGGTGACCTGAGTTGCAGTCTAATCTCCATCAGGCCAGCCACAGTTGACCTTTTGCACCTCTGGAAAGAAAGTGGCATCATTGATTTGGGGTTTCTTTATCACTTTTTTCCCAGTGGGAAAAAGTATCAAGTCATAGTTCTCAGTCTGTAGTTAGTTTACTTCTAGCTTGATGCTAAAGATCAATTTATATTAGTTACCTTAACTATGCAGAGTTTTAGAATCCTACTTCATGGTGCTACTATTACTCCCATTTAAATTTTTAAAAGAACTTTTAGTAATATCAAACAACTTTTCTATTCTTCAAAATCAATTAGTAGGTCTTCCAGAATAATAAGGCATGTAATTCTAGAAAAAATATTAAGAAGGTCTAAGTGTCCTTTTTGAAAACAAGGTAAATGGAAAAAATCTAGTTTGTTTAGTCAGAAATTTCTGGATCAGTTGTTATCTTCTATAGTGAATTGTATCTTTCAAAAAGATTTGTCCTTGTCCCACTATACAGTACCTGTAAATGTGACCTCATTTGGAAATATGGTATTTCCAGGTAAATTAAGTTAAAATTCTCAAATGAACTCATCCTGGATTCTGATGGGTCACTAAATCAAATGCCTGGTGTCTTTATATTTTATTAAGATTTTATTTAAATTCTAGTTACTTAACATACAGTGTAATTGCAGTTTCAGGTGTAGAATTTAGTGATTCATCATTTCCTTACAACACCCAGTGCGTCACAACAAATGCACTCTCTAATCCTCATCAACTATTTAACCCATCTGCCCCTCACCACCCCTCTGGTAGCCATCTGTCTGCTCTCTAGAATTAAAAGTTTGTGTCTTGGTTTTCCTCTCTTTCCCCCCATGTTATTTGTTTTTTTTTTAATTCCATATATGCATGAAATCATATGCTAAGTGAAATAAGTAGGTCAGAGAAAGACAAATACCATATGACTGGTGTCTTTACAAGAGAAAGGAAAGGGGGATATGATCACACAGGAGAGAAAGCCAAGTGAATATGGTGGTAGACTGTAGTTCTACTGTTATCAACCAAGGAACTCCATGGGCTACCAGATGCTGGAAGAGGCAAGGAAGAATTCTACCCTAGAGCCTTCAGAGACTGGAGCCCTACCAACACTTTACTCTGGGACTTCTTGCCTCTAGAACTGTGAAAGAATAAATTTTTGTTTTAAGCCACCAGATTTGTGGTAATTTGCAGTAGCTCTGGGAAATGGGTATATTTTCAATAGACACTTTTAGTTAACTATAATGATAAAGAAATAGCATCAACTTTCTATCTAACTTTTCTGGTTCTACATTTAGCAATTGTACAGATGGGCTAATCTGTTACAGAGGAAATTTACTCTGTTTTCCAGACTTACTTAAAGTGTCATTTACACATTATTCTCATTTTATAAGATTTAAATATGTGTGTGTGTGTTTATTCATTTACTGCATGAGAAGGGAAAGGGCAGAGAAAGGGGGAGAGAGAGAATCCCAAGGAGGCTCCACACCATTAGTGCAGAGCCCAATGTGGGGCTCAGTCCCTCAAACTGCAAGATCATGAGCTGAGCCAAAATCTAGAGTTGGCCACACAACCATTCAGACACCCCTCATTTCACAAGACTTTATTGAGCACCTTCAAATACATTATGATACTGTGGTGAACAAAACAGAAAACACGCATATATACACTCTCTCTCTCTCTCTCTCTCTCTCTCACACACACACACACACACAAACTCCTGCTCTGATGAGGCTTATATTATATTCTAAAGAGGGTTGATAGAAAATAATAGTAAATTGTAATGTCATTAGCAGAGTAAAGAAAATAGAATTGTATGGAGAGCTATGATTGTAAATTAGAAAGAAAAAGCATAGACTTGAATGAGGTGACATTTTCAAAAAAGTTCAGAAGGAGGTAAGTGAGTACAAAATTATCCAAGGGGAAATAATTCTAGTTGGAGCGAACAGCCAATGCAGAGGCTCTCAGGGATATGTTTGATATATTTGAGAAACAGAATGATGAGGCCACAGCTAATGACAACAGAAATCAAGGACCATGAAACTTCACTTAGTGAGATGCTTAGCCATTGGAGAGTTTTAAGAGAGAAGTGACATGACCTGACTCATGCTCAAAGTAAATGTGTCTTTTTTTCATTTTGAAAGACAGAGAGAACACAAGCATGGGAGGGGCAGAGAGAAAGAGAGAGGAAGAAACCCAAGCAGGATCCATGCTGTTAGTGCAGAGCCCAAAGGAGGGCTCAAACTCATGGAACTGTGAGATCATGACCTGAGCTGAAATCAAGAGTTGGCCACATAACCAACTGAGCCACCCAGGCGCCCCGCAAAACTAATGTTTTAATCATTTTTGTGTCATAAATTCATAATCTATATTGTACTTTTGGAAGAATGTCTTAGTGTTAATAACATTAATTGTCTACATAATACAAAGTAGACCATATCACAAATTTGGGATACAGCAAAATATCGGATTCATTAAAACCTAGCAGTGTGTATACTAAATACTGGAATTTTGAAATAGTGACAGATGTAATTGATAATTCAAGATATCTATGGCAACTAAAATGTGATATGAAACCACTTGTAAAAAATTTTGGTGACCCAAGTATGAATACTGCTAATACACTATGGCTTGTTGTCTGTATTCATAACCAGTAAAATGATTTCCTGAATTCTATCCAAATTAAGAGCCACTGGTTTGTATGTATGTTGTAACACAATCAAGAATAGAAACAGAGGGGCGCCGGGGTGGCTTAGTCGGTTAAGCGTCTGACTTTCGCTTAGGTCATGATCTCGCGGTTCGTGGGTTCGAGCCCCGCGTTGGGCTCTGTGCTGACTGCCAACTCAGAGCCTGGAGCCTGTTTCAGTCTGTGACTCCTTCTCTCTCTGACCCTCCCCTGCTCATGCTCGCTCTCTCTCTCTCTCTCTCTCTCTCCTAGAAATTAAAAAAAAAACATTAAAAATTAAAAAAAATAGAGACAAACATTAATAATCTATGTATCATATGATTTAATTTTGGCTTACACTTTTCCACTTAAGAATAAAGAGATTTTTATGATGATGTGGCTATTTCAACATGTGGCCTTAATGTTCAAATGTAGGAAAGGAAAAAAAATTTAGTTTATATTTAGTTTATCATGTTAAGTCTAATACAATTATAGGTACAAATATGGAGAAAGTGAGAGTTCACTCCCCTAAAGATGACTGCATTGTTACCAAGGAGCATATTTATTTGATAGATTATATAGATAATATAGATGATATAGATATAAATCTATGTTTCAGAGATACACACATACATAAAACACACACACACTTTACTTTCCAATTTATGATATGCATTTTTTCTCCTAGATTCAAATGGAACCTAGATAGAAAAAGTAACTCAACTTAAATATTGCCAATAAACCTACTTGTGTTACATTATTTCAGTTATAATCTAAGCCTAAAATAGTTTAGGTTTCAAAGGGAAATACACCTACACAAATTTACACTGAATCGTTCTCCCTTACATCGAAAAGAAAAATAATTCTCATAAAATTTTAACAAATATCATTTAAAAAATTATTTTAATGTTTTATTTCTGAGAGATAGAGAGAGAGAGAGAGAGAGAGAGGGTGAGCAGGGGCGGGTCGGAGAGAGAGGGAGACACAGAATGCAAAGCAGGCTCCTGGCTGTGGGCTGTCAGCATAGAACCCAGTGCAGGGCTTGAACCCAGCCCTTTTGGCTTAGGGTCGGATGTTTAACTGACTGGGCCACCCAGAAGACCCTAAGCAACATAATTTTATATATCTCATTAAAATGTTTCAGTCTTTCAGGATGTGCTAGAATGCACTATCTCTTATACTTCACATTAGAACAATTCGGTAAATATACACCAAGCACTAGCATGTACACAAAACCCGTCTGTGTTAAATGCATGACATTAAACATATTGAAAGCATATTTAATTGATTGTGATTTTCATACTCACGTTCTTTGTGCCTAATTCACATTTTAAAACATCTGGATATAGGGGTGCCTGGGTGGCTCAGTCAGTTAAGTGTCAGACTTCGGCTCAGGTCATGATCTCAGGGTTTGTGGGTTCGAGCCTGGCATCGGGCTCTGTGCTAACAACTAGCTCAGAGTCTGGAGACTGTCTCAGATTCTGTATCTCCCTCAGTCTGTGACCCTCCCCTGTTCATGCTGTCTCTCTCTCAGAAATAAATAAAACATTAAAAAGAATTTTAAAAATCATCTGGATATACCAACTGAAATATAATGTGTGATTTTTTTAAATTGACATATTTTTGCCGCTTCTGTAATAGATGTCAACGTAAGCTTTGTCCTTGCCAAGGCTATTGAAAGACAGTACTTTGAAGGGTGTTTTCTTTGTTGTTGTTGTTGTTGTTGTTGTTGTTGTTGTTTTGGGGGGGAGGGGAGTAATCCAATAAGGCATGTTCTGGGAAAGAAGCTGAAGATCCTCGCCCTTTAAAAAAGTAATAAACAAACTATCAAATAGGGTTAAGACACAGTAATAATAGCAGACCACTGTAGAAAATTTTATAATAAAAATGTGTATCTTTCCATTTTTCTATTCATATTCTAAGTAGAACTTGAGATTTAAAAGTTGGGAATATAACATATGAATCAGCTTAACATTTAAGAGCATGCATTATTAAAAAGGTGTTGTTAAAATGTCATATTGTAGGAGCTACATTAGCATTGTTTTAAAGGTTAGCTGTATTACATGTGTCTTTAGAATCTCAAGGAATCTATAAAATATAACTATATATGCCTATGTGTATATTTCATATCTGCAAGCATATATATTTTACATAGTCAAGCATATACATGTACATGTGCATACACAGTATTTATCTTGATAGAGTAAACAGATGATATTTGCTTGTGAGCATGAAATGAATATGTACAGAGAGATAGAAAACTATCATTTTAGAATAACAGACAGGGATCAGTCCTGACTAGCTAGTAAGTAGAGTGAATGTAGTGATTTTATGAATTGCCTGTACAGCCTAAGAATCAAGAAAATACAGGAAAGCTTTTCTGCTGCTTTGGCTGAAAATGGTTCTTTGCTGGATCCATATCCTATTTCCGTTGACCCCTTGAATAGGGCGGCTCAGCTGTTCTTTGCTTTCATGTCTTATCTCATTTTATCCTAACAACTCTATAAAGGCACATATTATTCTCTCCAGGGTTATGGGTGATGAAACCAAGGGATTGAATGACATCTATAATGGCACACTGCTGTTCTTTCCACCTTTAGAGTGCTTTGATTTCTACCACCTTTTCAAGTGTTTATCAGTGGAGAGCGGGATTTAGGACTATCTGCATCAGAATCAAATCCCATGAGATTCTTGTTTAAAAAAGTACATTTTTGATAACTGTCTGCACCCTGTCAAATCAGAATCTAAAAAAGCAGATATTGGAATTTGCGTTTTTTACTAACAACCAAAGTAGTTATTTTGTTTGTGGAAAGGCCAAGGTTATGACTAACAGTAAATGAGTGCTAGATCCCAGACTGCTGAGTCATTGCCTGGAGAATGCTTCACAAAATGTAGTCTGTGCACTACAGACTGGCATTGCCAGGTGCTTCTGAGAAATGCAGAAACAGGTCGGCCACATGATCTCCAGTGATCTGTCTGCATATTAAAGTGTGAGAAGTACTGCCTTAAGACTTGCTCATTATTCACCTTATTTGGTATTTCCCAAAATTTTTTTTAATATTAAAAATCATCTAGGGGGCTTGTCAACCATGACTGTCCCCAAACCTCTCCCTGGATATTGTTTCTCTAGGTCTGAAGAGGTGTCTGGAATCTGTGTGTTCAGAAAGCATCTCAGATGATCATTATCATTGGTTAATGATAAGTTTTGTAAAACATCATTTCTGTTATCTTTAATACCAAGTCTCTGGTGTGTATATCTGTTGGTTGCTGGAGTTTGGGGTTGGTATTTGACTTATTGATCAACAGGCAGATGTAGCAAATTATCTGTATCTGTGCAGAGGCAGTATGGTGTGGGAATGATGAGCACATCAATACAAGTGGCTTAGGTGTGCCAAACATACTTAACTTCTCTGGCCCCAGTTTCCTCACTTGCAAAATAAGGACAATAGTCATATATACTTTGTAGAGTTGTGAAAAATAAATGAATTTTTATGACAACCACCAACAGTAGTTCCTGTTTATCTGATATTACGAATATGTAGCCTCCCAACAAATCCGCTTTAAAATTGAGCCCTTGATTTTTTGTTTTTTCTTCTCTAAACAGTGCTGTGTCTCTTTGCCAGCTCTCCTTCTTAAGAGTAAAATTAGATTTGGGAATTTAGATTCCTACCCTCTGAATTCATTTTCCTCTCTTCTCCCTCCCCTCCTATGTAGGCAAAAAGCCTGTGGGTAAAATTTTGGATATGAAAGAGCTACTTAGAGCCACCTGCTAGCCTGCACCCCAATTTTAACTGCAGCTGCTCCAACTCTATTTCAGGCCAGGTGGGTGTTACCATCTCCACCTTGTGACTAAAAGAAGCCTTAAAAAAATGAGATATGCAAAGAGGCAGTGGAAGGAATTGCCAAATATTGAGCATCACTTGATATAAATGATTTTTTTGCATCAAAACCCTGCAAAGACATTTTAGAGATAGATTAACTGACAGAAAAATTATGTATTTTCACTCAGGCCACACAGAGTAAGGGGATCCTGATTCCAGTCGCAGGTCAGTTGGTCCCTGTAGCTAGAGATTTTTCCATTAGAGTTATATATTCTCCATATTTCAGAAAGGAATGGGGGAAATGCAGGGAGTGCAGTACAGTTCGAGATAAAACATTTTAGGAAAAAGGAGACTGGCGATGAAGAAATTAATATAATAGTTCACAGTTCTGAGTGCTTACAACAGATTAGGCTTTAGGAGTTTAACATATATTAACTCATCCAATCTCTGAAGTAATATTCATTATTATTGTAGTCTTCATTCTAGAGATGAATAAAGTCAGGACCAGAGATATTAAGTAAGTAGCCCAAGGGCACTAGAAGGGCTGGAAATGGCACTGGAATGTGGGAAGCCCAATTCCAAGTCTGAACCCTTAACCACTGGATGTACCGCATCCCCAAAGCTGAGCTCTCAAGTGCCTCTTTATCTCCAACCATCCAGGCAACGGGGGACAAAACAAGTCTATTAGAGATTCACCTTTTGATATTTTGCCAATTCAGTGTTCAATTAAAGTAAGGACTTTTTATGTGTTATGACCCATTTCCACCTGATTTCATTCCCCTTCCTGTACTACTTGCATTCATCTCAATTCAACCTCCAAGGTCCTAGAAAGGAGAGTCTGTGTCCAGCTATTATATTGACACTCATGGGCAAACAACTTTTAGAAAAGTAGATTTACAGTACTGAGGCATTGTAGAAGGTTTAACTTATGAAGGTTTAGTTTGAAGAGAGTGGGACTTGAGATACAGGAACTTTGGGAGTGTCACAAAAAGAGTGTCTTTACAACTCCGAATGACTGTTGGCAAGGGCAGAGTCAACTCTCTAAGAGTTTCGGCAGGATGAATTGCCACTTTTGGCAAACATCCCTTACACCATCTTCCCAGCTTATAAAATAAACCATGTGACTTTGAAGGTGACTGGCTCTGAGATACCAGAGAATTTGTCTATCCTGCCATATCCCCACAATGGTGGGGAATTTCTTTATTTAAAGAGAAGGCATGCACATTAGACCATCCTTGGGAATCCAGAAAGAGGCAAGGAGGGGAATACTTGAGAATTATTTTTCTGGTTCTTCCTAGTAACTGAATTTCCTTCCAGCTCATGAGAATTTTGAAACCCAGCCTGTTTGCATTGTTTAATTTTAGCTTTCCTGTTCCTTTACTGTGACTTTTAGAATTTGGATTCAAGAAAATTAACTTTATCTGAGAAGTCTGCCTCCTCCACAACGTGGGTAGGGTTAATCATAGCCTGTTATGCATCTAGGATTTATCATGGTTGTAAAATAGTCAATTGTGTATCTATTCCTCTTTCTTTCTAAATTTCCTGGAAAGCAGTGATCTTGATTTACTTTTAAGTCCTCAGTGTCAAGTATAGGGCTTAACAAAAAAGTGTTAGAGAAGTGTTGGTTGAACAGATATATCATTGGGTAAATCTATAAAAATGTTATGCTGAGCGAAATAAGTCAGGCAGAGAAGGACAAATATCATATGTTTGCACGTATAGGAGGATTAGGAGGAACTTGACGGAGGAACAAGGGGGAGAAGAAGGGCGGAAATGGTGGGGGAAAGGGAGAGAAGCAAACCATGAGAGACTCTTGAATGCTGACAAAAACTGAGGACTGATGGATGTGGGGGGAGGGGGGATGGGCATGGAGGAGGACACTTGTGGGGATGAGCACTGAGTGTTATGTGGAAACTAATTTGACAATAAACTATTAAAAAAAAAATGATATGTCCGTTGTTTTGGCAAGGTAATCACATAATATCTGTTACTAATGAGGCTAATATTAACTCCATGCATAAGATAATAAGAAATTAGGTGGCTTTGCCAAGTACATGCTCCAGATCAACCTGAGAGCTCAGCTGTGATTTGTTTTCCTGGCTATTCGGCTTCTGGCTGCATGAAACAAGCAAAACCCTCACAGCTGGTCTTTCTGAAAAGGGAGGTGGCTTGTCAGTTTCATGAACACCAACAGCACTGTGACAAAAGTGGGATAGTCTTCTCTTTCAAGGTTACCTGCATATTCATCATGCTATCTGCCGTCTTATTTACTCATAATTGCCTTAAACCACTACAGTCAATCAAACCTGTATATCAAAATCACATAGGAGAGAACATGTCTGCTGGATTTAGAGCTGAAATGCAAAACTCACAGAGATAAAATAAATTCATTTCAGCTAATCAAAGTATGTCATTGCCTGTACATACATGATCTTTCTGAATTCTCATCCTTCTGTTTCATAAATGAAGAAATGAACTCAAAAGAGGCTAAGTGACTTGACCATGACAAAAATCAGGGGCACCTGGGTGGCTCAGTCAATTAGGCATCCAATTCTTGATTTCCACTCAGGTCATGATCTCAGGGTTGTGGAATCGTGCCCCACTTAGCATGGAGCCTATTTAAGATTCTCTCTCTTTCTCCCTCTGTCCTTCTCTCCAACTTGCGTGTTCTTGCTCTCTCTCTCTCTAAAAAAATAAATAAATATTTAAAATTTAAAAATAAATAAAACCTAGAGTCAATTCATCAGCAGGATGAATTGTTCTTTTTTTAATTGATCTATTGCAACAAATTTAGAATGAAAAGTAGAAACCATCAAACTGCTACTCATTCATTTGTCAAATTATACCTGAGAAAGGAGTAATTAAGGAGGACAGAAACTCAAAAGAATCACTGAAGTGTATAATAATTGCTACAGTAATAAAGTTGGCCCTTCTTCTGGTATGAGAAACCAAATGGAAGTGCACAGATTATAATCACCCTTTTCATTTGCATAGAATTGTTCACAAAATGCTGTGGCATTTATCTACAAAAACCTTAAAACATTGGTTCTCTCCATTTTGCATAGGAGGCAAAAGAGATACAGGAACTGAAGGAGTGTGTGTAAAGCCATATGGGAATTGAGTATCACTACAGTCCAGGACTTTCCCATGTGTTGAGAGCAGAATGACACTTTATGCCCAAATTGAAAATCCTCAGAAGTCAAAAACAGAATCAATAGTATCATTCATGAAGTTCTGTTTAAAACACTTCACTAACTCAAAAATAAAACATTAATATTTTTTCAAATGGGCCTCTGGGTGGCTCAGTGGGTTAAGCGTCAACTTTGGCTCAGGTCATGATCAGGTTTGCGAATTTCAGCCCCTCGGCAGGCTCTGTGCTGACAGCTCAGAGCCTGGAGCCTGCTTCGGATTCCATGTTTCCCTCTCTCTCTGCCCCTCCCCTGCTGATGCTCTGACTCTCTGTCACTCAAAAATAAATAAAACATTAAAAAAAATTATAGGGACGCCTGGGTGGCTCAGTCGTTAAGCGTCTGACTTCAGCTCAGGTCATGATCTCACAGTTCGTGGGTTCGAGCCCCGCCTCGGGCTATTTGCTGACCACTAGCTCAGAGCCTGGAGCCTGTTTCAGATTCTGTACCTCCCTCTCTCTCTGACCCTCCCCTGCTCACGCTGTCTCTCTCTCAGAAATAAGTAAAAGCATTAAAAAAATTTTTTTAAATAAAATTTATGAAAGATTTCACTAAGATTCTGATAAAGATTTGGCTGGCTTGAAAGTCCACTATATGGGACATTAAATTATTATGTTTCATAATAAAAATCTGCTTAATATTTAAAGAGTAAAGGGAATTGATACTTTCAAATGGCATTTTTCTTGAAATTAGCCAGGAATTATTTCCAAATTAAGTTATCTCCCACCTGAATTAATGCCAATCTTTTCTTGATTGAACTGGCTAATAACACATTCAATAGCTTTCTGTTTTGCAAAATATAGTCTCTAATTTACATGGCAAATTGAGATAAAATTGCTCATCTCCCCTACACCCTTAAAAAAAGCAATCTTAAGCAAACAATCTTTCTTTTTTCTTACTTTCTCCACTTGCTTGCCTTTAACATTGTTATTTTGTTTCTCTTGGACTTACTCTTCAATTTGTTAGTGTTGTTTGTTTTTTGTTTGGGGGGATAGAAGGGGACAGCTACATCATAACAGAACTGTAATGCCACTTCATAGTCATGCAGTGTTGAACCAAGGACTGAACTTCTCTAAGATACTTTTATCATCTTACAGAATGGCAACAACAATAACTTCACAGGGTGATTGTGAGAAGTAAAATTCCAAATTTGGTGCAACTAGCACACAAAAACTAGAATACAAGAGGAACTTAATAATTGGACTTAATGCTGTTGGTGAAAGAGTTGTATATGCTACTTCCAACACTGGGTTGGTAACTACTTAGTAGAAGGCTTGGGACAGGGTGTTCTCACCCTTTTATGGGGAAATTTAATCTGCCTTTAAAGACAAAGAGGAAACAATACCACCTACACTATTCCTTATAACCAGTGTATCAGATATGTCAACATCATCTTTGAGAAAAGAAACTTTTCTTCCTGTTTATTCTCCCTCACTTTGGCATAAGTCATTGGTGTGTATCAGGAAAGCAGCTGCAAGAATGCTGGAATTTTGACAGTTTGGGGCTGCTTGTCCTTGTCTTTTTATTCCTGTCACAATCCTTCTCGAAAATAGTCTCCTTATAACAATGATTATATATGTGTGTGTGTGTGTGTGTGTGTGTGTGTGTGTGTGTGTGTGTGTGTGTATAACCAGGTAGTTCATTTTCTAGCTCCTATTCTTCCTATGAGCTTTGGAAAATTGGCCTGGCTTTATCAACCACTAGCAACATTTGCCATGGAAATACTACCAGATATCCTATCACTCAACTCTTCATCAGGTACCAATAACAGCAGTGGACACTGCCACTTAAATATGACTTGGATCAAAGCTGATAATCATAATAATAGGTAGTCAGTAGAAAACCTGAACTGAAGTTGCTTGAGTAAAGGCAGATTATGTGTTTTGCCCTGGGTTATATTTTTCGAACTTGGTCAAGAATTCTTCAGAAGGAATTCATTTAGAATAGTAGATACCTGATAGGATAATTATGGAGTACAATGGATTTGCATACTGAGAGTAACACAGGTGATTTTAGCTTACCTGTTACATCAAGAGATTTGACAAGTTTTATTAGGAAACTTAATTCTGTCCCCCAAAATATCTAGAAACTAGCCAATTTAACATCAAATATACCCTTAATTATAAAAATCAGAGCATTAGTTTCCTCTTTCTTCATCCCAATGAAAGTACAACAGTTTTCTCTTAGTAATAGAACTTTCAAAAGGCAAGAAATCAGAATGCAATAACAGAAAGATGTTGCTTGTAGAAAATCTGCTTAGCCTCCTTTAATCTCCTAAGGGATTGGCTTTGCTGATTCTTTAAAGAACACTGCAGCATATTTACATTCTCTCTTTATTTATGTATTTTATAGTAGTTATTTTCTGATATATCAGTCTACTATAGTGTCTTAACTCATTTTTAAATCATGAAAATGAAAATATATGCTAATCCTAGTGGTACTGGAGGTGCTGAGATTTTTAAATTAATAAATCTGGAAGGGACTTTCCCACCATTAAGTTGAATATACTAGTCAGGATTGACTAAGTTATGCTACATTTCCAAAGTTCTTATTGGTTTATACAGTAAGGTTTATTTCTTGCTCATGGTACATGCCCATGTCAGGTTGGTTTCACCCTGAGAACTAAAATGACTATAAATATCCACACATCATTTTTGTCTTACAATGTACTGTCGTAAACTAGTCACATACACTTTCCCTCTTGTACCATTTGCCACACAGGAGGGATAACCATCTATGTAGCAGAATGATCAGACCAATGACTATTGGTGCTAAAGAAATCATTAATAGTGCTAGATATAAAGAGTAACATTTGTGAGGAGATTGAACTAGGTAAGTTGAAAATACATTTAGCCAATTGAGGAAATATCTTTTGGGGTAATCCAAGATGGATTGCAATTTACCTTTCGGTTCCAAGGTGTATCTTTTTCCAGTCATAAATGCAGCAAATGTTTATTGAGCACATACTGCATATACGTGATTTACCAGGTACTGTGTAGTTGAATAGGTTAAAAATCCATGAATCTGCATTCAACTTATGTTTATCGAAGATTTATTTTATTAGGAATGAAGTCAGGTACTAGTGTATATTTTATTTTATGAATCTTCACAACAAATAAAATTAAGTTGATGTTATTCTTGTTGGACAGATGGGGACATTGGTTAAAAAAGGAGCATAAACTTGTTCAGAATTAATGACAGAGTTAATCTAAACACCTTGGTCATTATAATGGCAAGTGTGCTCCTTCTAACACATATGTCACAACAGAAATAGTCCATGTGAAAAATAGAAACCAAAACCAGTGTTCTACTTATGCAGAAGAATCTCTATGACTAATACATTTCACACTCTGGCGTGACAGTTTCCCACTTTTGTTGTCCTCTGTTTTGCACATCTCTCCACTGCGGGCCTTTATCAGCCTTGTTTTGTTATAGTACTATACTTTCTTTCCTTTTTTTCCTTAGAAAGTGTCATCCCTTTGTACACATGAGGTCTCACATCCAGAATAAATACCAGTATTTCCTTTTCCATTCCCATGTGCCACCCTATTTTAGTTTCATTATCCCATTAATTTTGAAGTTTAAAAAAATTTATAAACTCTTCTCTAAAAGGCCACATTTCTCTAATATGTATTTTAGTGAATCTTCAGAACATTTTCTATTTCCTCAGGCTCCACCTGTTAATATCGTCTTTGATTTATTCCTCACACCCACATCCAATCGCTTTAGAGCTTATTGCTATGGTACCTGGGTGGCGCAGTTGGTTAAATATCTGCCTCTTTATTTCAGCTTGGGCCATGACCCTGGAGTTATGGGATTGAGCCTCATGTCGAGCTCTACCCTGGGCATGGAGCCTGCTTAGGAATCTCTTTCTCTCTCTTTCCTTTGCTCTCTCTGTCTCTCTCAAATTTAAAAAAAAAAAAAAAAAAAAAAGAGCTTTTCCATCACAATGGCCCTAGCATTTTTTTTCCTTCTCTGTCAAACTCACTACTGAAATTCTGGCCCTTGTGACATCAATTCCAAACTTCTGCTGTACTTTCCATTCTACTTTCCTTTTCTGCATATCATTGCCTAAACTTTCTGTTGAATATACCGACCTTTTATATCTAATAGCTGACATTCAAAATCCTCTATATTCTGACCTAATGCTCCTCTTCCTGCTTATTTTCCAGCATGTATAACACAAAACAAAACAGAGGCACCTCACTGGCTCAGTTGGTAGAACCTGTAACTCTTAATCTCAGGATTGTAAGCCAAGCCCCACGTTGAGTGTAGGGATTACTTAAAAATAAAATCATAAAGGGGTGGCTGGGTGGCTCAGTCGGTTAAATATTCCACTTTGGCTCAGGTCACCATCTCGAGGTTCATGAGTTCAAGCCCTGTGTTGAGTTCTTTGCTGTCATGCAGAGCCTGTTTCAGACCCTCTGTCCCCTTCTATCTCTGTCCCTCCTCCACTTGCACACGGTCTCCCTCTTTCTCAAAAATAAACATTTTTTTAAAAATTAAAAAAACAATAAAACTCTTTTAAAAAAAGAAAAATAAAATAAAACAAAAAATTTATTTTATTCCAACCGGCCCACTACTCTTTTCTAAATACACCTTAAACATTCTTACCACTGACCCTTGATTATGTTATTTTTATCATTTGGATTGTCCTCTCATACTTTACCTATTGAGACTTCACCTATTATGTTAAGCAGAGATAAAATTCATTGTTGTTGCTTTTTTTTTTTTAACATACTGTATACATTCATAGCTTGGTAAATTATCCTTTGTGTTACTAAAGTTCTCACTCTATGCACTAATCAGCAAGAATAACATATTCTGCCTAGGATCCACAACTTCTGACCTAATAGATTGGCTTCTCATATATGGTAGGTAGACTACAAGTATCATTGTGGCCAATAAGTTTTTAAATTGATAACCTTCTGGAAGCCAACTAAACAATATTAATTTAAAAATTAATGTGGATTATCTTTGGGGTCCCTGGCTGGCTCAGTCAGTAGAGTATGTAACTTTTTTTTTTTTAAGTTTTGGTGATGGTGTTTTTTTGAGAGAGAGAGACAGACAGGCAGAGAAAGAGAGAGAGAGAAAGAGAGAGAGAGAGAGCAGGCACCCAATGCTGAGAGAGGGACAGAGGGAGAGAGACAGACAGACAGAAAGAGAGAATTCCAAGCAGGCTCCATGCTCAGTGCAAAGCCTCATGTGAGACTTGAGCCCACAACCTTGGGATCATGACCAGAGCCAAAATCAAGAGTCAGAAGCTCAACCTGTTGAGCCACCCAGGTGTCCTAAGCATGTGACTCTTGATCTCAGGGTTGTGAGTTTGAGCTCCACATTGGATGTAGAGATTACTTTAAAAAATAAAATCTTTTTAAAAATTAAAAGAAATGTGGATTAGCTTTGACATCAAAATATCACTTCAGGGAGAACTTAGAGCACTGTATTATGTTATTAGAAAATGAGAACCAACTTGATTTCCTGCATGAATTACTGGTAGAGGAGAACTCTTGTTAAAACATTTGTGGTCTCATAAATTCAAATTCAAAAATATATTGGAAACACTAGAAACATATTTAATACCATGGAATCATGTGCACAAATAAGGTTAGAGGAGGAGTGAGCAGTTTACAAAAACTGTATTTTTTAAGAATATGTGATAAACCAAGATTCCTTTTTCATCTGAGCACTCATCTTCTAGTAAGCATTTGTGGCTATAAGACTTATTTTGGCCAATAAGATGTGAATGGAGGTGCGATGTTCCATTTCCAGGGAATAACATTTAAGGTGGAGAATAAGAGTTTCTCTCTCCCTTCTCCTGCTGTCAGGAGTCCTGAAGACTTGTGCTTATGTGGTAGCATCGTAAAATAGTGGTGCATCCATCAGATTATGGCCCCGAGTAACCACACTTTGCTTTCTGCTGTACCGTTTTTCTTATGAAAATATTGGCAAATATTTTAGGAGCATCTCATGTGAAATAATTACTCTACGACAAACATGTTAATAGCTAATATGTTTATATATCTTTGATATTAACAACCTTAATGTCTAGGGATATCTGGGTGGCTGAGTCAGAAGAGTATGTGACTCCTGATCTTGGGGTCATGAGTTCGAGTCTCGCATTGGGTGTAAGAGATTACTAAATAAATAAATACATTTTTAAAAATAAAAAAAGAAAAACCTTATGGTTTAGAAAGTAGCAAACTGGTCAAAGGCAGGTTGGCAAAGAGAGTAAAACCATGAGCGGATTTCTAATTATCAGGATAATAGAGCTACAAAAATGTTGAGGAATCCTGTAGGTTAACTACTTAACTTACGGATGAAGAAACAGAAAGGCATGTAAAGTGTCGATAAAAGGGGAGAAGCAAGACTCTCATTTTCTTGCCTTTTAATCCCATGTATTTCTTGCCATATACACTTCCCCTGAAGAAATGACATTCTTCCTTCCATTTAACTTTTGTCTAGCTGTCTCGTTAATCTAATTTGTTTTTTTTTTAAATTTTTATGTTTTATTTATTTCCGAGAGAGAGAGAGAGAGAGAGAGAGAGACAGCATGAACAGAGTAGGATCAGAGAGAGAGGGAGACACAGAATCTGAAGCAGGCTCCAGGCTCTGAGCTGGCAGTCAGCACAGAGCCCGACGCAGGGCTCAAACTCACGAACCGTGAGATCATGACCTGAGCCAAAGTTGGACGCCTAACCGACTGAGCCACCCAGGCACCCCTCATTAATCTAATTTGAAAATGTGTTGCAGTCATCATCCGAACTCTAGAGCAAAATGAACTAGGTAGTTAACAGCATACTTCAATAATGCATATCAATGTTCACTTTATGGTTAATTGTAATGTAGTTTTCAAAATACAGGCCATTGACTAATATTCCTCTGTCAAGGTTATCTGAGTGCCTAATGTATAGAGTACTTTGCTAGGCAGTAGGGGAAAAAATCAAACCAACAAACAAACAAAAACAAATGCCATCGTCAATGACTCCTTAGCCCAATGGAGAGTAGAAGAAACCTTCATCCTAAAGTGATGTGTATAGTTGCTATTTCAGAGGTATACTTCAGGCACTAAAGAGCACAGAAGGGAGGCTGGTTTAGGAAAGATATTTCAAAGGAGGACTACTTGAACTGCTGTTTGAAACATGATTAAGACAAGTTTTTCCAGATACAGAATGGAAGGAAGATGTATTCTGAAGGCCGCGAGTATGGAGACATTAAAAAGTTAGAATACATGATGCAGGTGCCTAGTATGGCTGGAACATGTTTCAAGAAATGAGACAAAATATTAAAGCAGGAATCATAGTCTATGCCAAGTATAATTCTTTTATTTCTTAAAGATTTTGAATTAAGAAAAAGACTTTGAATGACTCCATGTACATATTGTATTAAAAATTTTTTGAACAGCGGCGCCTGGGTGGCTTAGTGGGTTAAACGTCCGACTTTCGCTTAGGTCATGATCTCACGGTTCGTGGGTTCGAGCCCCGTGTCGGGCTCTGTGCTGACTGCCAGCTCAGAGCCTGGAGCCTATTTCAGAGTCTGTGACTCCCTCTCTCTCTGACCCTCCCCTGCTCACGCTGTCTCTCTCTCTCTCTCTCTCTCCTAGAAATAAATAAAAAATATTTAAAAAATTTTTTTGAACAAATAATTTTCAACATTTTACTGTATTGACTTTGAGTTAAAAATAATGATTTTTGGGAGCACCTGGGTGACCCAGTTGACTAAACATCTGACTTTGGCTCAGATCATTATCTCGTGGTTTGTGGGTTGAGCCCTGCATTGGACTCTCTGCTGTCAGCACAGATCCTCAGTCTCCTTCTACTCTGGTCACATGCTCTCTCTCTGTCGAAATTAAACATTAAAAAAAGTAATGATGTTTAGATAAGCAGACAAACTGGAAGACAAGGATAAACAATTTTATTACTAAATAACTTTTCAATGGCCTATGAAAGGCAGTAGACCTTAAGTATTCTTACCACACACAAAGAGTGGAAAGTATGTGGGGTGATGGATGTTAATTAACCTGATTGTGGTAATCATTTCATGATGTTTATGTATATTAAATCATCACACTGTACTTAAAAATATTGTTGTATAACATAAATGTTACTTAAAAATATATAACAGACCGTGGAGGAGAAGAAGGAGGGAAATAGTGGGGGAGAGGGAGAGAGTNTAAAATATATATATATATATATATATATATATTTATAAATAAGATGGGGCACCCTGGATGTCTCAGTTGGTTGAGTATTCCACTTGAGCTCAGCTCCTCATCGCATAGTTCGTGAGTTGAAACCCCACATTGGGCTTGTTGCTGTCAGCACGGAGCCCGCCTTGGGTTCTCTGTCCCCCTTTCTCTGCTCCTACTTTGCTTGTACTCCATGTCTTTCAAAAATAAATAAACAAAAAAAATGAATATATAAAACAGATAAATAAGTGACATACCTGAGAAAAAAGAAAATAGTGATTAAAATTGCATATGGGGTGCCTGAGTGGCTCAGTTGGTTGAGCATCTGACTCTTGATTTCAGCTAAGATCCCAGGGTCATAGGATGGAGCACCACATGGGAGATCTGAGCTGAGTGCTCAGCTTGCTTAAGATTTTACCTCTTCCTCTGCTCCTCTCTGTGTTCACACACTCTCTCTCTCTCTCAAATGTAAAATTTATTAATTATAATAAAATTGTATTTATAAAATGATGTGTATATAACACAAACTATAATTATTTTAATATTAGCTATTTAATAATTTTATTTTAATAATTTTGCAGTTATTTTAACTTTTGGCTATAATGAGTTGCTTCAATGACATTGCATGGGATTTATAGTTGTTATATAATAGATAAAATTCATGACTTTTTAAAATAATCAGTCTCCAGTGTGTGTGTGTGTGTGTGTGCACATCGGTGTAGGCAACTACAGTAGATATTTTTAAATTATTTATCTAGCCATGAAATTCTAGAATTCTACTTTAAGTTTTTACTTTAATTCCAGTTAGTTAACATACACTGTTATATGAGCTTCTATAATTCCACTTTTAATTTATCTAAATTCTTAAGAACACGAAGAAAAATGTGATAAATTGCCATGTGGAAGAGGGATGAATCAATCCTGATTCTACTTCAAAGTAAGGATTAGCTTCCCTAGGACTCCAGAGTTCCATTTGGGAGGAGGCAGCAAAGATTCATTAGAATCAGTGTTGGGGAAGAACGAGGGAGGAACAGCGAATGCTTAAACCTTCCTTGAAGGTCTCAGAGTAATGTATATAACAAAAACACATCTATGTAACAATAAGGTCTTTAAGGGCATTAAGTGTGTGATGACGCACTTGGGCAGTTTCCATTTTGATCCAGATATTTGTGGTGAGCTTTTGGTACTATTTTTTGCTAATTAAACTATGGTGCCATGATGTTTTGTTCATTTATTTACTTTTAAGATCATCTCACTACAATGCTGTTAATGTATTTATACATATTATAATTTAGCTTAAAATAAGCATTATAATCCAATGGCAATATTCCTGACAATGTGTATCATATGTCCTGGTTTTAGGGAAGAAAACTGTAGCAATCAGGAAGTGTATGGATATTTATAAGAAACAGTTCTAGCTTTACAGCTTTATTTTACATAAAATAAAAAGGACAGCTATAAAAAGGAACTCAAAGCATGTTGTAGCTTTACATAAAATAAAAAGGACAGCTATAAATAGTAACTAAAAGCATGTGCAGATATTAGTGCTGGGTAAGTGAAAATTCTTTGAAAACTAGTCTAATATGTGTGCTTCTTCTTCAGCCTTTCTTTTCTCCTTCAGCTGTAATAGGTTTCCATATTCCTCCAACATTTTTCAATCCCTTTTTCATGTTATTTATAATACTACATTATAATTTTTTATTTAATTGGGTTCTAGAGATCAGGTCCTATACTTATTCTTCCTGACATCTGGAACAAAGTGGGTATTTTAAGAAAGACTATTGAAAGAAATCATGAAGAACGAATGTGTAATTATTATTATAAAGGATAGGGAATGTTTGGAGTAAATTATCAGGAAAAAACCATTTACGTTATGAGTTGTTTGTCTTTTTCAAGAATTTGACTAGAATATGTGTATTATTACATTCTCTTTCTGATATTTTGAAATATTTTTAACAAAGTAAAAATGTTTTCTTTTATACTCATTTTGAAACACTTATGGAATAAATGGGACATATGTCAAAGTGAAGTAGTAGCTACTGATGGATACTACTACTACCAATACCACCTACACACATAAGATATATATATCTTATATATATATATAGATATATATATATCTTACAGAAAACATCTGTAACATTATATATAAGATATATATCTTACAGAAAACATCTATGAGAACAGCTGAAATTTGAGGATAAAACCGTACATAATATATGGATTTTATTAGTATAAATAATTATTATAATGAACCATCAGAAAAAGTTAAGTATTGTAACTTGTTTTGTGTATCTGATTTAATAAGCATTACAATCATATTGAGATTAGTTCCAGGAATTCTTTATTAATAATAAACGTAGTACTCTTTTTATATTGATGCCCTTCTATCAATAATCTGAAACTTTCTGTATCTGATCTTTATTTACAATTGTTTTTGTTTTCTACTCATGAGGAATGTTTCATCAAATTTAATATCCCAAGCAGCAGAATACACTGAAGGATCTCTGGCAAATTTCAGATGAAATGCTTGGATCCAGTGTGAGTTTCAGAAAATGAGGAGTATTGTAAAAATGAGAAAAAGAGAAAGACTGAGTGAAGATCTTTTAAGACATAAAAAGCAAACTTGTCATGTAATTAAACTAGAGGAAGCAACTGATTTAAAATGACTATAAAATAAGTTGTTATGTACACGTGCATGTATTAAGCAGAATGTTTCAAATTCAGTAAATGTATTATTAACACTGAGATGTAAATTTCAAAGGTGCTTCTTTTCAGCACATCTATTTAATGTAGCAGGTGTATGGCCGGTTAGGTGACATGTGACCTGCTTTCCTTGCAGCCAGGGCACTGGAAGTGCTTCTTCGAATATGTGTTTCCAAAGCTATCTTTCATAGCACCTAAAATGATACCCAGAATGGATTTGCAATTATTTACAGATGTAATGTCTAGTCTCTAATACACTGCAGCTGTGGCTAGGATTTATGATTTTAAATAACTTTTATGAAGTGCACTTGAGGTCATATTTCCATTGCACAATAAGTTCTCCAATATAAGATTAGCTTTTATTTTCATGTGGTTGCTCTCAACCTTAAAATATGCTATATAAGAGAAAGTAGTAGCAGCTGTGCAAAGCACCTATAGTAAGATGCTAGCTATATGATATAAAATAAGGGCAAGAAGGGGTATGTCATGGAAACTGGTTTTTCTATGGTTAAAGCCTGGTGTTCACATGTCAATATTAAGTTGGGTCCCCATGCCCAGGGATACTTCTTATGGTTGTTCAGGTTGTACATTGTTCAAAGGCATCTAGAAGAGGAGGAAAGCTGATATACCAGCTATGCTCAGGGTGCCAGGCAGTGCATCCTGGGATGCTGCTGCTTCAGCTATTGGAAAGGACTGTCATATTGCAATCTTTCTTTACAGACTGGGTGCTTTTTTGCATTTTACCTGCCGAAAGGGAGTCTTTTCTTCTTCTTCACATATGTGTTTTTCACATCCCTATTCTTCACTTTCAGTCAGTCTAGTAGGAAATCCACTATTATTTCCTTTGTAGGCTGCTAACACTCTGCTTCTTGGCATTGCTCTAACTCATGAGTCAAGCATGGTCTCCTACATGCTCCACTTTTGCAGATTGTTTTAGGAGAAATTTTTCAATCAGTCCCTCTGAATATCAAATCCACCTCTGTTTTTTTGTTTTGTTTTGTTTTTGTTTTTTTTTTCTTATTGTTTGGCTTATGGGCAAGTGGCCTAATAATTTTCAGCCTCAATTTCCTCTTCTACAAAATAAACAAGATTATTCCTACTCTGTAGGATCTTGCGGTAGAGTTAAAGGTAATTCATGCCAGTGATGAGCAAATGCATGGCAGTTAGGATGCACTTAGGCACTCAATATATATCCATGCTTTTTTTCCCTCCCCATGTGCTACTACTTAAAGGTGTACATATTTTGAGGTTTTTTAAAATTTGTTTCTTGCTAGTATTAAAACTACAAATAATAACAAATGGAGTCTCAGAGCTTTAAAAATCTATGACATCTATCCATCCTCTTTATGACTCCATACCCAATATTTCCTGAGTTCCTTGCAGATAGCCGCTCTGAGATCCTCCTTCTCTTGCATGTATACCTGAATGTCCAGTGCCGCAAACCACTTCTTATACCTCTTGTCTTCCCTACCTCAGGAAGTAATAGAGCTCAGAGTCTGAGAGTATAGGCTTTACACCTAGACTGCATAAGTTCAAATTTTCTACTTATGGATATTTAAGTATTCTGTTCTCAATTGCTTCATCTATGAATTCAGAACAATGATGGTACCTAAACTTTGGGTTGTTATGAATAGTTACTGAGAGGACTAGATGAAAGGTGCTTAGTGAAATGCTGTGGACTAATAAGCAAATTCTCCATTTGTTGTTGTTTATCAGATTCTACTTCATTCCTCGGGAAAACCCATCTGTCTGATTGTAGAATTAAATCTAAACTGAAGAACATTTCCCAATATGTGTCCTTCTGAAGAGAAGTTAATAAATATTGCTGGTTAACGTTTACACACACATAAACCCACACACAACACAGACATACATTTGGCAAAAGCTGACTTTAAGAAGTTATACTTGTCTGGTGAAATAAAGCCTCCAACAACAACAAAAAAAAAGGGGTGCCTGGGAGTCAGACTCTTAATTTTGGCTTAGGTCATGATCTCATGGTTCATGGGTTCAAGCCCCTCATTTGGCTCCATGGAGGACCATGGAGCCTACTTGGGATTTTCTATCTCTCCCTCTCTCTCTCACCCCGCCCCCACTGCTCACTCTCTCCCTCTCTCTCAAAACAAATAAACATTACAAAATTTTTTTTAAATTATTTTTGAGAAAGAGAGACAGAGTGTGAGTGGGGAGGGGTGCAGAGCATGGGAGACACAGACTCTGAAGCAGGCTCCAGACTCTGAGCTGTCAGCACTGAGTCTGACTTGGGACTCGAACTCATGAACCATGAGATCATGACCTGATCTGAAGTCAGACACTTAACTGACTGAGCCACCCAAGAGCCCCTTAAAATATTTTTAATAAATAAATAAATCCCACAAAGTTTTATTTGTTTCTAGGGAGTATGACTGGAAACCTCAAACAATTTCACCATTTAATTGCAAATTTTATTAAAAATAATAACAGCAAACACTGAAATAGTATTTACTATGAATCAGAGGATTAACATATATTAAGTTATTTAATTCTACCAATTGTATTGGTGGATACTATTTTTATTTCTTTATTTCAGATGAGAAAACTGAAGCACAGAGAAATTTGCTGAAGTTCACAATACTTTTATGTAGCTGCTCTGGAATTTGAACCCAGGAAATAACTCTGACATTGAATCCCATGTTCTTAACAAGTATAATTATACTGTCTTTCAAAATATAATCCTAACATTAAAATCATAATGAAACTATGAGTCTCAATGAACTATCTATGGAAATCAAGATTAAAGCATTTATTAAAGAAATTATGACATTGATACTATTTTTTTAAATTTTAATGTTTTATTTATTTATGAGAGAGACAGAGAGACAGCATGAGCAGGGGAAGTTCAGAGAGAGAGGGAGACACAGAATCTGAAGCAGGCTCCAGGCTCTGAGCTAGCTGTCAGCACAGATCCCGACATGGGGCTTGAACCCATGAACCTTGTTATCATGACCTAAGCCTAAGTCGGACGCTTAACCAACTGAGCCACCCAGGTGCCCCTATAACATTGATACTATTTGTTTACACACCTTAACACAATTTTAAATGTTCTAGTAGATGATAATATTGAAAGAGAGTATCTGACTCAGTGGCTTGCTGCCTATGAAATTTGACTTCTTTATTCCATTTTTTTTTTAATCTGAAAAAGAATGAGTAAAATACTGTAGTAAGTGTTGAAATAGTGGAGTGGAAAATCACTGATCTTTAACTATATAACCATAGTTGAGGTTTTAAATCCCAGAACTGCAACTTACTGCCTGTGTGTCTTTGCATAAGTTATTTACTTTTTTAATGTGCAGTTTTTCCAACCGTAAAGCTGGGATAATAACTTAGTTCTTGGATAGTCAAAGGATTTAAACGTAGAACATACAAACTGACCAAAGGAGAAAAGCTTCTTAAAAGTGATCAGTCTTTCTCCTAGAACAAAACTGTTCTTCCCTTTCGCTCTGCAAGGCTGAGAAAGGTGTGACACAGGATGACACTGCCACCTGTTGCTACTGAGAGGTGGCAGCATGTGCCCAAACAAAACAAGAAGCACTTTTCATGAACAGCTGTTTTCAGTCAGAGAAAAGGGGTGGTGTATGGGGAACGGTTTTCAGCACATGAGTTGCTTTCTGAGTTCAGTAATAGAGATATAAGAGATGTGTCAGATAACCAATATAACAATCTATATCTTAATAATTTTTTCTATGTCTTAATAACTGGTCCTATGTTTGACCAGTACCCAAATCCAGTAGTGTAGCCTAGAAGAGATGACATTATTGCCTGTATGATATTCCTCCATTGTTCCATATGTTTGTGTTGTTAAGTGATCAGAATGATCAATCTGCAACTCTCATGCTATAAGCTTACTGAACATCCATTGCAGTTCTGATGTGGAAATGTTGAGGTTCGTAGTAAACAGTCAAGAAAGAAGTCTAGAGATATCTTCAGTGCAAAGGGTGGTTTTATTGAAGCATGGGGACAGGACCCATGGACAGAAACAGCTGCACTAGGATTGTGAGAAGCAATTGATATACTTTCAAGTTGGGAGGAGGTCAGGGATAGTGTAAGTCTTTAAACAATTTTGGAAACAAGGTTTCTAGGACCTTGACAGGGCTAACTATTGTGAGGAAACGGTCATTTATTACTGTCCAGTAAAACCTGAATCATGAGACCCTGCAGATGTGTATCAGTGGGTCATATGCTTGGAGGATGATAGCTAACATATATCTTGAGGGGTAGAGATAAAGGAAATGTTCAAAGGAATTTTTATATGTTAAAGAAGACTTATAGGGTCCTGGAGGTCAGGATAATGTCAAGCTAAGACTGCCTTTTGCCCTTAGCAAAGTGTCGACATCAAGGCAGCTGAATTCCTAGAGGAAGATCACTGTGCCCATTTCAAGAACTTATCAACGGGCTGCAAGTAGTTAGGATTTTAATTTTTTCTTTGCCCTTATTTTCCATATCAGTTCAAGGTTCCCATGGTGTACATATAAGGGTGATGGAGGTACAGAAGGCACACAAGGTGGGACAGAAAAAATTCAGGCATGGCAACAGTAGCATGAGAGACTAGGCACCTTGGGAAGAGAATCACTGAGTACTGGAGAAGAAGCATGTATGACTTTTGTGCTTTCGTATGTTCAAATGTCAGAGGTGTGTATAGATGAGGATAATGGCTATTAAAAATCCTATCTACTTCACAATACATACATTTATACATTTA
Source organism: Crocuta crocuta (assembly GCF_008692635.1). Taxonomy (NCBI): domain Eukaryota; kingdom Metazoa; phylum Chordata; class Mammalia; order Carnivora; family Hyaenidae; genus Crocuta; species Crocuta crocuta. Next base: position 2,368,385 of record NW_027533339.1, on the reverse strand, counting down.
TTAATTAATGTGGGAGAACACATTTTGGTTGTATAAAAATAATGCCTTTACCGTAACTCATGTGAACTGCCTAGCTAATTATGCCTAATTACCACGCAACACAGAATTGCTGTCAATTTGGTTTTAAAATGTTCCAGATTAACACTTTTATGTTTTATGCATTAGATTAATAAAGTCTATGCATATAAACTCAGTTTTCTGTCTTATCCAGATGTCATGCTGTTCTATCAGTCTTGTATGTAGAGAAGAAATCACTGGTTAGTTTTCTGTATTGAATTGCAGTGGGTGATCATGAGTAATGAGAAGGGTAAGACTGTATTCATGTCAGTATGGCTGATCTATTTTTTCCTAATGTTGCATTGCAAGTATCACCAGAGGTGACATCCAGGTAGGATGTGGATTATTCATTCATGGCTTCTAAAGTAAAATATGGGACAATTATAGATTCCTGACAGACATTTCCAGACTCTAGGATAAAATATTGAAATACTCTATTGTGTTCTATCTGTGGGGCATTGCACACTTTTACCTTATATTTTACTGTTTCACAGATTTAGTACTGCAAAAAGAAAGAAAATATATCAAGTTAAATCCATTAAAGTGAAAGCATTCCTCTACTATTTGAAATGTCAGTATGAGACTTCATACACGATTTTGTTTAGAACCAGCAAAATGACAGAATATTTCAGCTACACCTCTTTCCTCTTTGTAGATTGTGCATAGTTTTCTGCTTTCTTCAAATTTCTATACTAACACGTTAAGGCTTACAATACTCTGCTCTGAAGTTTATTGCTATTGTAATGACTCTTAAACCAGTCTATAGGACACTCTAAAATGTAAGGAGCCTTTATGTGATAATGGAAAACAAATCAGTAATGCTAATATCCTTGCATTTGAAGAAGTCCATGATTACAAATGCATAAAAACCTGGCACTTAGTGTAAGAGTGAAATAAGGATGAAAGCTTTTCACTGTTGGTTGTCAAAACATTTTTTGAAATTCTCAGGCCTGGAAAATTAGCTTACTGTCATCACAGCAGTCTTTTGCCATGCAAGCTATTATTTTAATTTCTTACTGCAATTCCTGTTGAGAAGTCAAGCTCTGTAGCCTCATGTTTTACATAAACCAAACATGATTATAGATATGGTGTGTCTCCATGTGACAGCGGTGACTAATGTCAGAAATGGGAAATGAGATAATATGTTTCTCTGGACAGTTATCCTGCCATGTTTCAGAAAAAAATGAACTATCATTTCTTTTAGTGATTTTATTTTTGCTATCTATGGTCTCTGATATGGATTAGCGTTAAGTCACAGATGATTGTTTAAGACAGAAAAGGCATGAGATTGATTTTCAATGCCTTGTCTTAAAGCAGTTCTAAGAATTGGGAAGATCATGTCAAATTTATGTTAAGGACCTTCTGCTGTTCTCACTCAACATCCAGTGTCTCTCTGTTTTGTGAGTATTTTTATATTATAACCATCATAATAGGTCTCATAGGGGTTGAAATTTACTAAGAGTATTAATATATAAGAAATAAAGGAAAACTTTTTAAAAATAGGATAAACACAAGGGCCCCTGGGTAGTTCAGATAGTTAAAAGTCCAAATTAGGCTCAGATCATGGTCTCAAAGTTTGTGATTTCAAGCCTTNAGAGCCCGACGCGGGGCTCGAACCCATGAACCGCGAGATCATGACCCAAGCGAAAGTCGGACGCTTAACCGACTAAGCCACCCAAGCGCCCCTAAATAATCTTTAAAATTTACAGCTTTTATAGGACATATTTTGATAAATAGCAATGCTTTCTAAATCTCTAATTATAAATATATTGATAATAATATTGTGTGACTTAAGTCAATTGCAATATTTCCTAGCATAAAAATATTTCAGAAATGCTTTCTGGGCAGTGTTTAGGATGGTTCTGTAATTAAAAATTTGAATGTCTGAATTCAGACATTTAACTAACTGAACTACCCAGGCGACCCTGTGTTTATCCTATTTTTAAAAAGTTTTCCTTCTTTTCTTATGTGTCAATACTCTTAGTAAATTTTAACCCCCATGAGACCTATTATGATGTGGTAGATTGGCCTACAGTTCCCTGTCAAGTGGAAGTCCTCACCTTTTCAGAATTCAACAGCTTGCATGAATAATGCCTAAAATTCACCCGATGATAATAAAAACAGAAAAGCAATTTTGTATCCAAATAGACATTTTATTCAGACATATATCCAGAGTTTTTGCTTGACACACAAGTCTTACATGAGGCATAGGTGGGTGACCGACATGGCTATACCTTTAAGCTCTCTCTTATCTTTACCACTTTGTAGGGAACTTGGGCACAATATGGATTAGGTGTTTGTACCTTTAATAGCATTTCCTTGGTCTTTGACTCTGTGTTCAGGAATCAAATGTAAACCAAAATTTATCATTTTATTATATACCCTAGAAGATGTAGACCCAGAGAAACCTTATAATATTACTCTGAAGCCAAGGTTATTAGGAGTGGTTTTTAAAGGATCAGTTAATAATTTCCAGTGGGGATAAAAAAGGTAGAGTCTGCTAACCAACTTCTTTTGAACTTGTTCTTTAATGGTGACACTACTTTAGAGTAAGTTGAGTGCTTTCCTTGCTTCTCTGAGGAAATGAGAGACAAATATTCTCTTTTATGAAGAAAATATGGATATACAATCATAATCTGTAGCAGTCTTAATAATAAATGGTCCTCTTTCTGATTATTCCTAGAAAGTCTACAAATCAATTAGTCTAAAAATAATTATTTTGATAAACATCTATTTTTAGACATATACATACTTGATAATTCCAAACCATAACCATTTTAAATGAACTGAAAAACATTTGGGCTGTAAGATCTTATGATACCTATCAAAATGCACAAATATTTTAAGTTTCTATTTAAGGAAGAAATGTTCACCTTTGAATTTGGAACGTCTATTTTCCATCTCTACTTACAATCCTATTTGCAACTACCTTCAATTTCAAAATCAATTTCTGGTACTGAACACTTCAGTACTGAATTGGTCAATAGAGGGACACATTTTAAATATAGTACCTACAATAATTAACTCTTCTCAATGATACACTTTCAAATAATTTTCCTTTTACTATTGGGACATCCCAACCTTGCCAGAGAGACAAAAATAATTACCTGCATTTTATGAAAGAGAGAAGTTAAAAGATTCTTTTGACCTATGCAGTAATTAATAAAAGTATCTAAAGATGTCCTATAAATCCTCAATTCCAGCTCAGTTTGTATAATAGACCATAATTTTTATGGTCTATGCATTTTTATTATCGTTCATTTGGTTTTTTCCATTATGAAATCAAGCTCTGCTGTCTCTTGTTTTGTATAAACCAAATATGATTATAGGAGCCATATATGACAGCATTGACTAATGTCAGAAATGAAAATGGGTAACATTTTTCTCTGGACAATTAGTTTTAGGGGCAATGTATATTTCTTTTATTTTACTTTTGTTTATATTTGTGTAAGACACACATTATTGTATAGGATATAACATGGTGATTGTATGATGCATCAGTATTTTATATCATTCTAAGAAAGAAAAATACTATCAAAAGATACCATTGATTGTAAAAATGACACTTTATTTCAGGGTTGTTAACATGTGAAAAACTTTGCATCTTAGAATCAATTAAATGCATTATTACAGAACCTATTTTCTATAATTTGTGTCACTTTTTGGGGGATAATTTAGTTCTTGGTGGATAGGTTTTGATTCACATGTATACTTTAATCTTTCAGTTGCGTGTGAATAGTTTCGTACTTCTTATATGCTGAAACTGTTTTATTTTCCCCTTTAATAGCAGATGCAAAGAGCTGAGTAAAAACAATCAAAATTAAGTTTTAATATCTTATTTCATGGCTTCATTTCCCCAGATATTTAAGAGATTTACTAATGCAGATTTTGCCCTAACTGCCTAAGGTACTTGGTAAACATTCTATTCTGGTGTGCTCCAAATGTTCATGAGTTTTTTCTACTAGAATAAATAAGGACTAAATTATATGTCAATTGAGTTAGATTATAACACAGTTTTATAGACCAGACTTAAATTTTTCCAAACCTAGGAAATGATAAGCAGTTTTTAAAGAGTGAAATGAAAGATACTGAGGATGGCAACTCTACTATATTAGGTACATTTACTTAGTTTTTGTCAGAAGCATGGTTTTGAACTGTTCTTGAATTTCCAACTAAGACAACTGAGCAATTTTTTTAACTTACAACTATTTTCCTTCGCTCTTTCCATGTGCTAGCTTACACTATCATGTAAAAATACGAGAGAGAGAAAGGGAGAGATCGACTTAAATAATGCAGTATTTCATCAATCATGATTAATTTGAAATATTTTTTCAACATCTTTAGATTTCATGTTATTTTTGAAGTAGAAGGTCAATAGCTCACACTGTCAAAAGTATGATGGTTCTACTCTTGAAGTATTATACTTTACTGAGTTATGTTTCCCCCAGCTTAGTTTACACTTTATATGTAGACTGAATAAGAGAGCTTTTTATTTTCCTTCAAAGTTTGAAAGATATTAAAGAATTTAGCCTCCTTTATGTAATAACCCAGGTATAATACTATGTGTAAGAGACACAGACTAAAGCACTTTCATGAATTTTCTTTTCTTGACATGCTTTGGCTCAATTAAAGTTATTTAAATAAAGAACTACCTCTGTATCTCTCAAGGGGGACTATGGGGAAGCAGAATGTACCCTGGCCAGAAATCAGAAAACTTGGTTCTACTATGGGATATTCTATGTATTACTGATGCCTGGCACATGAAGAGTACTCAATAAACATCCATATAATACACAGATTAATTAATAACTTGTATAGAAACAAGTATCCTGAGCTCTGTCCTCATGTTCTCCTCGTGTTACATCCATTGGAAGTATGGATGCAGTAATCACTGAAGACTTTGCAGAAGAGGGAAGGGAAAATAATTAAAGTTTACTGACTGCATCTCAAGAAGCATGTCCGTTATAATGTCAATTTGACTAATCAGAGAAAAATAAGTATACTGAACTGATTTACTTTATTCAAGGTCATTCATTTACTATATTTGGAGAAGTTAGAATTTGGCTCTGGCAAAATTTGAATTCCCAAAAATTGAGGATGATTGAATTACTAACTTTCCAGTGCATCCTCTTCTAGTAAATGGCTCAATTGGATTGGATGTTATGCTACATCCTATATTACACTCTTCAATATTGCCTACTTTTTTAGCCAAAGGTATGTATATTTATTCAATTAAGTCATAAAATTTCAGTAATTTTTTATGAAACTTATCAACTTAAACATCTTTCAAGCTGGTTTTTTTTTTTTTTAAGTTTATTCATTCATTTTTGAGAGAGACAGGGAGAGAGGCAAAGAGAAGGGGACAGAGAATCCAGAGCAGGCTCCATGCTGTCAGCACAGAGCCTGACATGGTGCATGAACCATGAGATCATGACCTGGGCCTAAATCAAGAGTCAGATGCATAACAGGCTCAGCCAACCAAGTGCCACTCAGTTCATCATCTTTTATCACTCTGTTTTATTTACCCTTCCTGTTGCTTTCTTTACCTACCATTATTATATGTTATGGTGTAACTAAAAGACTTCAAGCTTATGCTAGCTATTAGCTATGTCCAGTCATTTTTTTATCTACTTCTGTGCCATAGTATTTCAAGACAGAAAATAAAATCTCTATTCAATGTACAAAATATTTTGTCTATATTAATGCGTATTATAATGGACATAATCATGGCAAACCTTATTTTGTCCTTTTTTTGACATATAATCCATGATAATATCGTACATAAAATAAAATGTGCCATTTTAAAGTATATAATTCAGTGTTTTTTAGTTTATTCACAAGGTTGTGTATAACCATCATGCAACTCCAGAACTACCTTATCAAAAAAAAAGTAATACAGTATACATTCATAGTTAAACTTTAATGAATATATTCCATGATTAACCACTATGCTGAGCACTTTATGTATATTGTATGTTTAATACTGACTATAGTTCAAAGTTGGTACATAAAATTTCTATTTTCATATCTATTTTGTAGGAAACTTGAAATTAAGAGAAGCTGAGTAGATTTAGTATATGACAGAAATTCTTGACTACCATCCATACTGTGAAGGCCCCTTTTGTTCAGTAGTAACACTCCAGTTCTTTTCTCTCCCTGAAGATGAAATTGACCTAAGAAGTTACCTCCTTTCAGATAGAAATAAAGGAGACAAAGAAGATATAGGAATCCTATCTTCTTTTCTTCATCTGTGTATTTCAAGAGTGAATAGCTCGAATTTTCTAAGAGTCCTGACTTTTAATCTTTTCCCCCCTTGTCTTGTGATTATAAATCAGAAGTTGTGTACTTGAAGTCTATATATATATGAAAATCTTAACATATTTTAGATTTACTTATGTTGGAAACATATTCATTTCTTGCGTTACAGTTGGAAATTCCAATTACACTTACCTGTGGAAACCTATGGTGTTTAGATAGAGATGACATTGTCCTATTGGTACAATGCACCTCAGCAGTTAGAAGTTCATTTTGTGAATTATCATTGGGATGTAACTTTTCATAGCACTGTTTCTATGGAAAAAAGATGAGTGTTCCAAACAACAAGGTTTAAGTAGTCTTTTTCTCACTACTTACCAGCTACTTAAAAAATATTGTTTGAATAAGTAAAGTAATAAGTGGATTAATATGTGAGTCATTATTTTCAAATTCCCAGTACTGCCTTAAAGAAATTCATCCTAAAGTATTGCATACATATTATAACATATTGGAGAATATTTGATTGTGCTTTGGGAAGAACTTAAAACTTTCCAAAAGAGGCAGAATACATTTGTTATCTGAAAGCTATATATTTACTTGAGAATTTATTATATTGAAAGCTCAAATTTATAAACTTTTCCATGTAGTTACACACTTTATATAGAGCTACAATGATACTTACTATTTTCCTTTACAGTAAATGCTTGTTTGTTTTTCCACTGGTTCCAAGTGCTTATCTCATAATAATTGCTGCAATGCTAAGCACTCATTTTCTATGAGTACATTCAGTTATAAAACATTGAATCACTCGTTTCTACCTACAAAGCAAGATGAGAACTTAATTTCCTCTGGGTGTTCTGTGAAGAGATATTTTGGAAAGTTCTCATGGCACTCCAGATGATCAGTTATTATAATATTAGTCTCTTAGTGTTACTAGATCTCTTTTCAGTCCCTTCCTTCCCTAACAATTCTCTGCCTGGGTTTGATGGGAGGCTATATTTATAGTGATATAATGAATAAACTACACTCTAAAGGATCAACATTGAGAACAAAATTTGCCCACATCTTCAATATATGCTATAAAAAAAAGAAAAAAATTCTTAGCATAATTGGAGGATCTAGTAATAATACTAGCAGGTACTACTTTTATGTAAATCCAGAATTTTAGAGATGAAAATTTAATCCTCATACTACCTTTAAGCCACAGTGAAGATGAACATTTCCATTTGGGAGAAGAATTTAAACATAAGATGAGTATAATACAAACACATTTGTGTGTACAAAGTTCAGTTTTAAAAAAGCATAAACTTTTTGCTACCCCTTTATTATATATATTACATTATTTTTCTTAATTTCTATAAAAGCAGTAAATCCAGGGGCACCTGGGTGGCTCAGTCGATTAAGTGTGCATCTTCGGATCTCACGGTTCGTGGATTCGAGCCCCACGTCGGCCTCTGTGCTGACAGCTAGCTCAGAGCCTGGAGCTTGTTTCGGATTCTGTCTCTGTCTCTCTCTGACCTTACCCTGTTCACGCTGTCTCTCTCTCTCTCAGAAATAAATTAAACATTAAAAAAAGTTTTAAATACAAAAAAAGGAAGTAAATCCAAAATTTTTTGAGGGAATAAAAGCTCTGTTTATATTTTGCTGTTTGATTTGCTTTTTACTTAAAAATACCCCCCCCAGCAACTTTATTTTTTTTTGGCTTATTTTTTTAATGTTTTATTTATTTCTGAGAGAGAGAGAGAGAGTGAGCAGGACAGGGTTAGAGAAAGAGGGAGACCCAGAATCTGAAACAGGCTCCAGACTCTCAGCTGGCATGGAGCCCAATGCAGGGCTTGAACCCACAAACCTGAGTCAAAGTCGGACTAACCGACTGAGCCCTAGCAACTTTAAAAAGGGTTACAGCAGAAGAGTTCAATGGTCAGCAAAGGATACTGTTGAGGCCTCATTTGGAATCATTTTAGACGTCAAAGACCACCATTTATTTTCCCCTAAAAATGAGAACTGTTGTAAACTTAGAAAGAGCACTTAAATTATGAAGAGTAGGTTCTAGACTTGAAACCACATTTTCAAAGGAACAGTTACAACATAATGTGTTTATATTGTTTTATTTATCCTAAACAATATACAGTAAAGAATAAGCTAAAGAGATGTTAGAAGGGTTACATAGATTCTTCCAACATTAGTGGCTCTAATGTTGGGGAGGAGGACCCTGCCCTGCCCTATAGTCCTGCCTGAGAGACTTGGAATCAAATTGACATTAGACAGATTAACAGATTTAATAGGTGTCTGTAGGGGAAATTTACATAGAAATGAAATTTCAAAGGCAGTGAGGCAACTTGAAGTTTATCTGAGTTAAAGAGAGGGGTAGGGGTCTGAGTATACAAGGGAGAGAAAACTCAAGAAGGTGAAAAGGGATGTTGGGGGAAAGCCACGTTTGCTCTGTTATGCAGATAATGTCTTTTCTTAAAAGGGAGCCTCTGTTAATAGCTCTGTTACTTTTGCAGGCTCTCTTTTCCAATGTAAATTTAGGCAGTTTTGGAGGAGGCAGAAAGTTTCTCATGCATCTGCTGGGTTTTTATTACTTTTAACTCAAAATAATATTTATGTCAAAGTGACATATTTTGGGGCATCTCATCCGCACTCCTTCAGTAGGTAGACATAGGAGTTGCATGCTTTTTTTTTTAATGTTTTATTTATTTCTAGGAGAGAGAGAGAGACAGCGTGAGCAGGGGAGGGTCAGAAAGAGAGGGAGTCACAGACTGAAACAGGCTCCAGGCTCTGAGCTGGCAGTCAGCACAAAGCCCGACGTGGGGCCCGAACCCACAAACCGTGAGATCATGACCTAAGCGAAAGTCGGACGCTTAACCAACTAAGCCACCCAGGCGCCCCGCCTTTATCAGTTCTTATATATTTGGAATCAGATAATTTCTTTAAATTGTTTTTCTGAGACCCTGGCAACTGATTTCACTACACTGAGTTGATCATATAGACATTGAATAAGACTACGATTGGTTGTTAAATGTTCTGCTAGAATTTCATTCTTTTTAATCCTGTAGCCTAGAAACACTGTTGGTTGTAACCAGATGGGTGAATGATATGAAGGAGAACTAGATACTATTTAGCCACATCACAGATTTCATGAAGCAGAGCCTTTCATAGAGTAGAAGTTGGCAGTTCATCAGGTTCTGAAATATACTTGGAGAACTTTCAAAAACATTACTGATGACCTCTAAAGAAACTGATTAAACAACTTTTTTACCTACAAATTAGAGGTTAAGATGGTTATGATTAACCTCTTAAAATTAAGAGGCTAAGATTAGAAGGCTTCCCCCAATCCTTTCCCACCTTGGGAGTTGCTGTTGCTGAGCAAACAGCAGGCCTGTGTGTGTGTGTGTGTGTGTGTGTGTGTGTGTGTGTGTGTTGATGGTGAAGGAGGTGTGTGCATGCATGTGCCATTATTCATTATCGGTCTTTCCCACTGTCCACCCTGTAAGGTGCTTCCTGGGCTTTAAAAATGATCAGCATCTTTAACCCATTCCTGCCTGTGTTTCTCATGACATATTACACTGTATGGAGTCTTTCATTTCTCACCAAGAAAAACTTCTGTGACCAACAGAAGCACTGGCTTTCAATGCAGAACTTGATCTTATAGTCTCAGGCTTAGTCACCTGAATGCTATTCCTACTTTAGAGTGCTTAAAAATATCACCAACACTTATAAATAAATTCCATTACCACTCACATTAATGGTGTTTCACCATTCAAATATATGTTGGTCAGGTTCAGTATGAGATCAATTTCATTGTAATTTTTCTATTACTCACTCATGTTAATCAGAAACTTGAAATTAATTGGTTGTCTTAGGTCCATTGACTCCAAATTTTGTTTAATCTCTTGTCACATTAGTTAAAAAATGTTGGCTCTATGCCTCAATATTGGTATATATTTATTTATAAATTACATAAATATAATTGCAAATATGACTATAGTAATATATTTTATGCATTATATTACATACACAAATGAATGAAAAAGAAATTCTAATATTTTATGACTAATCTTAATGAATGTCATGTACCAACCTACCCTAACTCACATGCAGAGAAGTCACCCCTTGCTTTGAAAGGGACTGAAATTAACTTTTCCAGATTATTCCAAATCATGGTTTAAATCTATGTACCTTCATGCTATTGTCCTAAGTATTTTTATCCAGAAGAGCTGAAGATCTTATTCATATTTTCTATATATGCTAAAATTTCTGAGTTTTATCTACTATGTTCTAAGTATGTTGTGTTGAACTGTACAAGGGCCAGCAAATCCCATGGAGCAAATTGGGTTTACTCTGAATTTTGTAAATAAAGTTTTATTCTAACAGAGCACACTCATTTGTTACATAGTGTCTGTGTCTAATTTCACACTATAGGACAGGACTGAGTAGTTGTGAGAGACTATGTGGCCTGGAAAACATGAAATATTTATTATCTAGCCCTTTATAGAAAATGTTTGCTGACTCCCAAACTAATCAATCAAATATTGAATTTAGCTAGTGATACTTACAAAGAGATTAGTATTAATATTTAGTAATACGAGCAAATATTGCCATGCCTATTAATGTAAATTAATGAGTGAGTGAATTATAACCTTTATTTAATGATAGATGAACATATAAACAAAAATAGGTTTAGTCATGAATTTAAATTTCACCCTGACATAGTTCTATTTAGATTATGTTTTCCTTTTTTATTTTAGGTCCTGTCACAAGGTAACAGAAATAATAGAAATACAAGTTGGTTTAGCTTATTATTTTATTGAATATTTAATTATAGAGTTTTCAGTAGAACATCTGGCATTATACTAGGCACTGGAAAAACAAAGGAGAAAAATATACATTTTCTATACTTCAGAAAGGATAGCTAGACATAGAAAAAGCATTGATGGGGCTCCTGGGTGGCTTAGTCAGTTAAGTGTCCAACTTCATCTCAGGTCATGATCTTAACAGTTTGTGAGTTCAAGTCCCACATCAGGCTCTGTCCTCTCCTGCTTGTACTCTGTCTCTCTCTCTTTCAGAAATAAATTAACATTAAAAAATTTAAAAACAAACATTGATGGTCTAATCACAGCAGTTTTTTTCCTAAGTATAATAAAATGATACCTAACAGAACTATAGTATGGTATGATTTACATGTATTTTTACATATATATCCCTGTGTACTTAGAATCCTAGGAAGTAGGTAATGCACCTCTTATTCTCTCTCTTTTTTTTTTTTTTTTCAGACTGAAGCATACAGGTTTAGGAAATTTGTTTCATCCAAAGTCACATGACCATTAAGGCACATGATCTTGAGTCCAGTTCTTGAGATAACTATAACCTAGTGTTGACCCATTTGTGACCTCTTTAATAGCATCATCTGCCAGTGTTAAACAATTTGCATTTGTATTTGTATTTTAACTTTTCATTAAAATTCTATGCTTTTATTAGAGTGTGCTGTATAAACATCAATTTACTGACAAGAATTAGCTCCCTAAGCAATTTGGTCAGGCTTTGAAAAGCAAATCGTTCAGAAATATCATCTATCCCTCCTTACACAGGCATTGTATACCATATGATACCCTTTTCAAAGAGCCACAAGTTGAAATGTAATATAATATATGTATATGACTAACTACACATGTATTAAGAGTAGCTAAGAAATACAGACAAGGTTCCTATAAGGGACTTCTAATCCAGCTGGAAATCAAATTTAATCTGACATAAAAAGTCAAATTATTATTAAAAAGTGACATATGTGAGCAGGTTAGATAGAAGGATATTATAAGAAATCAGAAGACAGCCATATCCAGGGACTAAGAAGGTCAGGGAAGACTTTAAAGGTAGTATAGATTTTATAAGATGCAGAATATTATCATACATAAAAGAAGTAGAAAGAAGAGCAGAAATATACTGCAGATGGAATTTATTAGCTTCAGAGTTTCATTAAAAAACACAGATTTGGAAGGTGAAAATAATTTCTACCGTCTAAATCCAAGATTGACTGTATGCTATTTTTTCCTAAAAAAAGACTGTCAGGGTGTCTGAGTGGCTCAGTTGGTTGAGTGTCTGACTTCAGTTTAAGTCATGAACTACTGGTTCGTGAGTTCCAGCCCTTCATTGGTCTCTGTGCTGACAGCTCAGAGCCTGGAGCCTGCTTCGGATTCTGTGTCTCCCTCTCCCTCTGTTCCTCACCCACTCTCACTTTATCTCTCAAAAAATAAATAAGGATTAAATTTTTTTAAAGAAGGACTGTCATTATTTAGTTTCATTTTGAATAATCACTAATATGACCAAATATTAAAATTTTGCCACTGACAATCAAAAGAATGTGGTGTGTGTATGTATTTGGGGTATGAAGAGATGCAGTGCTTTCTAGCATAGAGTGTCATTTAACAAACCTTGTTTGTCATGCTTAAATAAACATATTCTACCAATTAGCGTATCAGTTGTGCTAACTATACTTTTAAACACTTAGGAGTTTCAGGGCTCAGGGATCATCTTTGGAGAAATTTTTGGCCCTACGTACTCTCAAATGGTCAAATTCAAAATGCACATAAAGTTTCTATATAACTCACTCTCCCTTTCTTTCTTCTCTCTCCCCCTCTCTCCCTCATTTGCAATCCATAGTACTTGCTATAAAACCTGACAGTAAATTTCTGTTTTATAGAGTTACTTGCAACCAAGTCCTCATAGCCACAAAAATCACACCCATATTTAGCAGCGTAATTGGTGCCTGCATCTTGTCAACTTGAAAGCAGCAACTCCTGCATGGGGTCATTGTTCATCTTATAAGGTTTGCATCCTGACTACTTGGTGCTGTTCTCCAGTCGCAGGTCAAACATGCCAATCCATTTGATAAGTGTGAAGATGATGACACTTACCTGTTGATCAGTTACCAGTTGATCAACCTTATGAGTTGATCAGTTAAAAGCAGTGTTTGCAGCCTTAACAGATATAATTCTGACTTAATTAAATAATTAATTCCAGGAAAATAGATTTGTGAAAAATTTTAGATCAATGCTATCATGAAATAATAGGTAACAATGAAGACATTTGTAGAAAGCCAACACATTTGCAGCTGCCAAAGCAAATTAGCCACATGGATTTATTGTTGGCATTTCAGAGAGATAGAATCCTATTTGCCTAGTGAAGGTTAAATGTTACACTTAGCCTTTCTCTAAATCCTGTGTCACCTAAGTCTAAACTTTTCAAGTTATTACAAAACACTGGTTATGATGAGTGGTTGGATTAATTAAGAAGTACTCAGTTACTTTTGTAAAGTAGCTGACTTGTAAACTCCATATAAAACTTTATAAAAGCAAACCTAGTAATCCACATAGGATTACAGGAAAATATTTAGCAATTAAAACTAAAAGTCATAGGGCACCTGGGTGACTCATTTGGTTGAGCGTCTGAATTTGGCTTAGTTCATGATCTCAAGGTTCGTGAGTTGGAACCCCATGTTGGGCTCTGTGTGGACAGCTCAGACAGCCAGCTTCAGATTCTGTGTCTCTTCGTCTCTCTCTTTACTCCTCTCCTGCTCATGCTCTGTTTCTCTCTGTCTTTCAAAAATAAAAAAATAGGGGCGCCTGGGTGGCTTAGTCGGTTGAGCGTCCGACTTTCGCTTAGGTCATGATCTCGCGGTTCGTGGGTTCGAGCCCCGCGTCGGGTTCTGTGCTGACCGCCAGCTCAGAGCCTGGAGCCTGTTTCAGTCTGTGACTCCCTCTCTCTCTGACCCTCCCCTGCTCACGCTGTCTCTCTCTCTCTCTCTCCTAGAAATAAATAAAAACATTAAAAAAAATTAAAAAAAAATAAAAATAAAAAAATATTAAAAACAAAACAAAAACTGAAAATCATAGCTAATATTATTTTCTTATAGTAAGAATACTATAACTCCCATTTCCCTTTGTTTTATAATTGATTTAAATCCTTAAAGAAAATCATCAATATCTAGAGATTAATTTATTGGTTGATGTGTATTAGAATCTTGTAATATTTAAAACTTTTTCTAGAAATTTAAGAATTAATATTTCTTTGAAAGGAATACTGAGAAGCATGCTTATTTTTCTTCATACTTGTATCTTAACTGGATAATGGGAACAGAAGATATTTTTAAAAGGTAAAAAAATACTTTTAGTGGATACTTTATGTCATATACAGGTTCCAATTTAAGAAACATTGTAATTTTCTTGAATGATCTATCATGTCTTAAAATAATAGATAATGATTGCTAGTTTAAAAAAAAACAGCTTGATATATTGTCAGCATTTCTTTCAATTATTAGTATATCCATTTGTTCCACTATTTTTGTAATGTTTTTAGAATATTCACACTAATAATGGCATGTCTAACTCACCAGGAAATTAATTTTCATGATGATAGTTATATAATTCTCTAGAGCATAAAATGGTAATTTTATCTTTTCTCTTTCCCTCCCTAGTTAAGGAATAAGAATTCCAATAAGGAAAAGAAATGGTATTATTATCACTTTTTATAACTATCTATAATGTGTATGATAATAGATCTCAGCTATCATTATATATTGAGATAGGTCAAAGCCAGTCATCCTGGCTGGTGTTATTTGTATGTAAAGCATGTTTTCTCAGTAGTTTCAGACAGATAAATGTGAGGCTTTTATGAGGGAAGGGCTAGGAATTTACGCAGTTTAAGCTTGTCACCTTTTACATGCCCCATTCTTCCTCTTTCTTCTAATACATTCCTAATTTCTCTACTTCTCTCCCTTGTGTCATGATTGGATTAAAATGTGACTATGACAAGTGTTTTGAATGCCAATATCTTCCTACTGCATCTACTCTACATGCACACTGTTAACATTCAGGTTTAGTCTCATAAAGGAGATACAGCATTTTGTCCTCTGGTAAAATTGTCATTATTTCTATTTTCAGTTTTCCTGCTTCTGCCAGATTTTCCTTTACTGTGAACTGTTTTTGCTACTCTGTGTTACCAGCTCTAATGATGATGATTTGTAACTAGTCCTTTAGAGGATATACTGTTAGGCTGTTACAGAAAGCTTCCTTAACTTATCACTTAAATGTATGCCTTTCCCTTTGCATTTAGGTTTTCTTAGACCATTAGCTTCATTTTCTCCTCCTTATTTGTGTTTGTTGTCTACTAAGTACTGCTCTCTTCTGTCACACAATTCCTTGTTTGTTCTGCCCATGCATTGGGTGGTGTTATGGATCAGAATGGGATTGTGCACACCAAGCAGAAGAAAAAATTAAGAATAGAATTACCTTGCATGCTCTGAAATCTATTCCAGTGTTCCCTGAGTTATTTCCGGTAAATGCACTGTGTGCATTCCTTGTCCTTTGATAGTCAGTACAAATAAACCCATTTAGTATTTGGCTTCAGAGTGACTCTGAATTTGCTGAGTACCCATTCCTCAGAGTGACGAAGACCAACCTTAACTTAATCAATGCCTGTTCACAAGATGATTAAGACAGGCATGAAGATTTACAGCTGGACAGGATTTTTTAGTTTTACAGAGGAAGTAATTCAAGCAAACAAGAATGAGGTTGGTGTCAGGGAGTTGTATTTAATCCAAGATCACAAAATTAGCATCAAGGCCAGAATTACAATCCACATCGCCAGCCTGGATGTACGCACTGAAATGTGGCAGTGCATTGGCCTAGTAGAAAAGACGGGTGTGAAAAACAAAGGGTCTTAATTCTGGAGTGCTTCTTGCCTTGGATGCACTGAAATTAAAATAATAATAATAATAACTCCAGGGTAGCCTCAGGATTTCATTCCTGCCAATGAACATTTGGATGTGAGAGAGGTATTGCCATGCATTACCATTTCGTTTACTGTGATCCTTATGTCCCTGGCCAAGAGTGAATTTGCCATCTGCAAGAGTAAAGTCACCAGAATAGCTGGGTGGTATGTCTACCTAAATCAGATCAATCCATATCAGATAGTCAGACACAACCTTAAGCTGGAAACTAGAGTTCAGAAGCTTTCTAGTGCCGTTTTTCTTACCAAGACTAGCATCTCATATTGCTTGGAGGGAAGGGTAGCAATAAAATAGATTAATCTCTTAGGAAAGCATTTTTAGATTAAAACACAGGTAAAGCCAGGTGCAAAAGACAAAGACCTAAATGTTGTCTGCATATATTTACATTTCAACAACAACAGTTCCCACTTATACTGTGATTGGAAGTAGCTATAAACTAGATAAGATAATGATTGATCAGAAGAAACCCAGAAAAGAAAAAAAAAAAAAAAGCCAGATGGTGAGGAGTCCAGAAATAATGTCTCATTTAATGTTTTTAGAAGGAGAGGAATAGGGAAAAATACTAAAACCATCTCCAAAATATTTCAAGAATTATCAACTGAAAGAGGGAGCAGTTATTTTACCAAAAAAAATAAAAAAATTAAAAAAATAAGACAAAAGAATGGATATAAACTCCTGAGACATGCTGTTAAAGTAACTGGAGGAGAATTAGAGAAATTAGAGCTGTTACAAAGGCTATTTCATGAAATCGTTACATAATGATTAACTCATCTTCTGAGAAGTAGTGACTAGAAGATGGCCAATTACCTTGTAGAGATTTTTAATGACAACCAACAATAAGTAGAAGACTAGTTTAGATTATGTGAAACAGTTATAACTCTAAGGTTCTATGAATTTATATAATTATCAATATAAAATACTTGCTTATTTTTTTTAATTTTGTTAATGGGTATTGATTTTTGAGAGAGACAGAGAGAGACATCATGAGAGAGGGAGGGGTAGAGAGAGGGGGGGAGACACTGAATCTGAAGTATGCTCCAGGTTCTGAGATGTCAGCACAGAACCCGACATAGGTCTGGAACTCACAAACCTTGAGATCATGACCTGAGCTGAAGTCGGATGCTGAACCGACTGAAGCACACAGGTGCCCCGAAATATTTGTTTATATTTTGATTTATTCTCTATTTTTAGTTGTTTTTTTTTTCTTTAGTATTCTCTTGGAGTTGTTTCTAAGGAATTTTCTAACATCTCTCTGATCCTTTGAATTACACTCCATTCCCAGATATTTCTCTGTGGATAATTCATTCCCATAAAAATTGGGAACTGGCAATATCTCAAGTACTGTGTGTAAGATGAAGAAGATACAAAATGAATTAGATTTTGATTCTGTTCACAAGTTGCTTAGAATGTGCAGCTAATCTCAGATTGTGATGCATTTTACTTTCAGCTATGGGCATCAAAATTGGTTTTGTAGGGAAAATGGAAATAAAGTCAAAGCACAGTTGAATATGGTATGTACCAGGGTATATGGCTAGGCAATGATAACATTGTCACAATATCTTTCCCACAAATCCAGCAGCAATCATGATTTCAAATTGACATTCTTACTTATAGGGCATCGCTGACTATACCTGTGCCACGTTTATTTAACTTTGAGGAGGAAATGGGAAAGAGCATGTCAGCATGACCTCATCAAGCAATTTTTTTCTTGAAAGTTCTTACAAGAGTCTGGGCACTGCTTTCCAAATACCATAAGGAGGGCAGCTCACTTTTAAATGTTGAGACCCTAGGGGTGTGTGTAAGTAACCTCAGCATAGGCAAGCCTCATACATAACAGCCCATGAGAGTGGCTGACAACCTACTCAAGAGCCATGCTTTTCGCAAGAGACATCATACAAAGAGGCCAGGCTTGTATTTTCTATTAGGTTTTTGTATGTTTTCTTTTTGTCATGTAGACCTTCAAGGCCTATATATGTTCATTCAAAGTCTTCCCAGTACCGATGTAATTCACCAATGGGCGTTAATAAACAATGATGTCTCATAACACAGTTCTCTGTTTATGCATTTTCAAAGAAACAAAGCTGAAATCTGAGAACAACTTCCCACGGAGAAAAGGTATACCCTGCTGTTAATCCTTTCTCCCCAGATGGTCTGTGAGCAGAAGAGGGTTATGATGAGTACTGTAGTTCAAGAAGATTAGCTCATAGCAGATGTATGAGAAAATATTGGCAGTGAAACTGGAGATGGGGGAGACAGAGGTGGCAAGCAGTGCATGACATACAATAAACACTCAAGAAGCTAGAGAGCCACTTAACAGTAGCTTAAATGAAAAATAATGAGGATTCATGAAGTTGTTGGCAGTGAAAATGGGAAAAGGGAACAGATCAGAGAACTATGATGGAAGTACTGAGGCCAGAATTGAAACCTTTGTTAGGAATCTGTTAAAGTATCAGTTAATCTGATTCCAGCGATTTTTCCCATTCCACAGAAAGAAAAACATGAATGTGAGGATTTTACATGTTTTGTTTTTGTTTATGAGAAGAGAGTATGAGCAGGGGAGGTGCAGAGAGAGGGAGACAGAGGAATTGAAGCAGGCTCCATGCTGACAGCAGACAGCTGGAAGCAGAGCTCAAATCATGACCTGAGCCAAAGTCGGATGCTCAACTGACTGAGCTACCCAGGTATCCCATGAATGTGAAGATTTTAAAGCACTTATGCAGAAGAAAATAGAAACATATAGTTTATGAAAGATGATATGATAGGTATCAGAAGTGACAGCACTCTGAATTTTTGGTCATCTTCCATTTTGTTAAATAGATACAATTAGAGTGTAGTATAGACTTCAAAAATTTACATTTTACAATAATCCTGGAATCAACATGTCTACTATTGCAATTTTATCTTAATAGGACCACAACACAACCCCACCTCCAAAATGTGAAGCAGAGATATAAGATATAATTTATTCACTCAGCAAATATTTACTGAGTGCCTCCTATGTACCAAACACTGTCTAGGCACTTGTGAATATCAGGAAACAAAACTGATGAAAATCTTCCATACCTTAATAATTAATAGAAAATGTGTATAATCTAAGGCAGTAAATGCTATGGAAAGTAAATGAATGAGTATGTAATAAAATGCAAAATCTTAGTAAGTTATTTTGTCTTGGATTTAGATTTGTTTTAAATATTTTTTAAAATATTCTTGGGGCACAAGGCTGGCTCAGTCAGTGAAGCATGTGACTCTTGGTCTCAGGGTTGTGAGTTTGAGCCCCACATTGGGTGTAGAGATTGTTTAATAATACAATCTTAAAAAATTATTGTTCTAGATATCTAAAAATAATGAAAAAGCATATTTCATATAATTTACCAAATTTTTTGGCTTATAGTTAATAATTATGTAACTTCAGAGATCCACTTCTTTGATAGATACATTTTCAGTAGTAAAAATAAATGTTAAGTTATTGCAAGCATTAAAAAAAAGGCAAATCTCATTTTGCTGTATTTTTCCCCTTTGGTAAAAATTAATATGTACTAGAATCCAATGAAAATCTCAATATTATTCCCGTATCAATATTTGTGCCAATGGCTTTTTACTTCATTAAATCCATTTAGTACACATACGGAAAACGAATTTACAGATTTGGAATTTATTCAGATTTATGTCTCTCTCTCCATACATCTTATTTATGGAAAGGCATGGAAATGAAACAAATTATTTGTCTATGTAAAACTTCCCAAAGAAACTCTGGGGAAAATAAAAGTATTCCATAAAGTGGTTTAAAGAAACTGTGTTCCCATCATTATTGAAAGTCTTAAATGGTAGACAACCATTTAACAATTCAGATGGTTGCAGATTGGTACTTTATATACTACGTGTGCTTTAGCATGGCTTATCAAATCCTTTCCATTACTCTGGTTCAGAAGCATGAGCTGAATGCACATGGTATGCAGAAAACTCACAGGAGCTCACTCGTTTTTGTAACCAGATCTGGTAAAAAATTTTAAAAAAAAGTCTCTGAATAACTTCAAAAACTGGCAACCTTAACTTGGCATCCATGGCTTTAGTAGGATCAGAGAAAACAACATGAAATTAAATGAAAACGTAGTGTTTCAGTGCCTCCTTTTTTTTTTCTTAAAAAGAGCATCCAAAGCACTCATCAGATTCTCGAAAGGTTCCAGTGGCTTTAAAAAGGTTAAAAATATCATTCCTCTGTCAGTTTTAGAAGTTCTAGAGATCCAAACTGAACCAAAAGCATCCTGAGTAGATAGATACATAAAGAGGATCAGGAATTGAATCACATTCTTTGATGTTTATTTGTTTATGGATGTGATGTTGGCTTTGGGTTTGGACTGAAAAACTGTAAGCTGTTTTGCACTGCTGTGGGTATCATAATTTAAACATTATCAGGCCACTGTAGGAACCTGCAGAAATGAACAAGAAACTAGGTGGTCCATGGCATCAAATGGCATACAAGCAGGGAAGTGAGGGAAGCCAGATACTCTCTGATGGGACAGTTCGGTCCAGCAAACAAACATGGGGCAGAATTAAATAGACCATCAGAATGTCTGCAACTGTGGTGGACATTTGAAATACCTACCCTGAGATCCTAACAGGAGAGCTCACAAATTCTGAGACAACCTACACAAAGTAAAGTTTAACTCTGTAAGATACTCATTTGATTATTGTAAAGGGTTATAGGTATCACAATATTTTATGTATACTTTACCTTGTATTAAGAGTAATTGAGGGGGCACCTAGTAGGCTCAGTTGACAGAGCATTTGACTCTTGATCTTGGGGTTGTAAGTCCAATCCCCTCACTGGATGTAAAGATTAATTAAAAATACAATCTTTATTAAAAATTAAGAAAATAAAATATTTATTAAAAAAGAATAATTGAGGAATACTTTTATTCCATGTTCTAGCTATGCAGTTTTAAAAGCTGTTAGTCCAGGAGTCCCTGGGTGACTCAGTCAGTTAAACATCCCACTTCAGTTTAGGTCATGATTTTGCAGTTCACAAGCCTGAGCCCTGCATCGGGCTCTGTGCTAATAGCTCAGAGCATGGAGCCTATTTCGGATTCTGTGTCTCCCTCTCTATCTGCCCCTACCCC
Organism: Crocuta crocuta; assembly: GCF_008692635.1. Lineage (NCBI taxonomy): Eukaryota > Metazoa > Chordata > Mammalia > Carnivora > Hyaenidae > Crocuta > Crocuta crocuta. Next base: position 2,347,169 of record NW_027533339.1, on the reverse strand, counting down.
GCTCAATCTCTGTCTCTCTCTCAAAAATAAATAAAACATTCAAAAGACATTTTTTTAAAAAATGTTGCTAGTCCATTAAAATTACAAAAGCATTAATGTACATTTTAAATCAGTCACTTGAAAAATCTTTTTTAAAATATTCAAAAATACCTTTAATCTTTAAAAATCTTTAGAAAAGGATTTGAACCCAATATAGTGTTTCAACTTCTACTGTAAAGTTATTCATTTTCCCCTATTTCCATACTGTTGGCTTTGCAGAGATGTATCATATCATCTACACATCAGGAGAGGGAAGTTATGCTCTATCATCTTGAAAATGGAATATCTAAATATATTATTTCAAATTCTTCTAGATGAGAAATTTTTCATTTCCCTTATTTATTTATCTATTGCTTAAAATAATGATTTATTAATATCAATATAGGCTTATGTATATTTAGTTTGTGGCTCAATCTATGTGAGCTTTGCCATTGGAATTCTTTCATTTGGCTCTTGTGCCCTTTGTCATATCCCCATTATTGTGGATGTTTGCTTTTTTGGATACTTGCTTTCCTTTTTGACACTAATAGATATTCTTGGCTTACCTTTTAGATTTCCAGGCTCACTATTGCAGTCAGCAAATTCTCCAATGAGCTTTGGTTCCTTTACTGGAGAATAGTATTTGGTGCTGAACTTATTGTTAAATATTTGCATATGTATTCATCATACCTTCATTAAGCCACACATAAGTTTATACTGATGCCTCCATTTCGAATACACTACCACATGGATTATTCTGGACAATTGCCCTTTCTTATCCATAAAGTTCCACCCCAACAGTGAGGGATCTACTTGCCACTCTTCTCCATCCAGTTAATTAATTATCAACTATAGTACAGTGTTTGTTGCAGTTCCTTTCGCCTTTAATTTTAGAGACTACACTCATTTCCAGGTTACATAGGTCACACCTTTACCTCCCACTCCCTCCATCAAGGATGTTTCATACATTTGTATGCAACTAGCTTCTTTTGTCACAGTCTACACTCTATCCCAGATTCCCATGACTTCCTAAATTTTAGAGATTTTTTAAAAATTTTAAGTTAAGCTTCTCTCTCTGTGCTGTGAAGTTACATGGATATTGACAATTACCTATTGCCATATATCTACCATTTCAGTATGATGAGGAAAAGTTTCACTGTCCTAAAATCCCATATGATTCACCTACTCAAAACCCCTCCACATCATTGGAACTCCTGATAACTACTAATCTGTTTACCATCTCTGTTGCTTGCCTGTCCTTTTTCATACTGGCTTCTTTGACTTAGCAATATGCATTGGTGCCTGCTTTTATCTGGCTTGATATCTCATTCCTTTTTATGGCAGAAGTATTCCATTGTATGGAACCACAGTTTACTTATCTGTTCACCTATTGAAGGATATCTTGGTTGCTTCCATTTTTAGAAGTTATAAACAAAACTGCTATAAACATTTTTTGAAGGTTATATATGGTAATATGTTTTCAAATTAGCTCTAAGATTGTGATAACTATATTGTATGGCAGGACTTAGTTTAGCTTTATGAAAAATTGCCAAGTGGTTCCAAAGTGGAAGGATTATTTTAAATTCCCAACAGTAGTGAATGAGAGTTCTTTTTGTTCTGCATCCTTGCTAGCAATTGATGATTGTCAGTTTTTGGATTTTTGTTATTTTAATAGGCATGTAGGAATACTTAGTTGTTTTAATTTGTTTTTCCCTGATGAAAAGTTCCAAGCATATTTTCTATCTTTTTTAATGTTTATTTATTTTTGAGAGAGAGAGAGTGAGCTTGTGTATATCCATGTACCTATTCATGTGCAGGGGAGAAACAGAGAGAGAGAAAGAAAGAATCCCAAGCAGGCTCTTTGCAGTCAGATCTCATGAACAGTGAGATCATGACCTGAGCTGAAATCAAGAGTCAATGCTTAATTGACTAAGCCACTCAGGCACCTCTAATTTTAGCCATTTTTACTGGTGTGACATGATATCTTATTAAAGTTTTGATGTATGTTTCCTTGATAATGAGTGATCTTGATCATCTTTTCATGTGCCTGTTGGCCATCTGTATGTCTTCTTTGAAAAAATGTCTATTCATGTCTTCTGCCCATTTTTAACTAGATTATTTGTTTTTTGGGTGTTGACTTATTTTTTTATAATTCCGGATACTAAACAAATATCTTTTCTTATCCCTTAGGTTGCCTTTTAGTTTTGTTGATTGTTTCCTTTGCCATGTAGAGATTTTTATTTTGATTAAGTCCCAAAAGTTTATTTTTGGTACTGTTTCCCTTGCCTCAGGAGATATATCTAGTAAGAAGTGGCTGCAGCCATTGACATAGACTTTACTGCCTGTGTTCTCCTCTAGGATTTTGATGGTGTTCTGTTTTAAATTTAAGTCTTTAATCCATATTGAATTTATTTTTGTGTATGATGTAAGAAAGCAGTCCAATTTCATTCTTTTGCATGTTGCTGTCTAGTTTTCCCAACACCATTTATTAAAGAGACTTTCATTTTTCCACTGGATATTTTTTCCTGTTTAGTAAAAGATTAGTTAACCATATGGTTGTGGGTTCATTTCAGGGTTTTATATTCTGTCCCATTGACCTATGTGTCTGTTTTTGTGCCAGTACCATACTTTCTTGATGACTACAGCTTTGTAACATAACTTGAAGTCCAGAATTGTGATGCTTCCAGCTTTGCTTCTCTTTTTGAAGCTTGCTTTGGCTATTTGAGGTATCTTGCACTTCCATACAAATATTAGGATTGTTTATTCTAGCTCTGTGAAATATGCTGTTGATATTTTGGTAGGGAATGCATTAAATGTGTAGATTGCTTAGGGTTATTTAGACATTTTAACAATATTTCTTCTTGCAACCCATGAGCATGGAATATCTTTCCATTTCTTTGTGTCATCTTCAGTTTCTTTTATCATGATTTACTATTTTCAGCATGTAGATCTTTTACACCTTTGGTTAGGTTTATTCCTAGGTATCTTATGGTTTTTGATGCAGTTGTAAATAGGATTGATTCCTTGATTTATCTTTGTGCTGCTTCCAGTAGGATTTTCGCTGTTATTGTTTTTGTTTACTGTAGATTCATTATTACGTTTTTTCTTACCCTACAAAATAAGACTAATAAGAGCTCCTGCCTCACAGTTTAACGTAACAACAACAAAAATACAATATTATACAAGGCAATGGCTAACACAGAATCTCATATATAGTAACAGTTTACGAAATAGTAACAATAATTTTAATTCAACAAGAAACTTTGATGTAAAGATTGTTTTCATAATTTGAAAAATACTAAGCAAATACAGTATTTTCCTAATTACTTCTGCTGTTAACAAAAAGTCATTAAAGAAATATTTAGTAAGGTGATTTTTAAGTTTTCTATACCTGATTTTTCTTCTTTTTTCTTTAATTTGAGACAAAGATAATATTGTCAATGCATGTACAATGCATTGTTCTTGGTATTATGTTCTGTCATGGAATTTCTTATGTAAAAAACTAAAAATATTTTATATTAATATCTGTTATTTCACTAGATTTTATCTAAAATACTACAAAGATGCTGAATCCAACTCAAAGGAATTACAGTTATCTTTAATTAATTTTATCAAGCAGTAAGTACAGATAGAGGTTAGAAAAAATCTTATAATACCTTCTTTGACCTTCTTTATTTCTTTTAATTTCAATTTAAACAAGTAAAGTAGTCAGTAATGAGGGGATAGAAGAACTGTATAAGGCAAAATTTATACAGTAGTGAGAAATGTTTAAAGTAGATATGGCATGGTTCATGAGTCAGAAGAGCCAAGGCACCAACTGCTCTCTGGACCCAACTGGCCCATCTATTACTCCTCTACCAGCAATTTCCACTTTTGTTTGAGGAAAAGAATCACATTCTATCACTATTCATATTTCTTATTTACAAGCCTCACACAAAATGTTTTGATTCAATATGTCTTGATTTCAGTCAGGGAATCTGAATTTGAACAATAGCTAGGATGTTCGGTGGACATATTTTGAGAAAGTACCTGTTAAGGACTGAATTGTGTTTCCCCTCAAATTAACTGGGAAACCCTAACACCAATTGTGGTGTCATAGGAGAGAGGGCCTTTAAAAAAGTAATTAAGGTTAAATGAGGTCAAAAGGGTAGAGACATAATTTGATAAGATACATGTCTTATTAGAAGAGGAAGAGACACTAGGGTGCATGTGCAAAGAGAAAAGAACATGTGAGGTCATAGCAAAAAAGTGGCCATCTTTAAGCGAAAGAGAAAGGCCTTTGGAGAAACCAAATCTGCCAACAACTTGATCTTGAACATTGAAACTCCAGACCTGTGAGAAAATAAATGTCTGCTATTTAAGTCACCACGTCCATTGTATTTTGTTATGGCAGCCTTTTGCAAACTAATACAGTATTCTCCTGAACCATTTATATTACATGTCTATTATATGCTAGATTTTTAAATTTTTTAATGTTTTATTTATTTCTGAGAGAGAGACAGCATGAGCAAGGAAGGGTCAGAGAGAGGGGGAGACACAGAATATGAAGGAGGTTCTAGGCTCTGAGCTAACTGTCAGCACAGAGCCCGAAGCAGGGCTCGAACCCATGAACTGTGAGATCATGACCTGAGCCGAAGTTGGATGCTTAAACGACTGAGCCACCCAGGCTCCCCAATGCTAGATATTTTTAATATCAGTAAGATGAGCACTTAAGTACATAGGATTTCTTCCTTTATACAACACATAATTTTCTTGGCATTAATTATTTCAAAATGGGGAAAAATTGGAACCAACAAGATACTGAAATATGTCAGCTTTTTCATTTTTCAAGAGATGTCATAATATCAAGGAGGATGGCTTCTGATTCATGATGATCACTAATCATGAACAATTTGTTTTTGTTTTCTTCTCTCTCTTTCTGAAACAAAGAACAAGAGTCATTATCTATTGTAAATAGCATTATTTTACAATAAAATTAATTAGGAAATCATTATCTTCTTTTATTTAGGTCAAAGGCAGAGTCCTAGTGATGATTAGATTGAGTGCTAATTCAGCCATCTCCTCACCTACTCATTTGGCAGACTTGCACACTGTAAATCTGAATAACTGCATGTGGTTTTGTGAAAGAAGGGAACACATCATTCTCTCAAGAGAAATCCTGGGAGCAACTCAACTACAACTATTCATAACTGACAAATGGTCAGGTAGTTTGGAACTTGTGTGTGGAGGAGAAAATCCAATTCCAATAGGGAAGCTGGCATAATACAGTGTCATAAACCAGGAAGGGGCTAATGTTCACAGCATGACTTTTTGCAGGTGCTCACACTCTTAGAATTGTAATTGAGTATCATAAAGGGAGTGTCTTTTTGTTTGCACTCTGTTGGGGACAAGTCTCGCCAATCTTGTTGTCTTCTTATAATCTGATGTTCTTCCCATTGGGTTACCACCTCCAGCCTGACTAGAGTCAGAAACTCAGGACATATGTCCTATCTCTCTTCTCTGTGAGATAGTTGGAAGCCATACAGTGTTCAGAGGGTTAAGCAGAACAATGAAAGCCTTTTATTGTGAAGAGATGAAGGTATTCTAAACTGGGCATGATAGAACAAACAAAGCTGACAAATCCAAATGGCTAAAAGGGATCTGGCAGCCAAAACCGTGTGTGTGTCCATGCCCGCATGTGTGCGTGCGCACACACACACACAGAATACACACACAACACACACAACACAATGTTGATGAGTAAAGATTATACGAATAAAGAAACTGGTTAATATAGTGGAAATAATCTGAACCTGAGAGAGTGAAAGCAGACCACAGACACAAAGGATGCTTTTGATTTCAATGACCACTTCTTCTTTATGGATATGCTGTGTGTATTTTAAGTGGCCAAAAATACAAAACCTGCATGTATGCTAAACAAAAGTGCAAAAAGGGGAGAGTATGTTTTTGTGCTCATTTTTCTTGGCGTTTCATGCTGTTTCCACTGTTAATGCCCTTCCCTTCTGCTCCAACTTGGTAATAAAAATGCTTGTTCAATCCTGGTGTAATTAATCGGCACAGTGTAAGAAGGTGCATTAACAGCGCTTGTAGTTACATTACTTTCCAAGTGTTGGCCTACCAGAGCACAAAAATGTAAAGGAACATGGTAGAGCTGGGTAAAATTATAGTCAGTTCTATTTTATTCTTTCAGTCTGTAGAGTCTGTATTGTGTGAGATATATTCTCAGTATTGTATAGATGAAATTAGTTGTTATGTGAAAAGATATAGAGTGTGTGACAGACCAATGCAAAGGAATAGAGAATATCATAGTTATCAGTTATATTCTATAGTTTTGTTTATCATGTTATTACTTATGAAATATTTCAGGGTGGATAATCTTTTATGTTACTCACCTTGAAGACAGTTAACATTTTCCTCTGCATGATGAGAAAGCCAAGGTTCAGAAAGGTGAATGTTTTTCACCTTTCCTACTTCTAATCAACCAGCAAATGGAGGATTTGGAACTTAAACTGAATATTGTTTCTTCTCATTCCTTGCCTACTGTGCTTTCTCTTGTATCTGTTGCCTTTCTCATAAAGCAGAAACAACTCTATAAACCAATAGTGTTTCTGGAAACTGTTGTTAATTTCAGTGGATCATTTGAATCCATTCTTGGTTACCAGAGCTGGAAGATCTAGAGCAGGGAAACACAAGATTACATCATAAATATGGGAGGAAAAGTTTGAATTTGATCCAGTTTGTACTAGAGGCACTTAGCACCAGAGACCCCAAGAACCACTTGATTAACATCTATTTTCAACTCTATGTTCAGTAGTGTGTAATTGGTAATTGTAGTTTGAAATTGGCCAAGATGGGCATATTTACATCAGAGAAACAAGCAAATACTATGCAATCATGGATTTTTTTTTAATGTAGAAAGATAGCTAAGTGATTTTACTTGCACATTGGGGTGGGAGGTGGGGATATGAGTAATTAGTAATAGAAAAGTATGACCTTTGGAACAAAAAAGAATTTGATTTGAGTTCTGACTCTACCATTAGAGAGCAGAGTGGCCAAATTATTCTCTTTGAGTGTCATTCCCTATTAAGCCTAAACAGCTAATAACCTCCTTGTAGAGCTTTAGCATTAATGATCATGTATGTAAGTGCTGACATATAAAAAGCAGTCAATTTTAGGTGTTATTATTAGGATTATCAGAAATTTGCCTGTTTTCTTCCCTTTGTGACAAGTTTTCACATGAGTAGAGTTAAAATCAAGTTGGTGCTCTGTGGAAGATGTGTTCCACTGGAGAAAAGATTTTTTCAAATGGGAAAAATGATAAACTCTTTTAGGCTCTATAGAAACAGGTACCATTATAATTCTAGCTATTTTTTGTTACTACACAATACAACAGAATATAAAATGCAGCTAAGAGAGAGCTACTTTTGCCAAATTGAAATAACAGGAGGTAAATGGTACTGCTCTCCTCCAAAGGATCTGTAGATTTATAAATTGGTTGGATGCATAGGGTTTTGGTTATTTTGTTTCATATGATTCACAGCGCCAAGCACTGCAGTCCTAATTTTATCCTGGGGCATCCATTCAATACTTGCTTGGAGAGAATAGTGCCACCAGCCGCGTCCTTGTAAGCAATGCCAAATATCCAAATTTCTTTTTCCTGTTTGGAGAGGAATACACTCTAAAGAGCATCTATGAAGCTCAAGCTACTTTTTTTTTTCAGGATGACAACCCAACTCTTCTATCAAAGTGAGAGTTTAGATTAGGAGTGACATTTCCATAAGAAGCATCTTATTCCAACATTTGGGGACTTGAAGAACCTAAGACAGTACAGGTATTGTGAAATTTTCAAAAATATACAAGGCAGTAAACATTGTAATAGTGAAACCAGCAACAATACAGAAGCAAAATAAGCACATAATGACAAAACATGGAAAACTAACTTTTGTTTAGTAGAAATACTGAGGAGCTGAACTCTCCTGGGTACCTCACACTCAGGGAAAGAGACTTTTTGGTTCTTCAGGTACATTGCATTAAAGAAATTTAAAGGACACTGCAATAATGCCTTCTAATGCCATATAGAGGACACTCAGGAAGAAGTCCTCCCACGAGGGCATGATTTCATGTCAAAAATAACAGCTTTTGAGGTACCCCATTTTCTGCTTATTCTATGAAAAATATGAAGTAGGTCAAAGTGAGTCATATAGAGTATTACGTATTTATTCTTTGAAGCCCTGTAATAAAAGTAGAATTCATGGTTTAGATTAATGAAGTGGTTAAGGGGTCTCTCTTCCAAAGAAAATGAACAATAGAACCTTGGCTATGGATCAGGAAACCATTGAAATAGGTGTTAAGTTTGCTTTTGCTTCTTTGTATGCAAATAGATAAACATCTACTGGACAGAAGTATGGGTTCTGAAATGTGAGTTTATATTGGTAGCCAAGATTTGTTGTCTCCCTTTAAAATCATTGGCTGATGTTGAGAAGGGAGACTATCTTCCAAAGTTGGCAAAAGGACCAAGAGGTCAGTGAATAGACTTCTTGCATTACTGGAAACAAATATTTCACTTTATGTTCCAAGTGAAATGACACTTGGCTAGGAGATATTAACATCCAGAAACTTGAATATTTTTGGATGAGAAAAAAATGTAGTTACTTATATGCAGTCTCTAACGTAATGCCTTCTGGAAATTTGCATTGGCTTCATTTGCTTTATGATACCAGAAACATGAAAAGACTGCTAATAAGTATGAAATTTATCTGAAATAGAGACCAGTCTTCCAGTCCCCCAAATGGAATTGGTCATGATAAAATTCCCTTGCTCTCTTAATCATTGGCAAACGCATTCTTTCTCAATTTTGGGGGGAAACCATTTAAGGAAAAAATCACAGGCCCACTTTATTTTTTTTTATCTTTGATGGATTTCACAATCTTTCTTGCCTTCCATATCTTTCTAGATATTTGAGGTCTGCCTTCATGACTATAGCAATCTGTAAATTCTTTAAGTGGATATTTCCTTTCAGGCCCTGGGGATTCGAATGTATCAGACCAAAAATTTGATTTTATTTGTAATGAAAATGGTAGAGCACTATAACAAAAATCAAATGGTCTAGTGGTGCAAGCAAATAAAATGGGCCTTCTCCCAGGAAAAAAAGCCTAATGGAGTTCTTGCTTCAAGCATGAAAAGTAAAGCCATCTGACTGTGACAAAGCTGCATGGTATTTTTTTTTTTTGTCGAAATTCTAACTTTTATAGGGCTAGTGGCCAATGACAGAAAACAAGCATGGATCCATTGACTATGCAACTCTGCACCAGTTACCTTGGATTACCGCTGTGTTCTCAGGCAATAAATATGTGTAAACTGGAAATGATGAGTTTCTGGATCCCTGCAAAGCACCTCCCCCCTCATTTTTTTAAATTCAAATCACAGCAGAATAATAGGCAGAAGAATTCATGTGAAAATTTAGAGAGACAATGCAGCACTTTAAGGAAGGCATATTATTGTGTATATTTGGAAACATGTTTTATATGTAATTGGATTTCTGTGGTTCTTAATTAAATGTTACAATTCAAGTCAGCTATTGGCTGCATGAACTCTAAGTTAGGAAGAAGTAATTGTGGAGCTAGAATTTCAGTTTAGCATTCTGCTTTAATATGTAGGACACTAACCTGGACCATGAAATAGCAGATGAAGCCTTTTGTCTCATGGTTTTGAGGACTAACTGCTTAATGTCTTTAAACTCATTTCCTCTTTTCCATGAGAGAGGATGATCTGGGAATAATAAGATCAAACCCTACTTTGAGCTTTTTGGAGAGAGCCAATTTTGTAGAATTCCTGATGATGCTGTTAGTAAAAATAGAAAAAAAGGAAGGAAGGAAGAAAGGAAGGAAGGAAGGAAGGAAGGAAGGAAGGAAAAGGGAAGGAAGGAAAGAAGGAAGTAAGGAAGGATGATGGGAGGGAAAGAAGGAAGGAATGGAGGAAGGAAAGAAACTATAATTAACTTCAATACTCTGAAGGAAATGAGTTTGAATTCAGTGAAAAGACAAAACACAACAAAACAAGTATCAAAGATAAAAATATATTTCCCCTCTTGAGAGACGTGGGAGAACAGGAAGGCTAGTCTTATAGTTTTTGTCGTTTTTGAGGTCAACTAGGTTTTAGAATATCTATCATTCAAATTCAGCAAACATAAAGTACTCTATTGGGCAGAAAGATGATAAGTTAATACACCATAGTTCTTCCTCACTAGTGTGTCAGTGATAAATATTTAGATAGCTCACTGTTCCTAAAAGTCAAAATTAAATGAAAACCATTTCAACTATAAAGAATTTTTAACAGAAACAAAGAGAGAGGACTGTCTTATAAGGATGAGCATTAGACAAAGAAACTTCCAAAAAAAATCTTTTAAATTATACATTGAAGAAGGAAAAAGAATTCACGAAGTGAAAATAAGGGAGGGACATTCACTACAAGCTAAGAAAAATATCCTGGGAAACATGGAAAATTTATGAAGGTTGAGAGAACAAATTTGATGTTTTTATATTATTTCTATCAACAGCCATGAAGGGATGTTTTAATCCTAAAATCGGGTAGTAGTAGATGTTGTTGACTTTTTTTTAAATTTTTAATGTTTTATTTATTTTTAAGAGAGAGATAAGAGACAGCATGAGCAGGGGAGGGACAGAAAGAGAGGGAGACACAGAATCTGAAACAGGCTTCAGGCTCTGAGCTAGCTGTCAGCACAGAGCCCGATGCAGGGCTTGAACCCACGAACCATGAGATCATGACCTGAGCTGAAGTCCAACGTTTAACGGACTGAGCCACCCAAGCGCCCCTGTCATTGACTTTTTTAAGTTGAGGACTATCCACGGTAAAGATTGTGTCACACACTGAAGATTTTGTGTGTGTGTGTGTGTGGGTGGGTATTGTAGTACTACTCACACTTTCTCTTAACTAGATGGTATTGCTAGATTGTAAGAAATATGGACTGCTTTCCAGCCACCTTCAAACCTCAGGTTCAAAGTCTTAAAGTTATTTATTTCCCGCCATAACTTTCCAAATTTCACATATTTATAATCAAGTGTGGTGGAGTTCGAAACATGCTACCCCAAAATATGATATTTGGCATATTAGATATTTTATTTTATTATCATTTAAAAATTTTTTATTTTAGAGAGAGAAAGAGCATGAGTGGAGGAAAGGAGTAATAAGAAATAGAAAGAGAATCTTAAGTAGCCTCCACACCCAGCACAGAGACCAATACGGGGCTGAATTTCATGACTGGGATCATGACTTGAGCTAAAATCAAAAGTTGAGTGCTCAACCAACTGAGCCACCCAGGCCTCCCTATATTAGATATTTTAAACTGAAGGAATTTGAGAAATGCAGATGAAGAAAGGACTCTGAACTCTCCCTTATTCCTTGAAGCAGGTCCTCTCACCATCTCGTGAGAGGTGCCCTCTCCATACCTGGAGGAAAGAGACATCCTTTTCTCCATAGACAGTGAGACACCAGTTGGAATCCAAATGAACAGGCCTTCATCCTTTGTCCTATCATGTTTTTCTACAACTTCCTGTAATTCATTAAGCCTATATTTTTAAAAAATTAAAAATTCAGGTTTACCTGTTTTCTGACTCTTAATTTCCTTGTCATCAAAAATTATATTAAATTATTTTTATGCTTTTCTTTTGTTAATCCATCTTTCTTAAGTATAATTTGCAGAATCTTAGCTAGAAAAAATAAGAGGGTGGTAGGAAAAATTTTTTTTTCTTCTCTACATGTGCATATGACATCCACCTGTCAGGTGTTGGAACTTAATTATTGTTTTATGACGTATGCAATTTTCTGCAATATAGTATAGGTCTCCTCAACTCAAAGATATAAAAACTAAGACTAAAAGATCTTACTAAATGATCTGTTCATAACTACTAATTACTAGATTAACTAGTAGACTCGTTAGTAATAGATCTGTATCTAACCCCCTGCCCCATATTCCTGTTTGGTTTTTCATAATTCTTTTTTTCCATTGTAGGGGAAAAACATAATATTTTTTTTCTCTACCCTTTTAGGTTCTTGACTAAGACTCTCTCTGTTATAAAATTAACAGATTAACATGAGAAAAACAAACAGAAACTTAATAACATATATACCTCCTATATGTATGGGAGATAGCCAGGAAAATGGAATAACTCCCAGATATGGCCCAAGCCACCACTAGCTAAAGACTAAAGATGTTGGGCCTTAGCGGACGGGGTTGGGGTAAGGTAGGAGCCAGTTACAGGAGGTTTGCAGGCATAGCATAGTAAAGAAGGGCATGTTAACAGATCCTTGCCTTTCCAGTGATAGAGTTTCTAGGAATGCAATCATCCTTCTCTTCCTATTACAGAGATTGAGACGTTCTCACAAATAGAAATTTCTCTTATAAATATAAATGTCCCTTACAAAATGTTAACTTCTCCATGGTTTTCAGAGTTTCTTTCCTGACTGCTCTTTCTTACTCATAAGTAGTTTAAAATAACCCTTGTGCCAAAGAGTCATATGTTACTGTGGCACATTTTGTTTCCTTTCACTACTATACTGTACTGGTCCCTTCTCTTTAATAGATGCTTTGAAGACATAATTAAAACTAGCTCAGTATTGGAAACTATTATTAAGTGGAGTACATTTCTTAAGAGAAAGGAGGAGAAATCTCTCTCTGTCTGCTTTTGACAGGCTCAGTTTTATAACGAGTACCTATGTCAGCATGAAGTGGTTAAAACTATGACAGAAGAACACTTGAATTTTGCTGAATTTACTAAATTCTTTTTTTCAGACTTTGACCTTATTGCATATAATAACATATTAGGATACTTGTTTTATTTGCTACAACTTACTGCCTTTACAGTATAGATTTCTATTGCCCATTTAGCAGACTTTTTCTGCAAATACTAATTTATTTGCTACACTAAAATTTCAGGATATTCCATAGGGTTCTATTTCCAGAAGTGTTTCTCACATTCATTCTTAGGACAATCCAATGCTCAGATCATGCCTACAAACAAACAAACAAACAAACAAAAGACATTATTTTATATCCCTAATTCTCATGTTCGCTCAGTATTAACTAACTGATGTCAACTGGGAGTAGATCACAGGCAAAGATAGGCTTAAAAATGGGAATCTTGAGTTGGGATGACTCAAGAATTCCAAGATGCATGATGTTTAACCATACTAAGCTTTATTTGAGCTTAATTGTTCTCAACTGCCAGGAATATAAATATTA
>NW_027533339.1:2081918-2333887 GCF_008692635.1 Crocuta crocuta | reverse complement strand
AAGACTTTGAAGTGAGAAAAAAAAAATACTAAGTCTTACCTAGGTACCATTCCCAAAGTGACTATGGCTACTTTATAACGCTGATATAAAAAACTGGTAGTGGAAAACTAATAATAATACAGATGATTCATAGAAAAGCAATTGGATTGTGCTTGATAAGTAAAGTTGACTACTGCCCAGTGGATAGAGTAGTCTTACATCTTTTATACATTCATTTAATGATTTGTTATTGCCTAGATATAAAGAGTTATTTGAATTCACTTTTGAACTGGTTATGATATCTCACAATCTCACTCATTAGTGAGTTAAATAAATTAGCACATGATTATTTAAAATTATATGAGAATCATGATTTTGCCGCTTTGTCAAAAACACTTTTAGCAGTATAAATTGGTGGTTCCAAACTCTGGTGTGCATTACAATCCCCTGGAGGACTTGTTAAGACACACATCACTGGGCCCCATTTCCAACGTTTCTGATTCAGTATTCCTGGGTGGGGCCCAAAAAGGGGAAAGAAGCAAGTGCCAGGTGATACTGATGCTGCTGGCCCAGGGACTATCATGTCACAACCACTGGTATAAATCATAGTGCCCCAGGCTGATGATTACAATCCCAAGAAACCTCCACTTTACCTAAGCAGAAAGATATTCATTCTAAAACCTAATCTGCAGCTCTAAACTATTTTCACGTCCCTCTGTGAAAAGAATGTTTCTAGTCCTTTCATTTTTCCCCTATAGCTGGATAAATCAGCCTCTTAAATCTCCTGATTTGGGCATTAGAAATAGTGGCAGCTTCTATTAAGTAAAGTGATGGGAAATAGGAAGGTATCATAGAAGACAATATAAGATTCACTCTAGACCAATTATGTAGTTAATTACTCTAGTGTGTGAATTTAGCCTTCAAAGCAATCTCAATCCGGCTGAGGAAAAAGCTACTACAGACAATTATGGGATGTGTGTGGTGTTAGAAAGGGGAAGACAGAGCTATTGTTGGAAGAACAGTATAAATGCTGAGCGGTGTAATCTGAAATAAACATAAATGGAACTGTGTTTTCCCTGAGCTGTAGTCTTCGTTGCATAATAGGTCCTTTCCATTCTAATTTCTATGATTCATTTGCTCCCTGGGACATGTTCTATATTTTTCTTCTTTCCCCTTTCCTATTGCAAGATATACATTATCCTTCCCTATTGTGACTATAGAATTCAATATGCATTTTTATTGTCAGACAGGAAAGCAGCATTGGAGAGTAATTTAAATGAACAAGCATACTTTTCTTATTTAAATCCAAATGAAATCCTGATACCCTTAGATGAACAGTATATACCCCATGTAAAGATGTAATTATTGTTTTCCTTTTGTATTTTCACATCCCCAAAGGGGGAAAAAAAGTAAAAGCAAGTCCTATCATTGCTGTGCTGATAATGGGAAAAATATAGACAAAACTTTCAAATACTTGGTGGCTTTTTAAAAAGCCTTTTGTGAACCTATACAACATAAGGTAAATTAAATCGAATTTGCATGAAATTTGTCATGTATTTAGAAGATGGTGGCAATTAAGAAATGCATTTTTAATACTGTATTTCTCTGTTATGTACACTAAAAAATTGTCAAACATTTCTCTTCTATTCATGAGATTACAATGGTGCACTCTAGTGGACAAACTGAGCACTTGAAATTAAACACTAAATTTCTGCAATTCAATACACATGAGCTGACCTGTATTTAATTCAAATAGAAACTCAGTAATGACACTTTGAGTAAATAGAAGGCAGTGCATTATTTTAGGAGGAGAGAATTTGTGGTTGGGAAAATGTCTGTGAAAATCTGGATTTAGAAAGTTGTTTTCTTTTTCTCCGCTCTTTTTCTATTCTTCCCATTTTCATTTTCCTTTGACCAATAAACTCTCAATTCAACATTATAAAGCAAATATAAAGTCTGGACTTGAAAGCTGAGGACATAAATGAAATGTGTTATTATCATAAATTTTAGGGCCATTTTAAAAGATTTTCACTTTAGTGGAGAAAGCTATTTAGCAGAACCATTATTCAGTGGTACCTCTTCATATTCCTTGCATATGGGTTGTCAAACAAATAGAATATTAGAAGCATCTAACATAGAAATTTATGAAGACTTTTTAATTGGTTGATACTCAACACTAACATTAGAAAGTAAAAATATCTGAGCAATATCTTAATCTTGTTTTTTTTTTCTGAATGTACTGATATTTTGAGACTAAGATATTTGCCTGTTATTATAAGTTATCATCTTGTAAAGTAGTTTTCTTATTACCTGTACTCTTTATAAATATCCACAAGTAAAGTTTAGGTATTGGGGCTTTTGTAAGTTTAGTTTAGTTTAGTTTAGTTTAGTTTAGTTTAGTTTAGTTTTTTATATTTCTAAAGTATTATCTTAGAGTCTTTAACAGATAAGGTGTTTTTATGTTTATGATACTTAAAAATTATACATAAATGGAAAAACAGTAATTAGCTTATCCTCATATCTAATGTATCCATGACTAAAATATTAGGAAAAAGTACACTATAAAGAAAAGCGCACATTCTGTTCAAATACTAAACACCCAAAAATTTTAATTCAAAGATCATACTTTTACGAATAAAACCTTTTTCTCCTGAATATTAATCAGTTAAATGAACTATGAAATAAGCTGTTACCAATTAAGAAATAATTTAAGAAATAAACTATACCATGAGTGACTCTGCATATTATTAAGGAAATGGTTAGTACAAGCAACTGCCTTGTTATAATGGAATGGCCCAAGAGCTGCCTGCAATTCTAACTCTGCCTCCCAGAAGTAAATGTGTCATAGTTGATGTGGAAATGTTGGGGTTCGGGTCAGATGGCCAAGAAAGAATTTTTGAGATGTCTTCCATGCAAAAAGGTGGTTTTATTAAAGAATGGGGGCAGGACCCTGTGGCAGAAAGAGCTGCACTGGGTTTGCAACAGCTGACTGATTTTATATTTTCAAGTTGGGAGGAGGGTAGGGACAGCACAAGAATCTAAGGGATTTTAGAAGCAATATTTCCAGGACCCTGAGGGGGCTAGCTGCTGTTAGGAAAAGGTCATTTGTTACTGTCTAGTAAAACCTCAGTCATGAGAACCTTCAGATGTATATCAGGAGGCCATAAGCTTGGAGTATGAATGCCAACCTATATCCTGGGAGGGTCGTGGTAAAGGAAATTTCCAAAGGAATTTTTATACATTAAAGTAGATTTACAGGATCCTGGGGAGTCGGGCTAAGATTACCTTTTGCCCTTAGCAAGTGTCAACATCGAGGCAGCTGTGTCCCAGAGGAAGGTCACTCTGCCTGTTTCAAGAACTTGTCAGTGGGCTGTAGAATGTAAGGAAATTTTATTTTTCATTTGCCTTTGTTTCCTGCATCAATAGTCATGATTCTTGTAAACTTATCCCACGTTTGGTATGCAAATTGTTGAAGAGAAGGCCCAAGAGCATTCCTCAACATGGAGGTTATGAATATTGGCAAGCTACTGAACATGAGTGTGTAAAGAACATTTCTATCTAACCCTTTATTACAGTTCAGGCTCACTCATGAGACTCAACTGGCCCTGACATAATCTTAGATTTAAACTTACTGCTTCAGGACAAACATAATGCCATTAGCAAAATAAATCAGATGATAAGAGTTGCTTCTACTCATTCTCTCTGATTCACTTATAATAATTTTGTTAAATTCAACTGAGCATATACATATCTATTCATAATAAATGAATTCATTTTATTTGGGCTTTAAAATAGCCCTTCAGTTTACATGGGAGATAGCCATAAAACAGTAACTCTCCAAAATGCCTCAAAGCACCACCTTAAATACCATCAGGATATTGGGGGAGGTGGCAAAGGGGCCAGGTAGGGGAGGCTATCAAGAGGGTGTTAAGGATTAGGTTGTTGTGAAGAGGTAGGTCATAGCCTTCTCCACTGACAAGAGCTTCTAAAGATTTAATCATCTTCCTCTTTCAGTTACAGAGAGAGACACTCTTACAAATGGAAATTTCTCTTATAAATACAAATATCTCTGATAAAAAGGTAACTTCTACTTGGTTTTCAGAGCTTTCCTATGTGCTGTGTCTTAAAAAGATAACAACAAAGTCAAAACAATACTTATGTTAAAATAATCCTTATGCATATTTCTGATGACAAATTATTCTCCCCTTCACCTGCAAAAATGCCCAGCTTCCAAATAAGATTGTATACCTTTAGTTTTGAGTCACTATGTACAGAAAATTTACTACTCAACCATAGATGGCAAGAGTCTACTTTGTTAACTGCTTATATAACCCTTGCACTAATTGTGGGACTATGGGTTGTAAGTAACTGAAAACCCAGACTTGAATAAAATATAATAATATGTGCTCTTTGAATAACAGGAAATCCAACAGTAAGATTTTTTTTATAGATTGAATTGTGTCCTCTAAAAAGAACTGTTTAAGTTCTTACCCCTGGTACCTCAGAATGTTATATTCTGAATTTGAATTAGGGTGTTCATGAAGGTAATCAAATTAAAATGCAATTATTAGTGTGGGATCAAATCCAGTATGATTGGTGTCCTTATAAAAAGGGAAATGTTTTACACAGAGACAGACAGATATGCATAGATGTAAATAAAATAAGGAGAAAACAACCATCTACAGGCCAAAAAACCACTAGGCTACCAGAAACTAAGAGAGAGGTCAGACACAGATTATTCTCTAGTGCCTTCAGAGGGAGCATGGCCATTCCTATGCCTTGATTTTGGGCTCTGACTTCCAGAACTGTGAGATAGCAAGTTATTATCATTTTAAGCCATCCATTGGTGATACATTGTTATGGTCACCCTATAGAATTAATACTAGTAGAGGGGCACCTGGGTGGCTCAGTCAGATAAGCGTCCAACTTCGGCTCAGGTCATGACCTCACGGTTCGTGGGTTCTAGCCCCGAGTCTGGCTCTGTGCTGACAGCTAGCTCAGAGCCTGGAGCCTGCTTCAGATTCTGTATCTCCCTCTCTCTCTGACCCTCCCCTGCTCATGCTGCCTGTCTCTCTCTCTCAGAAATAAATAAAACATTTAAAATAGTTTTTAAAAAAGAATTAATACTAGTAGAATGTGCATGCATTATAATAAGGACTCTGGTGCCATCCCTACAATACTCTTTATTCTGCCCCATTTGGTATATCAGCCTTGATTTTAGGTTAGTTACATCATGTTTACAAGTCAATTCCAGCAAGATTTAGTTTTTTTTAATGATTGTTTTAAGTTTATTTATTTTGAGACAGAGGAATAGACAGCATGATTAGAGGAGGGGAGAGAGAGAATCCCAAAGCTCTGCACTGTCAGCTGAGAGCCCAATGTGGGGCTCAAACTCACTAACCTTGAGAGCATGACCTGAACCGAAACTAAGATTAGGAAGCTTAACCAATAGAGCCACCCAGGTGCCCCTAGACTTTTTTTTTTTTTCCATTTTTCTTTTAACCTCAGAAAGATGAGGAAAAAGTCTCAATTTTAAGGAAGGAAGGAAGGAAGGAAGGAAGGAAGGAAGGAAGGAAGGAAGGAAGGAAGGAAGGAAGGAAGATGGTTGATTTCATTGATCCTCTCTTACTTTGGACTGATAACAATGGCTTTGAGATGCCAAGTTTTGATTGGATCGAGCCTCAATTCCTAAACTGACAAATAGGGAGGATAGGAAGAGATTGTTATCCTTATCTTCAGCTAATCAAGTTTATCTTTGTAGTTGGAATTAACATCCTGAATTACATGGGTTTTAATAGGGACTAGGATCTACCTGAGAAGTCCAGTGTTCTTTTAGGAAGGAACATAGAAGAAGATTCCATGGTACTCATTGTATCCCTTGTCCTATCCATGGCAAGCACTGGAATAGCTGGAAATTATGATCAAAGGCTTCTTCTATGGTGGAGGCCTTCTTGTGGCCATTCAATTAGATATACATATTGAGCATTCTGGAATCTCTTTTAAAAAGTTCTGTCAATAGACTGCTATAAATCTTTTTTTTTCTTTCTTTCTTTCTTTCCTTCAGTCCTGCAGTCTTATCCTCTAGAAGTCCCTGGCCATGTGTTCTAATCTCTGTCATTCCCTAGTAGTCAATGTAGAGCCTAACCTAGACTGTATCTCTTTCCAAGCATACTGGAACATAAGAGATATTGCTGTAAATGCTGAGGACTGTTTTCTTCTTTCACGTTCTTGGGATGACATAAGAAGGAGTGCAATTACATGGAAACTCACTTCAGCTGATGCTGGTATACAGCACCTATATTGCTGCTTAGTCTTGCTTGCCTTCCATTCCTTGACTGGCTTTTCTTCAACCTCTTTGGAGCTATTTCCTGCATTAAATGCCCTCTGTTAAATGGTGTTATGTCTGCTATGTTCTGTGGTGTCATTTCTGATCAGATGGGGACCCACAAATGTGTGTTGACCCAATTGAGTGTAAGCTGGTGATATGGTGGTGAACAACAAATTCACCCAAGGCAGAACAAAGGAGATAAAAGTATTGAATACACCAAAAGGGAGCAGTAGGCAGGGCAGCAAGAGACACTGTCTGTAAAGAGGCAGTGTGAGTTGAATGGTATTGTGAGAGAGTAAGGGAACATGTGGAATTATCCCTTTTTTGGTAACTGTGTCCAGGTGTAAGTAACCCATTGGTCAGCTAGGGCTAATGGAGATTTTGAGGCAGTTCACTTAATGGGCCTGTTTGTATACAACTCTGGCAACACTGTGGGCCCCTTTACCTTGCTCTACATTCCATTGCTCAAGTCTTAGAACACCCTCTATATGTTCCTGACTGAACTCAAACTGATCTAGCAGCACACCCAGTTATTTATCACATTTGTGGCTAATGTTTGATGTTAGTGTAAATGTGTAGATTCCTTATAATTATTATAAAGCCTTCCAGGTCTTTCTGACTCAAACCACAGCACTTCAGAAATTTAAGAAACTTTAAGAAGTTCACCAAAGTAATATAACTGGGTACAGGGATGGAGCTAGGAATCAGGTCTCCTGACTTCCACTTGAGTGTCTTTTTATCACTGTATTACCTTATATTTTATAAATATTATATTTCTGCTTCTGCTTATGATTCTCCATCTAATACAAATTCACTTAATTTTTTATAACCTGAAATAATAATCCCACAGTGAATACCTACACAAAATTTTGGAGGTTCAACAACTTTTAAATTTTAAGACAGATTGTCTGTAAGGCACTGCTTCAGTGCACTAAATAATACTCAAGTGGCTTGAAAGAGTTAATTCAGCTTGCAAAAGAGCTTAATTTATTCCCAAGACATAGCCCATACACAGGGAGAATATGGCTCATTAAATCCCTTTCAAAGACTCCCGATAGAGAAGTATGTTTTGGGATCAATACTATGTTCCTGTGGACTTAACGGAATCACAGTTACTCTTGGGAGGAGGTTAGCTTTTCCTTCTGGGTGTGGAACTTTTTTCAAAGACGGTGTTATACCTATAGTTACTCATAATTCTGTTTAAAAAGCAAACCTACTATTTTAAAAATAACGAAGAATTAGGTAATATTTTACTCACTAGTTGCTGTTTCCCCCCTTTCTAGCAGCTAATAAAAGAGGTTACCCTTCTGTTAAGTATTATATTTGGTTGACACTCTTTGTGCCTACAAACTTCAGCTAGTCAGATTCTCTAATAGAAACATTGTACTTCACAATGTACTTGGTACTTGTGAGAGGTATTTCTCAGAGGTCAGAAATAAGCATTAAGAGCAAACTTGCTTTATTAGGTGATTCTTTCCCCTAGTCATATATATACTACAACACCTAATTCATATGATGACAGAATAAAATGGTGTCTACACATTATCGGACAATTGGATGAAATCTTAGAATTTATGATGATTCCCCTATATAACATCATGAAGGGATTAAGAGTAAGGATCTCAGAATCAGTTCCCTGCATTTAAATTCTGGCTTTACCACTTAACTAGATTTGGGGCTTCATCCATGTTACCTCAAGTATCAAGATATGTTTTTTATATTCTTTATACTGGGGTAAAAACATTATCTTCCTCATTAGAACTAGATGAAAGGGCTAAATTAAGTGAAAGAGTATATATATGAAAAAGTATACCTTTCACACATATATGTGAAAGGTATGATTATATAATATATAATCAGTATTATTGTGTATATTGTATTATATATACATTTTAGCTATCATTACACATGGATATTTGTAAGCGTCTCCATTATTTTTAAATACACAAGAACTTCATTAGTATAGTTGATGGATATTATTATAACCCCATTTTTGAAAGTACTTTATTTATTTATCTATTTATTTATTATTTTAAGTAGGTTTTATGCCCAAATGTAAGGCTTGAACTGAAGGCCCCTGAGACTCCATGGGTTCAAGAGAAATTTTTGCCCCTTCCTTTGGGACATAAAATAATCTAAACTGGAGGTCTTTCCAAGAATAAGAGTTATTAGCAGAGATAAATTTTATCTGAGTGACCCATCTGTATGCTAGAGCAAACATCTAATTACCAAACATCTGCTCTTCTTATTGCCTTGTGAAATGCATTCTTTTCCTCTGAAATCCCAGGCCCCCACCTCCCCTGCGACTCCTGAGTTCAGAATGATGTATATACTTCATTTTGCCTGTCTTTGGAATTTCCATGTCGATGTGGATTCCCCCATTTGTATACCTATTAAATTTGATTTTCCATTGTTAATATTTCTCATGTTGATTTAATTCTTTCCTGCCAGAAGGACCTTTGAGGAACAGAAATTCTTGCCCCCTGACAATTGCTATACTTATCCACCAAATAATTTCCTTTCATTGATGACTATTGGGAGTTTTCTGTTATGGTTCTCTTGACTAGTTTGAAATGGAGTGGGCTGAGGAAAGGCTTATATTTTTGAGTTTAATAAACCAAGGAACTATTCACATCTAAATTATTTTTAGCTGTGTGAAATTTGTCCTGTTTATTATGAAGGCTGAAATAACAACAGCATTTCATTATATGTTCTGAGTCCTCTACTAAGTTCATAAATTATAATGGCAAAATGTGTAAAGAATTCTATGATGACTGAAACATATGAAATATTACCTAAAAACCTCAATGAGCTATTAACAAATAGCTCAATTGTTGTTCACTTAAAGGGTCATTATTTCTGGATGGAATACATAATCTCTACAGGGTCACAAGTGTATTTTTCCTATATTCACCCACTGAGAATATCCATGGTCACACACCATGAAATATTCAAACACCTGACCCAAAGTGTCAGTTCTTTCTTTCACTTCTGAAAGCCATTGATAGACCATGAGCAGGAAGAATATAACTACTAAGGGATAAAGGAAAGAGGATGGCAGAAGGAAGATATTGGGCTGCTGTGTTTCCTCACTCATGCAGCTACAATATTAAATGCCAAGCAGCTTTAGCCTTATTGTATATTTGAAAGTCATTTCAGCTCTGTTTGTTAACAATTAATGATTCATTGTAAGGACACAAACATAGTAAGTCTATTATTTTTGACTTTGGTGTAGTTTATGTTTTGGTTACATAATCATTTTAAGAGTCAAACAATGTTTGCTTTATTTCTTCCTCCTGATAAAATTTGTGAATATACCATCTACTTTCATTCATTAAGCACTTTACATACATTTTACATTAGTGTAAAATTGAGTTATATAGAAATTTTCTGTAAAGCATGAACATATAATATGAAAAAACAAAGTATATTGTACTCTCCATGGTTAGTAACATGATTCACTAGTTTTGATATCCCGCATAGTGATTGGTGCATTGTTAATGCTGAATGTTTGTTACATGAAGAGAAAGAAGGAGGGAGCAAGAAAGGATGAGTAGATGGATGGTTGGACGGATGGATGAAGAAGAATGGAATTGAAGGGAAGAGGAAGTTTGTGATAATTGAGTGGGAAAAAACATAGAGTGAGAAATGTTTGCATTTAACCTGGACTCTTTTTAGTTGTGTAACTTTAGCTTTACTTTTCACACCTGTTTAAAAAAAAAATGAGGCAGATGATAATAATTACTTCATGTCTTCTGAGAATCAAATCAGCTAGCCTGGGAGAAATGCCCACTTTCATAATACCAGAAATATAATAGGTGCTCCATAAATGTCAGTTTCTCCTCTTTTTGCATAGCTTGGCCTGATTTTACCTTAAAGGCAGGTTTTTCAGTATTTCCAAGTTACAGTTGAACAGATGATTCGAAGGTGGGGAATGACACGGTTCCAACTCTTCTCACTTCTCCCTCCTGTGCTGCTTCTTTTGGGAGTTGGCCACTAAGCAGGCGCCTTTTTTAACCTCCCTCTGTTTGAGTGAGCTCATCTTTGGAGAAAGTTTCCTTCTTGTACTCCACTTTATTCCATCAATAGAAACTATTGATTTGTAAGGCCAGGTGGAGCAGCCCTTGAGGCATATGACCATGCTTTCTGAAGATTGCACTGCAATGTAAATAATCAGAGAGAGGAGCCTAAATAATTAACCGAGTAAAATACATGGTTATAGAGGTTTATCTCGAAGTTTCATGTGAATTTGAACACTAACATACTTCAGCATTCCTTGTCTAAAAAAAAAGCTAATTAAAAGATAATCACGTTTGAAAGGGAGCAAAAATTCCATGTGTCTAATTATTAAAGGAGAAAAGATTACCCTCCTTTGACTAGAAAAAAAGGAGTATGGGATCACACAAGAGGCAAAGCAATATCCCTTGACATAGGAAAAGAAAGATTGTAATGTCACTGACATTATGGAAGGAAAAAAAAAAATCACACTATGACTGAAAACAGGAGAAGATGAATTAAAATGTATTAGCTGGGAGAGGCTCACAATAGAGGATCAGCGAGTATTGGTTAATATTTCTAATATCTTAAGGGGAATAGTACTGAACAATAATTACCAACTTATAAGTAAACCATGTTTTCCTAAAACAGAACTCTTTTCTTCAAACTTAAGAATATTCTTCTTTTCACTTAGAAATAAAAATGACTTCATTCTATGCTTGTTAGAGAATAATATACGAGGTACAAAGTATTCAGTGGCTTTGGCATTTTTTTCTTTTTTATGTGGGTGTCAAATCTGCTGTGAGAATATAACAACTTTGATTTTGCTTAAGGTACATTTAGCATAGCATGGTAAAATATGTGGTTTATATTGACTTAGGAAGTTTTAATATTGATGAATACTAGGCATTACATATGCTTACCCTTTTCATAAAGTTGAACCAGCAAAGTGAGTCAATTTTTAACTTCATATAATTTTCTAATGAATGGTTACATAGACTGTTTTTCAGAGTCTGGTATGGATGAGGAACCACAGCTGGTTGGATAGGAAGTTCAGGATTAAACTGAAACATACAATAAAATAAAAATAAGGCAAAGGTGTACATTTGAGAGGGTTCCATGGAGATTTTTTAATTGTTGGTTTATTAAATAGCTATTCATTGAAACCATAACTTTACATATTCAGAAGATTTCTGCAAGGTTTTGCCAGGTTTACTGTACCAAGGCAAATTAATTTTTATATTGACAAAAAGTCAGAATTTCTTTAATGTCATTGCAACAACCCACAATGTAGCCAAGGACACCTTTACCCTCACCACCTCTGCAGCATAACCTGCTTCGTTTCTTTCTCTTTTTACAGTCCTCCCTCATCCTTGGGATCCCAGCTTGGCCCACACATCACAATCTTCTCAAACTGTCATCAATCCTCTAATTCAGTAGATATTTATTTGTAACTGATTACTCCAGATACTTGGCATAAGAAATGGACTTAACAGATAAGATTTCAATCTTCACAGAACCTACATCCTGATGGAAACATAAATAAATATGTATAACATAATCTATATTAAGTGTTATAATCAGATTCAGATAAATGCCAAAATAATGTACTGGATTCTGAGACAGATCATGCTACCATAAGGTGAATCTTGACTAACGGGTTCACTTAAAAGTCCTTGTCAGGTGTAAATATTATGCTATTGTAGGTAAATATATGTACTTGGCCTGCAAGCCATTCTACTCTTCTATAAGGAACTTGGCAGCAGCATGATATTTACAAGTACCACTGCTGGAAATACTTTAGAAAAAAATATTTTACAGAAAACCTACCTTACTTGTTATACACCCAATTAAGAGTACTTGGGGATATATATACCTTAATTATAAGAGTATATACATATTATATATTATATTATATTATATATATGTATATATATATATATATAGCAGAAAATTATTGTTTGAAGACTCTTGAGAATCACTTACAGAGTATATAGTAACTTGACTTGCCTTCAAAAATTTCCTCTCATAATTCTGACTATTAACATTGACCCAAAAGCTTTGGCAGGATTGCATCACTGGGTACAAAATAGCAAACCTGGTTTAAAGAGGAAAAAGAAACAGATGGTAAAGTGTGTTCTACACACACATAGAGGTTTCTTGCCGGGGAAGCTGCTGCTTCTTTTAATCCAGTTCAGTATGTTCTAAGGCAGCTACTATTTCTGAAAGCATTGAACATGCAGGGCCAAAGTTTCTAAGTATGGACCCACAAGAGGCAGGAAGGAAATGATGAATGTTAAATGTCCTGGAAAAATGAGGAGGCTGCCATAGATGATTGCAAAGATCCCTTCCAGTTCCAATACCCTGTGCCTGTCTGTCCTCTCCAAAGCCACATGGAACTGGTACCAGAACTGATGACAGTTCTCAGGTGACATCACTGCTTTTTTCTCTAAATGCTTTGCTTTTTTTTTCTTTTCTCTTTTGACACTTACGTTTACAAATTTGAAATTTCGTTTCAAATTTCACTGATGTCTCATTCAAGGTCTGCAGCTCTCTCCTGCTCTCAGACTAACCTAGTGTTAGACCTTTCTCATAACAAATGGCATCCAGTCCTAATATAATTCAAGACATCCTTATCCTAAGTAACCATCCCATAACTGCCTTTTTGCTCTTTCCACTTACTGAACTTGACTTTTAAAAAGTAGAGGGGTACCTGGGTGGCTTAGTCGGTTAAGCATTGGACTATTGATCTTGGCTCAGGTCATGATCTCATGGTTTGTGAATTTGAGCCCCACACTGGGATCTGCGCTGGCAGTGTGGAGTCTGCTTGGATTCTCTCTCTGTCTGGTCCTCCTCTCTGCCATTCTCTAAACAAACAAGCAAACAAACAATAAAAGAATAAAAATGAGTTATATTTTGGAGACTTACCATTGAAGTTAATATAAATCATTAGTAAAACATCTGAAAATAAGATTGTTGGGGAGAATGGTTAGGAATTGATAGTCACTGTTTGTTCCCTCGATACCAAGAAACTATTGAGGTAAGATGATTAAATATAAGAGTATAAGCTAATGGGGAACTCCTTTACTTGCCTTTATGAAAGCTAATGGTCCTAATTCCTACTTTCCTAAAGATTTTTTTCCCCACCAGTTTCTAGAGTGGTTATAAGTACTAAGAGTCTTGATGAAATTGGGAGCATGAAAGATGAAAATTAATCAATGGTAAAGTCAGAATTCAATATATTCAATGAAACTGGAAGCCAAAATAAAAGTGGATATAAAGTCAAGAAGATAGGTGGAAAAAATGCAAATGGCATGCGTCAGATCAGAAGTACAGGTCAAAGGTGATAAAAGAATCTAAAAAGAATCTAAAAACCAGAGTTTTTGCAAAATCAAAGGCCACCATCAGGCCATGGATGGAATCTGTAAGCAGACCTGGGATACTGAAGACTAGAGAATCTTGAGCACTTGTTGACCAGAAGGTGAATCAGATTGTAATAATTTAGGAGCCAAAGGCAGCAAGTCAAGACAAGGAGCACAAAGGAAGGGGGGCTGAGGTTAAGGAAAACAGTAAAACAAAGCAGAAGGTCAAGAAAGTAGTAGACACTAACTGTTAGAATACCTGGCAATGAAAACATGGCAAATATCTGTATCACTTAGGAGATTTTTATATGTTTTCTATTTCCAGCAAGAAATAGACAGCTAGATTCAAGAGGAGAACTAACATACAACCTGGAGGCAGCTTATGCTTACATTAGGAAAATAGGAAGTTCACTTGGTGGATGGTAACTATCAAAGATGAGAATTCATTGGAAATCCTGCTGGGAGAACACAAAAATAAATAGAATAAGGTAAATTGTGAGAAGGAGCTCATATTTGTGCTAGACTTTTTGCTTGCCTCAATCCGTTTAACCATCTCAGCTACAGTTTTGAGAAGTTGATAGTAATTGATAAATGAAATAAATGTGTTTGAGTAAAACCAAATAAATTGCCTATGGCCAACCAATTGATTGATTAAGATATCAGACCCAAATTCACAAGCTGACAGTGTAGGAATAAAATCCAATTTTCCAAATTGTATCCTATTTTACTTGTAATGCTATCCCATATCAAAAATGAAATTTCAATGTTTTCATCCTTATGGAGTAAAACAAAATTCTGTCAGGGATGTGGAGAGCCGCAATAGTGGAAACAAAGTGTGGGAGCCGCAACAGTGGAAACAAAAATTTATGTGGGCAGTGTTACAACGAAATTCCAGAGATGCTAAATTGAAAATATAAGGAGAAAAAAAATTTTACTGAATTTTTGTAAATTCATTTATTGTGAAGAGTTTTATTTACTCAAATGAACAAAATAAAATGAATTATAGTAATACATATTCAACAATCATTGTATGTGTAGTAAATGCCAGGCATGCTAATGTCCTTGGAGACATAATCATAAGTCTCCAAATAATTTCTATTATCCTCATTTTATAGATGAGAAGACTGAGATACAGAAAATTTAGCACACTAGCCCAGGGCCACATACTTATTAAAGGTTTGGTGCAAGGATCCATAGATGGGTGTCACCCCTTCATAATTACAGCTTCCAGACATTTTAATTTCATGTTCACAAAAAATGTATTTAACTTACATATGTTATAGGTGGCAATATTCAAACTATAGGTGGACTGCCATGACATTATTCCTCCTAAAGATTAAATATTCTTTGTTATACAGTATAATGAGAGATTTGGCGTAGTAAAACATCGACAGTAGTAAAACAAAATATCCATGGCATTTAAAATTGAATAACCAATTTTCAGTTATATTTGATCTGCTTATTATCTATAAAATATTGTAGTTTGGATGTCTGTAGGGGTGTGTGTGTGTGTGTGTGTGTGTGTGCGTGTGTGTGTGTTTTGAGTGCGGAAAACAGATTTTTCTATGACAGGTGTAGTGATGTTTTGAGACCATCACAGTTTTTGTGGTATTTCCATTTTTAAACAAGGTGTGCGTCTGGTTAAACTATCTTGCTTCCACTATAAAAATATTATCAAGAACAGCGTGTACTTGTTCAGCTTCATTAATTGAGTGGGGAATATTAATTGTTCTATGAATGGAATCATCTATCATATCTTTTCAGATAAATGGTGCATGTTTGAGTGAATGTACTTTTCTCTAAAATAAACCATTGCTCAGTTGCAAGTGAGTAATATTTATATTTAGATACACCTTATTTTCTGAGAAACACTGAAGCACCCTGAGACCATTCCTGAGATCCTCATGCTGGTTTTTAGCCTGTACTTAGAAAAATCAATTCAAGCCATTCTGAAACAGTATTCTGTAAAGGTGAAAGGAGTTTACAATATTGCTTTAGTTTGAAATATCCATTTTTCTAAATCCTGAACAATTTTGAATGTTGTGGCTATGATTTAATTGTTCTTCAAGTTTTTAGTGAATTGTAAGAAACTTGTTGAAGATGAAAGGTTAAAAATCTAAAGGTTCAGTTATGTTCTAATTGACAACCTAAAAACATTCATGGATAAATGGGAAAATAATTGTACAAAACAGAATATAATATAAAAATTATCGGTAATGTATGTGCTTTAGTGTATTTATTTAAAATCATTAATGAGTCCATCTGGAAAAGCAGTTTATGATGATTTATAATGTTCATGCAAATTATTAGGTCAGTAGCTAAATCCAGCTGGTAAAACACTTTTGTAAATCAAGTTGAAGAAGGTATTTTCTGTAGCATAATATATTACATATTCCTTAAATTATCAATATCATATTACTACTACCATATCATTTTCTTTAATTTAGAAAAAAACAAGGGAATCATTAAGAGATTTCTATTATTTTAATTCAGTACTTTCCCCAATATTGACTTATAATATAATGTTACAGAAAATTGCAACTAGAAACCTGAGATACCATAGAGTTACGATTCTTAGCAGATAATAAGTGGAACTAAGTCCTTTTAGAAATAATTTGATGAAAATGAATATTTCTTATGCAACAGCACAGACTAGTGGCTATGCCTTTAAAGCAAATGTTTGCCTTATTCTGGGACATGTTATCTGAGGTAGTCATATGTATATGCTTTGAAATCGTATTAAACAAATTATATATTAAAAAGTAATCATTATAATACTCCATAATTTTGTGGAGCTTAAGAGTATTTTATCCAAGTCTACCTTATTCATTCTATTTTGCATTAATCCAAATTGCCTAGAAATTGTTCTGAACATGATAGGTGAAAATATATACACATAACTGCTAGCACAGATAGTGAATTTAAAGAATATGTACTTATTAAAACAGATATTTCTGTGATTTTTTTTAAGATTATTTTTGCTTTAATAGGCTGGTCTTTTTCTTAATGTTTTTTTTTTTGTTTTTTTGTTTTTTTTTTTTTAATTTCTGAGAGAGAGAGAGAGACAGAGTGAGCAGGGAAGGGTCAGAGACAAAGGGAGACACAGAATCCTGAAACAGGCTCCAGGCTCTGAGCTGTCAACACAGAGCCCGACGCGGGGCTGGAACCCACGAACCATGAGATCATGACCTGAGCCGAAGTGAGGCGCTTAACTGACTGAGCCACCCAGGTGCCCTGGTAGGCTGGTCTTCTATAAGCAAGACTATGTTTTTAGTTTAGAATAGTGACAGATTGATAGCACTGAGTCATATTTTATAGATGTCAGTTCATTTGCCCCAAGATTGTCAATTCATATGAATTAACTTTAAATGATGCCCTTCTAATATTTAAACATTACTTTTCCCCCATTTAAAGTGATTTGCCAATTATTACATTTTTTCCAAATTATACATTTTTATTAAAAAATTCTTAACAAATTTGTAGGGAAATCAAAGGGTACTACTTGGTCATGGAAAATGGTGATTGTTCTCTGAACTATCTCCTAATAATGGGAAGAGAATAAAAAGATGAGAAAATTAATTCAAAGACCTCATTTTGATCTCTAAATCTTGAAAAATTTTTCTTCCCAAACTCTGTAATCAAACATTCCTGCATGGACTATACTCACCGTCTGGAATGGGAGAGAAAGAAGCCTTCACATTGTGATATGCAGGAGATAATTAAGAATAAAATGACTCATATACTTGTCGCAAATGGTAAAATACTGAATGGCCCCAAATAATCAGGATAGTGGATAACAGGCCTGCAATTATTTTAGATTGTGCCTATTCTCATGAGAACACAAAATATGTCCTCTAAGTTCTGAAAATTTTGCATTGATCTGTGGTTTATAATAATTATTTGGATTCCAGTCTCAGCTCTATTGTCTACTATCTCTGCAAACTTGAAAAAAAAAATTGCCACTGTACCTGAGCTTCCATTTCCTCATCTATAAATTGAGTATAATATTCATGACCTAATAGGGTGGTGGCCAAATGAGATAATGTTTGTGAACACTGAGAAATGCAAAATAAGAACAAACTCTTACAATAGCAAGGTTCTCAGTCTGTATTTGTGGATATTTTGTTTATTCATAAAGGGGTGATTTTAACATTGCTCTTTAATCTCTTTTTATGGGGAAAGATCATAGGTATCAACCAAATCTGATTCCATTTTTATATCTGAAAAGATATTCACTTGGGATACAAAGCCAACACAACAAATTAGGTCAACAATTTCATTGTTATACTTTTGTTGTTTTTAATTATGAAAAAAAGTAGCAAAATTTATATCTTCTAAAGTTTGAGGATAATCTGTCATGTCTTCTCCGTTATTCAATCACAAATAATTATTTTAAGGAAAAGCTCTTAGTCTCTATTCTCTTATTCCTGTTAAGATATAATCACAAACAAAGTTATAGTTGAGTATTTAGTAGCACAAATCAGATGCATTATGTTTCTTCAGTAGTAGATGGCAGGATGTCAAACAAGAATGAAGGTTCTCTAGTACCTTCTATGACTTTTCTGAGACTAACCAGGGAAGATGGAGTTCAATACTTGTTGCAAATTCTAAATTTGTGTCCCTTGTTACAAAGCATAAGAAATAATCAGTAATCAAAATTGGCAAGTTGATTTAAATCACAATGATCACAGCTCATGATCAAAATATTTGTTTTGGAACTGCAATTCATTATGCACACTCTCTTATTTGGATATTTACTTTGTAAAAGACAAATCAACCTTTGGAATCTTGTAGTTGTGTGTGGGAAGATCCTACATTACCAACCTAGAAGGTTTCCTCAGAAACGTTATATTTTGCCTCTTTATGTCACGTTGATCTTAAGATGAGAACAATTTCTTTACATTTTTAGTATAATAAGCTTCTTTGAATTGCAAGTCTAGGCTATGAAACATTTCAGAAAAAAATGGACACACACTTTGTATAAAATTCTACAGACTTTTTAAGGAGGCTCATAAGAACCCCAGGGTTAAGCCATGCATCCAATAGAAGTTCACTGTGAGAAGTTAAAAATTCCAATCCTAGATGATGATTGCCAACCTGTTTTCTGCAATACTTCTCATGAATAAATGAGCACTTTGAAAGAGAGGATATTATGTGGAATATCAGAATTGCCTACTTCCTCAAACATAGTTTTGATCTCTAGGTAAAGCAACAAATATGCTTCCTTCCAAACTGCAGTGGTTTGAATCATTTTCATTGTGCGAATATTATACATTAATTTTACATAAAAATTATAGATTATTATGCAGAAGTAATCTGATGCCCAACCCTAGCAGAAAGACAGTATCGCAATTCATATTCTTTAATCCATACCAGAAAAAAATATTCTGTACAGCGTTGTGTTATTAGAAATCTGTGATCTCTTAGAGATCTGCTTTTCCTGACCTCTTTTGAACAGATTAGAAACTAGCTGAAATCCAGACATAGCCCCTCAATGCCCACAGTTGGTATATGCCCAAACTGAGATTAGAATTCAAGTATTCTCAGTTAAAACTCAGTATTGTTGGGGTGCCTGGGTGGCTTAGTGGGTTAAACGTCCGAATTTTGCTTAGGTCATGATCTCGCGGTTCGTGGGTTCGAGCCCCGCGTTGGGCTCTGTGCTGACTGCCAGCTCAGAGCCTGGATCCTGTTTCAGAGTCTGTAATTCCCTCTCTCTCTGACCCTCCCCCACTCACGCTGTCTCTCTCTCTCTCTCTCTCTCCTAGAAATAAATAAAACATTAAAAACAAAACAAAACTCAATGTTGTTTCTTTCTGAACTTTAAACTCTTCACCTGTTCGTATCTATGGGAATTAAAAAAAAAAAAAAACTTTTTCAGGGATGCATTCGTATTAGGTGAACAGTAAACTCTTGACAGTTTTATGCTTTCTGTTTGCAATAAAATATTGTCATGATTTTAAAAGTACTGGGTGGTGGTAATTCTTTTCATCTTGTTATTTCCCACTTGTTCTTAGCTCTCTGTATCTTACTTTCCACAAACAGCACCGACTCTGTCCATTTCTTCATCAATACTAATGTATAACCTGTTATATTTCCTAAGGGTAACTGCATCCTAATAAGGATGCCAGCATAAAGCAGCAGGTAAAAGTGCTGAGGGTGGAATTCTACCCCAGAGCAAGAAGAGTAGCATTTGGATTCTCAGGAAATGGTTTAGATAGTTTCTTCCTCTACAGCTCTACTAGGCTACTTTTAACTAAGTTGGCAATATGTGGTATTTTAATATATTATATTTAATAGATTTATCTACTTACAGGATTAATCTCTGAATCTTTAATCCCCCATCCTCTTTATGCTGACTCATCAGGATACATAATAGGAGAACACAAATGGAATACACTTTAAATTACACATAGAGAAATAACCCTGGTCACAGCTGAAAAGGTAAAAAAAAAGGGAGGGGTTAAATTTGCTCTTATCTTTTATATGCCTACAGGGCCTTATTTGCTGGTGTTTAACTCTCTGGGAAAAAGTAGTTGGAGGTTTAAGTATTTTGCTACCTCTGCTACTGTGTTCCCATGGGGGCAGTGCCCTATTTCTTACCATTATTCATTGTCGTTCTGCTTCTAAATAGCAATACTTCTGAGGATGATTGTATAGTACTGCAGATGCTGCTTTACTTGAGCTAGGATGACATTCCAGAAATGCTGTCACTGACGATGTGCTTCTAATAAGGATGTTATTTTGCCATGAGCCGATGAGATCATACAGTATATTTAGGATTCATAGGGAAGGAAACTCATAATGGGTTACAGTCTGGATCTAAACTTTATATTTTATTTAAGTTGCATAAGCTTTAAGAAACAACAACTTCTTTTTCCTAGATGATAGNCGTGTGGTTTTGATTTGTATGTGCCTGATGAGGAGGGATGCTGAGCATCGTTTCATGTGTCTGTTGGCCATCTGGATGTCCTCTTTGGAGAAGTGTCTGTTCATATCTTCTGCCCATTTCTTCACTGGGTTGTTTGTTTTTCGAGTGTGAAGTTTGGTGAGTTCCTTATAGATTCTGGATATTAACCCTTTATCTGATATGTCATTTGCAAGATAGTTTCCTTTTAAAGTGCTTAATCATTTCATGCAGTTGATCATGTAAAGAAAGTATAATGTTTTCCAAAATTAACCCAATCTCAGTGATGCTGAGATTGCTAAGATTTTTAAAAGACATGTTTCTTTCTCATATTAAATATTTTAGTGACAACTGGAAGGCCTCAAATGTAACAAGAAAATTGGGAATGATTTTGTTCCTTCCCCACCCCTCAGTTTTAAACAGAACTTAAAAATACGCTTGATATAATTGCTCAAAAATATAATATGCTTATTTTCAGAGACTTGTTTTATTTTAAGGTCCTAAAAAGTGGGGTATTGATCTATTGAGAATATATTCTATAGATAAAATCAAGAAATCTGGTTCTTTTTTTAAATGGTCTCTTTTTCCCCTAAAGATTGACTGTAGATGAACATGTTACATTATTTATTATTTTTTTATTTTTATTTTTATTGTAAATAAGCTCTTCAATGTGGGGCTTGAACTCCTTACCCTGAGATCAAGAGTCACATGCTCTACCAACTGAGCTGCCCATATGCCCCTAGAAATCTGGTTCTTTTAAAACTGACTTGGAGCAACTGAGTGGCTCAGTCAGTTAAGTGCCCAATTTAGTCACAGGTCATGATCTCACGGTTTGTGGGATCAAGCCCCGCATCAGGCTCTGTGCTGGCAGCTTGGAGCCTGGAACCTGCTTCAGATTCTGTGTCTTCTCTCTTTCTTTTTCTCTGCCCCTCCTCCACTGGCACTCTGTCTCTCTATCTCTCCAAAAAAATAAATAAACATTAAAAGATTTAAAGAAAATTCTGACTTTCCTAGGGAGTTTGGAAAGATGGTGGAGTAATGAGGACTCTGAGCTCTCCCTGTCCCATGTTTACAACTAGATTTCATCTACATCCAAGTCAATAAACCAGAGACCAATCTGAAAACTGGCAGAACAAACACCACAACCAAATCTAGAGAAGCCTCATCTGAAAGCTTAGGGCAGAGGGAGGCTGCCCGCAAGAGGAAGAGGGCACAGAAATAGGGCATGACACCACAGTTCACTCAGGGAAAGTGGATTCCCATAACATTTGGCTTTAAAAACCAGAGGGGCTAAAAACAAATAATCCAGTGAAGAAATGGGCAAAAGACATGAATACACAATTCCCCAAAGAAGACATCCATAGGGCTAATAGACACAGGAAAAATGTTCAACATCACTCTTCATCACAGAAATACAAAGTAAAACCACAATGAGATACCAACTCATACCAGTCACAGCTAAAATTAACAACTCAGGCAATGACACATGTTGGTGAGGATGAAGAGAAAGAGGAACTCTTTTACATTGCTGGTGGGAATGCAAACTGCTGCAGCCATTCTGAAAAATAGTATGGAGGTTTCTCAAAAAATTAAAACAGAACTACTGTATGACCCAGCAATTGTACTACAAGGCATTTATCCAAGGTGTGCTGTTTCAAAGGGGCACGTGTGCCCCAATGTTTATACCAGTGCTATTGACAATAGCCAAGTATGGAAAGAGCCCAAATGTCCATCGATGGATGAATGGATAAAAATATGTTCTATATATATATGGATGGAACTAGAGTGTATTATGCTAAGTAAAATCCGTCAGACAGAGAAAGACAAATATCATATAACTTCACTCATATGAGGAATTTAAGATAAAAAAAAAACAGATGAACATAAGGAAAGGGAAGCAAATATGATATAAAAACAAGGAGGGAGAGAAAACATAAGAGACTCATACAGAGAACAAACTGAAGTTTGCTGGAGGGGTTGTGTGTGGGCAGATGGACTAAATGGGTAAAGGGCATTAAGGAAGACACTTGTTGGGATGAGCTCTGGGTGTTAAACATAGGGAATGCATCACTGGAATCTACTGAAATCCTTGTTGTTAACTAACTTGGATGTAAATTAATATATATATATATATCATATACAGTGATATATATATCACTGTATATATATATGTATATATATATATACAATGATCAAAACTGTACTCAAAAAGGTACTCTTACATTAAATACTTTCATTAGATAAAGGAAAGTAAATAAATAATAACTCAAAAAGTCAAGAAAAACAAAAGAAAACAAAACAAAGAGGATCTTTGTGAAAATCACAAGAAAAGGCCAAAATTGAAGTTAATGAATTAGAAAACAGAATGTTTGTAGAACTAACAATATATATCCAAATATGTCCTAGTTTATTTGTGTTGTAAGAGAAAAATAAACAAAAAGCTAAAATGAGGGGAAAAGGTGAAAAAAAAATAAAATAAATCCAGAAGGGCTGAAGTCCACGAGTGTTTAAAACCAGTGAGACTTGGAACCTGGAGCTTTAAAAGTCTGCTGACTCAGCACTGGGAGCCCTGAAGGGCAAGTAATAGCTGGGTCTCTGCCCTTAAAGAGACATCAGCCTATTCAGAGAGGCGAGGTAAAAACAGCAGCTTACACAACACTGCGGGCAAACAAAAGACAGATCTGTTCATACTGATTTTGAAGAATGTTGAGGACTTTGAAAACAAGGGAGGTGGCAGGCACCATTTTCCTCCCCTTACCCCACCCTACCAGCATAAACACAGAGGACCACCTGTGGAGCACTAGACAGACATTATCTAACCTGCTAGCCATGCATAATTTCCACAAGTTCTCCTGAGGACTCCCCACTCTAAGCTGACTAGCCTCAGCCCTTGGCTCAGGGTAGATTTTATTAGTGCACACATCATGCCCGGCTACTGTGTTGTACCCAACCACTGCCCCATGTGGCACCCTGCTGTCATGCTTCACCCAGCTGTACACCCCCAGCCACCATCATGTGCTGGACCCAGGCATGCCAAACCCTCAGCTGCCCTGCCCTACCCCCCCCCCATCTCCAGCCACTGCAACACTTCAGGGAATCCAACATAGGGCTAGTGGCTCAGTGCACATTTTGCTAACACCACCACCCCACTCCCAAATTGCCTGGTGGACATGTCTCCTCAGAGATGGTCTCTCTGGGTCCCACAGAGTGCCCACAGAGAGTAAACACAGCCCAAAACAGGCAGAGAGTCAGTGCAGACAACTGAGCTGAAAGGAAAAGTGACTCAGACACAACAGCAGGGCATAATCAACCCACGTAGGAGACTCTCCTGAAGCGCCAGTCCCTGGTGAATAGGGAACACTGCACTGCAGGATCTCTTCCTCATAAAATCACCACTTTCAAGAGCAGAAGACATTCCTGACTTTCTTAACACAGAAAAACAGACACAGAGTGGCAGACAGAATGAAGAGACAGAGAAATTTATCTCACATGATAGAACAAGGCAAGTCCACAAACAGAGATCTAACCAAACAGATATAAGTAACATATCTGATAGAGAATTTAAAGCACTGCTTATAAGGATACTCACTGGACTTGAGAAAAGAGTGGAAGACACGAGTGAGACCCTTAACGCAGAAATAAAGAATAAATAGCAGAGATAAAAGGCTCAATAAAACCACTGACAAATGTGTTTGAGGGAAAGAACAACAGACTGAAAGAAGCAGAGGAATGAATTAGTGGCCTAGAAAGTAGAGTAATGGAAAGTATTCAAGCTTAACAAAAGAGTGAAAAAAGAATTGT
Source organism: Crocuta crocuta (assembly GCF_008692635.1). NCBI lineage: Eukaryota > Metazoa > Chordata > Mammalia > Carnivora > Hyaenidae > Crocuta > Crocuta crocuta. Next base: position 2,309,517 of record NW_027533339.1, on the reverse strand, counting down.
GCAAAATGAAAATAGACTTAGAGAACACAAACATAATAATATAAACATCAAACATAATAACCTTTGTGTTATAAGAGTCCCAGAAGAAGAGAAAAAGGGGCAGAATATTTATGTAAAGAAAGATTAACTGAAAACATCCCTAATCTAGGAACAGAAACAGATATCCAGATGTTGGAGGCACAGAGAACTCCCATCAAAATCAACAAAAGCAAACCTATACCAAGACATATTGTAATTAAATTTGCAAAATATAGTGATAAAGAGAAAATCTTAAAAGCAGCAAGACACATGAAATCAGTGACTTATTAGAGAAAATTCACAAGGCTAACAGAAGAATTTTCAACAAAAACTCTGTAAGCCAGAAGGGAGAAGCATGATATATTCAAAGTGCTGAATGGGAAAAATCTGAAGCCAAGAATACTCTACCCATCAAGACTATCATTCAGAAAGAAGGAGAGATAAAGACTTTTCCAGACAAACAAACACTAAAGAAGTTCATGACCACTAACCCAGCCCTGCAAGAAATATCAAATGGGACTCTTTGAGTGTGAAGGAGAGACCAGAATGATAGTATAAAGATAAGGATCACAAAAATAGTAAAAATTAATATTTCCGTAAAAATAACTCAAGGAACTCACAAAAAAGGATATAAAATATAACAACATATAACTAAAACATGGGGATGAGAGGAGAAAAAATGGGTTCAAACCTAAATGACCATCAATTTAATATACACTGCTATGTCCAGAAGAGGTTATATACTGTTAATGGTAACAATATATCAAAAACCACAATAGGGGCATATGGGTGGCTCAGTAAGTTAGTTAAGCGTCCAACTTCAGCTTAGGTCATGATCTCACAGCTCATGAGTTCGAGCCCTGTGTCTGGCTCTGTGCTGACAGCTCAGTCTGGAGCCCGCTTCAGATTCTGTGTCTCCCTCTCCCTCTGTCCCTTCTCCACTCTCTCAAGAATAAATAAACATTAAAAATTAAAAAAAATAAATATGCAATGAATAAAGAAAAAGAAATCTAAATATATCACTAAAGAGAATCAGCAGAACATGAAACAAAGAAAGATGGAAACTATCAGAGAAAATCTTTAGAAACAATTAAAACAAATAATTAAATATCAATAAATACATGTCTTTCAATAATTACTTTGAATGTAAATGGACTAAGCACTGTAACAGAATGGATTAAAAAAAGAAAACCCATCCATATGCTGCCTACAAGAGACTCACTGTAGACCTAAAGACACCTGCAGATTGAACGTGAGGGGATGGAGGAACATTTTTCATACGAACGGATATCAAAAATAGCTAGAGTAGCAATACTTATATTGGACAAAATAGACTTTAAACAAAAACTATATCAAAAGACAAGGGAAGACATCATATAATAATAAAGACAACAATCCAACAACAAACGTAAATATTCATGCATCCCAAATAAGAGCAACCAAATATATAAAACAGTTAATAACAAACATAAAGTTATTAATTGGTAATAATTTAATAACAGTAGGGGACTTTAACATCCCACCTGTATCAATGGACAGATCATCTAAACAGAACATGAACAAAGAAACAAGCCTTTAATTGGCACACTTGAACAGATGGATTTAATAGATATATTCAGAACATTCCATTCTAAAACAGCAGAATACGTACTCTTTTCAAGTGGACATGGGATATTCTCCAGAAGAAATCACATATTAGCCAATAAAGCAAGTATCAACAAATTCAAGAAGATTGAAGCCATATTATACACCTTTTTTTGACCAGAGCATTATGAAACTAGAAGCTAACCACAACAAAACAACCTAGAAAGATCACAAATACATAGAGATTAAATAACATACTGCTAAATAATGAATGAGTCAGCCAGGAGTTAAAACAAGAAATTAAAAAGTACATAGAAAAAAAGAAAATGAAAATACAATGATCCAAAACTTTTTGGATATAGCAAAAGTGGTTCTAAGACGGAACTATATGCAATAGAGGCCTATCTCAAGAAGCAAGAAAAAATGATTGTAATCAACCTAACCTTACACGTAGAACAAACAAAACCTAAAACCTAAAACCAGAAGTAATAAAATAATAAAGATTAGAGTAGGAAAAAAAGGGTTACAGAAACTACAAAACAAAACAGTAGAACACACCATGAAATCAGGAGCTGGTTCTTTGAAAAAAAATCAATAAAGTTCATCAACCTCTAGCTAGAGTTATCGAGAGAGAGAGAGGACTCAAGTAAATAAAATAACACATCAGAGAGGAAAAATATAAACCAACACCAAAGAAATACAAACAGTTTTAAGAGAAGATTATTAAAATCTCCATACCCACAAATTGGACAACCTAGAAGAAATGGATAAATTCCTAGAAAAATATATCCTACCAAAACTCAAATAGGAAGAAATAGAACATCTAAACAGACTGAACCTGCAAAGGAATTGAATCCGTAATCAAAAACTCCCAACAAACAAAACTCTAGGACAAGGTGGCTTCACCGGCAAATTCTACCAAACATTTAAAGAAGAGTTAATAATACCTATTCTTCTCAAACTATTTCAAAAAAATAAGAAAGGAAGGAGAACTTTGAAGTTCATTCTATGAGGATAACATTATCCTGATACCAAAACTGGGTAAAGACACCATTAAAAAAAGAGAACCAGAGGCCAATATCCCTGGTGAACGCAAAAGTCCACAATATTCCAAACTGAATTCAACAATATATTAAAAAAAAAGACATTCACCATGATCAATTGGGGTTTATTCCTGGGTTGCCAGGGTGGTTCTATATCTGCAGATCAATAACTTCATACTTCACATCAGTAAGATAGAGGATAAGAATCATGTGATCGTTTCTTTTTAACAATGTTTGTGTGGGGGGGGTGTCTTTTTTTAACAATGTTTGTTTATTTTGAGAAAGAGAGAGAGTAAGGGAGGAGCAGAGAGGCAGAAGAGAGAAGCTTAAGTAGTCTGTGAGTGCAAAGCATGATGTGGGGCTCAGTGTCACATCACTAAGTGATCACTGATGATCACTTAGAACATCATCTAAGCCAAAATCAGGAGTTGGACATTTAGCTGGCTGAGCCACTCAGGTGCTTCTCATATGATAATTTCAATAGAAGCAGAAAAATCATTTGACAAAGTACAGCATCCATTCATGATTTTAAAAAAAGTTAACAAAGTAGGTTTAGAGGGAACATACCTCAACATAATAAATGCTATATACTAAATACCCACACCTAACATATTCAGTGGAGAAAAACTAAGAGGTTTTCCTTTAAAATCAGGAACAAGGGAAGGATGTCCACTCTCATCTCTTCTATTCAACATAGTACTGGAAGTCTTAGCCACAGTACAACAAAAAGAAATAAAAGGCATCCAAATCTGTAAGGAAGAAGTAAAACTTTCACTATTTTGCAGATTATACAGTTCTATATATAGAAAACCCAGAAAGACACTGTGAAAAAACTGCTAAAACTCATGAACGAGTTAATTCACAAGACACAAAATCAATGTACACAAATCTGTTGTGTTTCTATCCACCAATAATGAAGCAGCAGAAGGAGAAATTAAGAAAATCCTATTTACCATTGCACCAGAGTTAGTAAAAACCTAGGAATAAACCTAACTAAAGGTGAAAGACCTGTACTCTGAAAAATATGATGAACAAAAATTAAGGATGACATAAAGAACTGGAAAAACATTCTATGCTCATGGATTGGAAGAACAAATACAGTTAAAGTGTTTAAACTACCCAAAACAATGTATACATTTAATGCAATCTTCATCAAAACATCAACAGCATTTTTCACAGAGCTATAACAAACAATTCCAAAATTTTATGGAACCACAACAGACTCTGGATAGCCAAAGCAATCTTTAAAAAGAAAAGCAAAGCAGAGAACCTGGGTGGCTCAGTCAGTGAAGTGCCTGACTTCGGCTCAGGTCATGATCTCACAATTTGTGGGTTCAAGTCCCGTGTTGGGCTCTGTGATGACAGACAGCTCAGAGCCTGACATCTGCTTCAGAATCTTTGTCTCCCTCTCTCTCTGCTCCTGCCCCCTGTGCTTTGCCTGTCTCTCGAAAATGAATAAATGTTAAAAAAAGATTTTTTAATAAAAAAAAGAAAAGCTGTAAACATCACAATTCAGGATTTCAAGTTATAGTACAAAGCTGGGGTAATCAAAACAGTATTGTACTGGCACAAAAATAGACACATAGATCAATAGAATGCAATGGAAAACCCAGAAATAAACCCACAACTATATGACCAGCTAATCTTCAACCAAGCAGGAAAGAATATCCAATTGGTAAAGGACTGTCTCTTCAACAAATGGTTTTGGGAAAACTGGACAGCAACATGGAAAAGAATGAAACTAGACCACTTTCCTACACTGTACACAAAAATAAATTAAAAATGGATTAAAGTCTTATAAGTCAGGCAGAGAAGGACAAATATCATATGTTTGCACATTTAGGAGGAACTTAACGGAGGACCATGGGGGAGAAGAAGGGGGGAAATGGTCGGGGAGAGGGAGGGAGGCAAACCATGAGAGACTCTTGAATGATGAGATCAAATTGAGGACTGATGGGTGTGCGGGGGAGGGAGGGAGATGGGCACGGAGGAGGGCACTTGTGGGATGAGCACTGGGTGTTACTTGGAAACCAACTTGACAATAAACTGTTTGTAAAAAATAAATAAATAAATAATTAAATTAAATTAAATTAAAAAATAAAATTAGTGTTAAGGACGGAAAAAAAAGTCTTATGAGACTTGAACCATAAAAATACTAGCACAGAACACAGGCAGTAACCTCCTTGACATTGGCTGTAGCAACTTCTAGATATGTCTCCTGGGCAAAGAAAACAAAAGCAAAAATAGACTATAGTGACTACATCAAAATAAAAAGCTTCTGCGCAGCAAAAGAAATAACCAACAAAACTCAAATGAAACTTACTAAATGGAGTAAGATATTTGTCAATGACATACCCAATTAAGGCTTAGTATCCAAAAAACATAAAGTAGTGATACAGCTCAACACCCGACCCTCAAAAAAGACACTTGTTAGGATGAGCACTGGGTGTTACACATCAGGGATGAATCACTGGAATCTACTCCTGAAATCATTATTGCATTATATGCTAACTAACTTGGATGTAAATGAAAAAAATAGTAATAATAAAATAATTCAGTTAAACCTGGATAGAAGGTACAAATAGACATTTCTCCAAAGAAGACATCTAGAAGGCAAGTAGACCCATGAAAGGATATTCATCATTACTTACCATCAGGAATCTACAAATCACACCTACAATGAAATATCATTTCACACCTGTCAGAATGGCCAACATAGTCAACACAGGAAACAACAGGTGTTGGTGAGAATGTGGAGAAAGGGGAAACCTCTTGCACTGTTGGTAAGAACGAAAACTGGTACAGCCACTGTGGAAAACAGTATGGAGTTTCCTCAAAAAGTTAAAAATAGAACTTTATGATCCAGCAAGCACACTACTGGGTATTTTCCCAAAGAATACAAAAACACTAATTAAAGGGATATATGTACCCTTATGTTTATAAGCAGCATTATATACAATAGTCAAGATATGGAATCAGCCGAAGTGTCCTTTGGTTGATGAATGGATAGAGAAGCCGTGGTGTATTTATATGAATGGGATATTATTCAGCCATAAAAAAGAATGAAATATTGCCATTTGCAACAACATGGATGGAGCTATAGAATAAAATATTAATAAGCAAAATAAGAGAGAGACAAATACCATCTGATCTCACTTATATGTGGAATTTGAAAAACGAAGCAAACAAACAAAGGGGAAGGTAGAGAGAGACAAACTAAGAAACACTCTTAACTATAGAAAACAGACTGATGGTTACAGAAAGGAGGTGGGCAGGGGCATGGTTAAAACAGGTGATGGGTATTAAGGAGTGTACTTGTGATGAGTACTGGGTGTTGTATGGAAGTGTTGAATCACTATATCATACACCTGCAACTAATATAACACTGTATGATAACTAACTGGAAATAAAATAATAACAAAAAAATAAAATTGAATTTCCTAGAATTCAGTTCCATTGATTTCCGCATTTGTTTCTTATTTCTAGTACAAAGTTAAAATCAAAAACTCTTCAAAAGTAGTTTAAGTCTTTCACATAATTTCAAACTGTCTCAAGATATGTTTCACAATTTTTGGTATGTGTGGGGACATGAAAAAATAAAATATTATTCACAACANCAGAATGGATTTTTGTGATTCTTATAAACATATAAATAAATAAATAAATAAATAAATAAATTTATATATAATTTTTAAAGAAAGCATGCACATTTTATGGAAATATTATATATTTTACATTCTTATTTTTCAAAATATCAAAATGCATTTATTTAAGGAAATGGGAAACATTTAAAAATTTATCACTCTCTTCAAAACAACAAATAGAAATTGTGAAAGAAAAGCAATCTCACTCACTTTACAGTAAATTTGATTAGCAAGAAGGTGAATTTTTATAGTAATAGCTTTTAAGTAGATTATCTAATTTTAACATAGTGCATATTGCACTTTGTGTGAAACCAAGATGGAAGAATACATTTCAGTTTGTTTACAGACCTATAACAGTAAGGTTTATCAGTGCTCAATTTAATTTTGCATTTAATAACATATTGCTAAATTCTTTCTTTCATTTTTTTCATGATATTTTTAATCTCATTTTTGAAAGAACCATCCTTTGTTAGGGAAGAAAATGTTTAAGTCATCTTTGTCGTAATTTTCCTTTGTGTTACTCTTTGCCACTTACTCAGAAAGAAGTTACCTGTTATCAGCCACATAAATAAACCCACAGAAACCAATTTATAGTCTGTAGTTGCTTAGGACCCTGCTGCTGGATTTCCCAATAGCCTGGGCAGTTCTGCTAAATTGAGAGGATCACTAATTTTTATTTGAGAAAAACAAGGGCAGGTCAGCAGTGATTGCATCCCACATTCAGAGTGGTGGCAATTAGGTTGTAGTGATTTGGATGCTTGTTTGATTGGAATTCTCAGTATGTGGTCTGGGCAAAAACACATCAGCTCTTAGGACTCCCTGTTAGATGGCTCTAATGTATTTTGACCAATTGTTGAAAGTGCTGGATGGCTATTTGTTCAAAGCTGCATTCAGCGTGCATAAAAACTGTGTGAGTGAGTGCTCTTAATTCAATGGCATCAGACTTGCAACAAAATGGGAATACTTTGAGCTTTCTTGTCAGAAATTTTCTATCAGTACATTCATTTTTATTGATCCTTTGACCCAAAATGCTTGTTCATCTCACTTCTCTAGTTTCAGCTTACTTTTCTGCACAGAGTTGTGCCAAACACTGAGGTTACTGCTGTCTTTCACTTTTTCTATTCCAAATATATCTTCACTTTGGAACAAAGTCATTTATTACTGAAAACAATGTATACACCTTTGTGATTCTGAATTTGTACACTTTAATTAAAGATAATTTAGGAGAATACCATTAAAGCTTCTGGATGTTTCCTTCAAAATTCAAATTGTGAAGTTCACATTTTAAATAACAGACATCTCATTTTCTTTTTTGTTCTCCAAATAGACATAATACTGTTTTGTTGATTGTTTCAATGTTGTCCTCTGCCTTAATTCACTTGATGATAGCAAAGCAATTTTATCCAATTTGAGAAATCTCCCCAAATTGAAATGCTGAGCAGAAAAAGATCTTAGTAGTAAAATGTAGTAAAATGCTCCCCACCGCACACTTGATTTTCCCCCAGGTAGGAAAACTGAGAGCCGTAGAAACTTAGCAACTTTCTTTAGACACAAATAGAAATGATATTTTAACCCAGGAGTTTTAGGGTTTTTTTAACACAATTTTTTAATGTTTTATTTATTTCTGAGAGAGAGAGAGCAGGGGAGGGTCAGAGAGAGAGGGAGATACAGAATCTGAAGCAGGCTCCAGGCTCTGAGCTGGCTGTCAGCACAGAGTCCGACGCGGGGCTCGAACCCACAAACCGCGAGATCATGACCTGAGTCGAAGTCGGATGCCCAACCGACTGAGCCGCCCAGGTGCCCCTGTATTTTTATTTTAATGTAAGGCATAGTTCTTTTAGGTGGGAATTGAAAAAATAGTTTCTGAATTACCGAGAGTAATTTAGCTTCTTTGTGCAACTTTTCAATTTTTTATTTTTTATTCATGTTTATTTATTTTTGAGAGGGAAAGCATGAGCAGGGGAGAGGCAGAGTGGGAGACAGAAGAACAGAAGTAGACTCTGCACTGATAGCAGGGAACCTGATGAGGGACTTGAACTCACAAACCCATAAAATCATGACCTGAGCCAAAGTTGGACTCAACCAACTGAGACACCCAGGAACCCCACTTCCCAATTTTTCTATTTCATTTCTGTATAAACATGCACAGATGCTAGTGACTTGTAAATTTTACATTTTGGTAGCCCAAACTCATAAAACCTTCTTTCTCAGAAGTTTATTTTGCTCTAACCTGTCAAAGTACAAATAGAGGGGTGAGTTTTATTCATATTTTTTTATAGATTTTCAATTTTTTTACAATTAATCCCATTTTTGATGATTAGAAATTATATGCCTTATCTTAGGAAATCGAGCTATAAAGATGGGAAGAATTTTGTGCCCATGAAATCTACACATGTCTTTTTTATACAGCTGATTGAGAATCATGGTGATATCTAGGTCAACTTTTTTTTCTAGTTACCTAGACTGATCTTAAACAACAGCAGAATAAAATGTTGGGAATCAGCAAGAACCATAATTATTAAAATAATCCAGAAGACCTAAACTAAAATCAGAGCCAAAGGAATGGAGAGGAGGAAATATATGTGATTAATATTTTTTACCCATAATCAATAAACTGGATAACGATAGCTAACTGTGGTGAATAAAAGTATTATCTCAATTGTTTTCATCTACAACTGGACATACATCTTTTAAGGTATAATGGTTAAGAGTGTAGACAGTCTATTCCGATTCCAGCTCCAGTATTTATCAGTTGCCCAAATTGATTAACTTTAATTCTTTGTGGATCAGTTTCATTTTTAAAATGATGATACTATTAATATCTTTCATAGGTCTTTGTAGAGTACTTAAATCAGATATTGCAAGTGTCAGGCATAGAGAAAATGCTGAATAAATGTTATCTATTTTTATTGTTCACCGAGATGAATGCAGGAGCAGATGAATGGAAACAAGGTGACTAAAAATTTCACAAACTGAATTGTGAATGTGTTTGACACATCTGTATATACATGTCTAATAGTAAGTTTGGTACATATGTTTGGGGGCTGTACATTTGGAATTTATCAGTAATAGGCTATTTTGTGAAACATGACTGTGTATGAAGCTGTATTAAGAGATAGTATAAAATGAGAAAAGTGGGGCACCTAGGTGGCTCAGTCATTTAAGAATATGAGTTGGTTTCAGCTCAGTCATGATCTCACATTTTGTGAGATCAAGCCCTGTGCTAGGATCTGCACTGACAGTGCAGACCCTGCTTGTGATTCCCTCTCTCCCTCTGTCTCTTCCTTTCCCCTCTTGTGGTGTCTGTCTGTCTGTCTGTCTCTCTCAATATAAACATTAAAAAAAAAAAAAGAATGAAAGGCACCTGGGTGGCTCAGTTGGTTAAGCATCCAACTTTGGCTCAGGTCATGATCTTGCAGTTTCTGAGTTTGAGCTCCGGTTCAGGCTCTGTGCTGACAGCTCAGAGCCTGGAGCCTGGTTCAGATTCTGTGTCTCCTTCTCACTCTGCCCCTCCCCTGCTCACACACTGTCTCTTTCTCTCTCTCTTAAATATAAATAAACATTAAATTAAAAAAAAAAGAATGTGAAAGTCAAAGTATGAAAAATGAAGTGCTGAGGAAATATATGAGATAATGTAATTAATTAGGGAGGAATAATCAGAGTACTAGGAAGAAAGCTAGAGGAAAACAATGTCATAGAAGTCAGGAGAAAAGTTTTAAGATGATAACAGTAGTTAGCAGAACCAAATGTTAAATAACACAGGTAAAATAACCAAAAATTTAATCAGCATTGGAATTGTCAATGTGGAGATCATTGGTAACTCCGGATATAGCAGTCAGTGCCAAGAATCTCTAACGAAGTGTTTAAGTTATGAAGGGAATGTTTGGAAGTAGAGTTAGTAAAGGTTAACCACTTTTTTTGGAAAGGGTGTGACTGAGAAAAGGAGAATGGAGAAAAGTAATAGCTTTATAAAATAGGAAACTTACAAGGGTTTCCTTTCTTTGCTTGCTTTTTATTTGAGATATTGGAGCTGTCTTTCAATTTCTCTTCAGTGTAATTATTTTGTAGATACTACAGTTGCCGTTTAATAAAACAAAATATCTTTCGGTATGTAAGATAATTGACACACCTTCCAACACAACAAAGATTGTTGCTCTTTCAAATATCCCTATTCTGTTCCCATGGGAAGCTTGTCTCCATTACATCATCCCCTAAGTGTAAAGTGAATACCAATTTCCTATTCCAAACAAATATCTATGCAGTTCATGGAATCCTGGTCAAGTTTCTTAAACATATATAATATCTTCTGCTGATATGCAATATCTATATGGTTGACTCGCACTTTATGGGGTGGGTGCCATTTGATGTGATGCTTAAATTGTGATAAAATTGATGATCAGCATGGATATGAGCCTTAAAACTGTTAGCGACACCTATCGGTCAGAAATATCAGTGAGTTAAGCATGGTGGTAGCACGGCAGTCATCATGTAGCTGTCACCAAGCTACCATTTGTGAATCCCACATGTCAAGGAAAGGTATGCAAATCTACCTTAGAAAGCAGAGATGTCACTAATGTGTGCACACTGTCACCCCTAATCTGCCCAGGTTCTTATCAAAAGAATTAATGTTAGTATATGTTTTTGAATATCTATTTCTGGATTGTTACTTGGAAGAAATGCAATGTGAGTAGCAGTGAGCATGCTGCTAGCTACCAGATATGAATACCTAACATTGTAGCTTATTTTAGACCTCCCTGCTAGCAAAAATCTGAAATGATCAATCATAAAGCATATTCCATCCCAGAATTTAGATGGACACATACCTTCTCCTACTTTTTAAATACAAATGAAGATCTAGGCTTTCTGATTCTTGGACTATGTTCTACGGCTAATCTTCAGAAGTTTGCTGTCTTGCTTCTATATACTCACTAATCATTTTCCAACCCAATTTTTTTTGACAAAATGGATTCCTATTATTAATAAAGAAGCCACAGGGCCACCTGAGTGACTTAGTCAGTTGAGTGTCTGACTTTGGCTCCAGTCATCATCTCGTTGTTTGTGAGTTCAAGTCTAGCATGGGGCTCTGTGCTGACATGTTGGAGCCTGGGAATTGCTTCAGATTTTGTGTATCAATCTCTGCCCCTCTCCCTCTTCCATCTCTCTCTCTCTCTCTCTCAAAAACAAACAAACAAACAAACAAACAAACATTAAAAGTTAAAAAAATAAAGAAGCCATTAATTATGAGTTTTATTAATAAGGAACTCAGATTTTCAGAGTGGCAAAAAAGAAGATATAGAATGGAGGAAAAGGACTGTTGGGCTGGTCTAGAGTTTTCAATTAGCAAGATAGTGAGAATGCAGGAAGACTAAGGTAATAAGGGTTTTAGTTACAGGGTGTATAGAGATGTTGACCTGAGGCCAACCCAGAAATGGAAGCAGGAAGAGGGGAGGAGACTGAGATAGACTGGGGTAAGAATCAGAGGCAGGAGCTTTATAATTATGCTGAAAAAATGATTTAGAGGAAGAAGTAGAGGATGAATAATATGGAGTAACTGTAAGAAAGAATTTCAGTGAGATATAGAGTTGGTTTCAGCTTTACCTGTGGATTGAAGCCAATTGTTTACATGATTGTATTTTACAATCTTTTATGAAAGCATTATCTTATATTCATTTTTCATTAAATATTTATTTTATTAGAAAATGTATCTTTCCTATCTGTTCACAGAATTATATCAGAGTAAAGAATTTTCGAAAGAAGTGCACATACTCTTTAAAATTTTCACCTTTTTCCTGGTATTGTATACCTTTATAACCCTCAGAAATCACCACCTTTCTATAATTTATTTCATTATAGAACAGAAAGCATACTTTATAAATTTTCCCCTTTCACAATATTATGGGTCTCCATAACTACTGGTGTTATAACATATTTTGAAATCAGCTTTAGTGTTCTAAGATTTAAAATCAGTGACCATGGATTAGGATTTAATTTTCAACATCGTTGTTCAGGGATTTTTTTGAAAATGATTAGTGCATAATGCAATGGTAAATTAGCTTCTAAATTTATAATGTCAGATCTTATGTAAATTATGTAATAAGCCATGTAAATCATGGGTCTAAACACAAACAACATATTTTTTATACAACATACTTGATTTTGTGTGTGTATGTGTGTGTGTGTGTATCTGTCTATTACTCACTTTTTCTGTGAAAATTAAAAGCAAAATATGAAGTGTCAGAAAATGATAACAATACAACACAAAAGAAATATAACAAAAAAAAAATAGGAAACCCAATATCAAAGAGCATAGGAAAAACCAAGCTTTTCTAAGAACAACCTGAGTAACATTGGGCAGTGATTCAACATGCTTGAGACACATTTTTCCTAACTTTTAAACAGGGAGGATTCTGTCAAAGATATCTATTTCAGACTTAAGTGCATACTATAATTCTCAGAAAAATGTTTTTTATAAGACTTATAATAATGTGTGAATTTGCTTCTAGAAAGAAAAGGTGAGAGTATCCTCATGCATAATTTTGAACCACACCATTATCAAATATTGCTTTATTCTATGAAATGTGCATACTTTAGCAAAAAGGTCTCCTTTAGGAAAATGTGAAGTTTGTAGAACTAAAAGTTCAAAATTATACGCAGGTCTCACACATGCTGTATCTGTTAATGGAAATATAAAAATGCTTAAGATGTTCAAGAACAGAGAAGTAAAAGTACTAATCAAGTTTAAAAGATATTTTAAATCTTAAAATTAAATGGCACAATTTGAATTCTAATATATTACAAAGAGGTGTTTGAAATGTTGAGTGCCTATGTAACTATCTAAGAAATTTCACTTTTTTCTAAACTCCTAAATATATTTCTACATCTAGATAAAAGTTTTTATAACTTTTTGTCTTATTTCCATGAACTCATTGATTCTAAGACTACCTGGAGTATATTGGGGAAGGGGTGTGAAGAGTAGAATCCTTTAGCTTTTTAAAAATGTCACTTTCACACTTTGATGATATGTAAACTATCTTTATCATTCCTTCCTCCTGGCATTCTCTTCCCCTTTACCTAGAATATATGAATTGTAGGAGCAGGTAGTATATTATTGAAGTTAGAAAGGGAGGCTCTGAATCAGGCTTCCTACATTTAAATCCCATCTTGACCACTTACTGACTGGCAGGCCTTGGGGAAATTTACTTGCTTTACATTCCTCATCTATAAATAAGGGGAATTGGGGCGCCTGGGTGGCTCAGTCAGTTAAGCGTCCAACTTTGGCTCAGGTCATGATCTCGCGGTTCGTGGGTTTGAGCCCCGCATTGGGCTCTGTGCTGATAGCCAGCTCAGAGCCTGGAGCCTGTTTCAGATTCTGTGTCTCTCTCGCTCTCTGACCCTCCCCTGTTCACACTGTCTCTCTCTCTCTCAGAAATAAAACATTAAAAATTTTTTAAAAGACCCACCAATTAAATAAGTAATCAAAACATATGTATGTTTTCCCATCTAAGTAGCTAGAATTCAACTATATTCTGACTTTCTAAATACATACAGACGTATAGAGCATGATTTCTGTTCTAATGATCTAAAAATGTAGTTGAGGAAAGAAGGCATATATGTAAAATTGTATGATGAACATTATTCCAATATTAATATTGGAACAAGACTATGAATGCAAAATAAATTATGCCTACATAGAATAGGCGTTAAGAGTTTGGTTTAGAAGGCATGAGTAATAGAGGCGCCCAGGTGGGTCAGTTGGTTAGGCATCTGACTCTTGCTTTCAGCTCAGATAATGATCTCAAGGTCTGTGAGATCAAGCCTGGAGTAAGGCTCCACACTGACAGTGTAGAACCTGCTTGGGATTCTCTCTCTCTCTACCTCTCTTTCTCCCCACAACTCTTTTTCTCTGTCTTAAAAAAAAAAAAACTTAAAAAAAAAGATTTAGAAATAATTAATAATTTTTGAATTAGTAACAAGGACCTACCTCCAATGAAAGGGAAATGTAAAAAGCTTGGTTGTGTGAAGAAAGGAGCATTTGGATCAAAGTAAGAAACCATGATGAGCCCCAAGTGCTCAGTTCTTTTTTCATCTTATTTATTTATTTATTTATTTATTTATTTATGTTTTCAGAGAGAGAGATAAGCAAAGGAGGGACAGAGGAAAAGAGAGAATTCTTAGCAGATTCCAAGCCAAGTGTGGAGCCCAATGTGGTGCTCAATCTCATGACTGAGTATCCTCATGCATAATTTTGAATACCACCATTGTTAAATATTGTTTTGGATCATGACCTGAGACAAAATCAAGAATTGGACATTTAACAGACTGAGCCATCAAGGTGCCCCCAAGTGCTCACTTTTTTGTGGTCAGTAAATGGCAGACATTTTGCAGATTTCTCTTTAGATCTCAAGAGCAAATGACCAGATATCATTAAATAATTCATAGAATCATGTGATCTTTGTTACCCAATTCAACGTTATGTTGTTAAATGTGTTATTTTAACTGAACTGTTTAATTATATATGATTTTTTCTATGAGCTGTGATTATCTGGTAAATATTCAGCTATTGAGTTGCATAGTTTCTATCCTGATATATTAAAGGTTTTTGATGTACATTAATTATGACCTCAAATATTTTATGTTTACTAGTGTGCTATTAATTTGAAAATTGTGAACAGCTCTAGACTATAGCAGTCACTTGGATGTGGGATAACAGTTCTATAGATAACAAGCATAATTTGATAGATGCTGATTTCTGAATCTATGAGAAAACATATCTGAAAAATGAATAATATAATAGAAAAACATTGTGAGTGGTTCATTTTTTATGCAACATAAAAGAGAAAAAAGATTTAAGGATCATATATATGAAGATCATATTATGTTTTAATAAGTTCAATTGTCTTCTAAGAAAAGAAAATGGGTTTATAGTTAAATTAATATCTTTTAGCATGAATTTTTATATCAGAGAAATATTAAAAATTGCATTCATTCTTTAAATATGATGGTTATAATACTTTATATTAAAACAGCCTTTTGATGGCATTATTTCTTAGCATAATTAGTCAATTTCATTAATCTATAAATTGTCTATTACATTTCTCCTTTTTCATCTCATCAGCTGACTTAGATATAGCATCTAATAGCTACCAAAAAAATGTGAATTCACAATGTGTTCCTCCTTCTTCCCTTTTTTTCGTTTTAGGGAAATCCTGAGGGGTTCGACACTTTTCATCCTCCAGCCATTAATCATCCTGTAGGGAAAGGGTATATATTGGTAAGTTCCATTCATTCTAATAGCTCTTTTTAAACCTGTGTGACTTGATTGTAATACAGAACAAAGAGGACTAAAGACATGCTACCATCATTGTGTGGGCAAAGACTTCTTTTCAAACAAAATTTGTAACATCAGGATTGTGTTTTTTTATTAATCTACTATTAGGAGTACTATTGAAACCTGTAGTTGTAAAATTAAAATTATATAGAGAATGGAAACTAATAGTTTTTTAAAGTCTAAAATTGTGGTGGTATTACTTATGTGTACCCACAAGCAATAGTTGAGTGAATATCAATGAAGAAGTCTGAAGCCGCAGCAAAATAAAAGCTAATAAATTCTATCAACTTTGGTTGATATATTATATATATATATAATATAGATATACTATTTATTTTGCATGTTGAAATTCAATTTTAAAGTTAAATAATTCTCATGTATTTTTATGCCATAAAACCAAATACATGCTTATTTGCTTTGATTTATTATTATTTTCTATTTATAAATGGCATTAATGTATCCTAATATCATGTTTCTGAACAACCCTCACTTCAATTATCCAATGAAGTTTTTTCCTTTCTCTGTATTACACACACACACACACACACACACTCACACTCACTCACTCACACTCATTAATTCCTTAAAATATCATATTTTATTTTATATATTATACTCAGGCTTAAACTTATATGTTATGTTTAGGTTACAATTAATTAATTTGAACTTATCTAATTTCTCTAAACTACAGTTTTTGAGCTTTTCTCATGCCCTCACATGTTTTGTAGCTATGATTTTCAAATGTTTTTGATGAAACAATCCATCAGATAAAAATGTTAAGTATACACTTCAATATATACACATTATTTATAAATTACATTAATTTATCACTATCTTTAGATAGACAAATAAAAGTAAAAATATGAAGTTCTCCTAAAAGAAATTTTAAAAGATACAATGACAGTGTACATATTCTCTCTATATATATTATATATTGTCTCTCTAGAAATCCTTCACTCTTTCCAATTTCTGTATATTCCCAGAAGTTGTAATGGGTACTCAAAGATTCTAAAAAACCTCACTTAAAGCATTAGATTGTATAGATATATGGTATACAGCAAGTCAGTGAATATGTTTATACATTTGTATGCACAAATGTGTGTGTGTGCATATGGATGATTTAGATTGACTGGATCAAGAGTTTGGGGTGGCTTACAGTCACAGCTAATGATCTTATCTGAATATTCTTCTTCTGGATAGCTTAGGGAGTAAAATAACTCAGAGGAGCTGTTCTAGAGAATTAAAGAGCCAAATAAATAGTTAGGAGGGATACCTCGTGTCATATGGAGTACTTCCAAAGATATCTTGTCAAGTTGATATCTTGGGAAAAATAGATTCAAACCATTTATCATCACTGTTTGGTAGAATTCCTGTATGATAGTTACACATAGGTTTGCCTATTTTCTTTTTCTCAATAAGATCCTCAGTGGGTGAGCCACCAGATATACTATAAAAAGATGAGAGGAAAATTAAATGGTTAGAGTGAAAATCACCTAATCTTTATTGTTTCTGTATATGTGAACCAACAACCCCATAAGAGTTGTTTTTCACAGTACATCAAGTTTATTTCCTTGGATTGTTGAATATAAATCAAGAGCTTCCCACCTCTAACCTCACAAAAGAAGCTCACATTTAACTGGAGTCAAATCTCACATCAAATCTGAAGCCAGGCAGGGAGATGGTGTGATAGTCAATGACAAATTCAAGATTTACCAGACAAAGCATTAAATCATTAAATCTTTAAGAGCAAAGACTTTATAATTGCTAATTCAATTTATTTGAGCCCTCTTCTAATTTAAGAGCCTAACACTGCAGAACCAGTTAAAGAATCCATTTAGATGCTCTGTTATCCAGGAATCATCTCTCTACCTCTTATCTTTGAAAATCTCATGTCAAATGCCTTGCTGAAATACAGATCTATTATATCAACTTCGTTTCATTATTCTACTGCTTTAAAAATATGCTCATTTAAAAAAATGCAATAAGGGGGCTCCTGGGTGGCTCAGTTGGTTAAGCATCCTGCTTCGGATCCGGTCATAATCTCGCCGTTCATGGGTTTGAGCCCTGCATCGGCTCTGTGCTCACAGCTGGCTCAGAGCCTGGAGCCTGTTTCTGATTCTGTGTTTCCGTCTCTCTCTGACCCTCCCTTGCTCACGCTGTCTCTCTCCTCAGAAATAAATAAAACATTTTTAAAAAAGCAATAAGAAACAAAATGAGGCTTGTCTGACAAAACTCAGTAAATCCTTAATGACTCTTACCAATTATGGCTTTCTTCACAGGAGTCTCAGGTGATAGAGAATTTAGAAGATTTCTTTAAATTTAAGGATATTTTGGGGATCAAGTCATACCTCACCTTGTCATAGTACATGTAATCTAGCTTATCTAAAACAAACAAACAAACAAAACAACTCCCCCCAAAAAAGCAACTCATTATTACCTAACATTACATTCACTATACTTGGACTCTAGTATTTATTTATGACTTGATCTAGAGAAAAAGAAAGCACAACAATCAGTTTGCTGTTTAGCTTTGGATTGAATTCTTCCTGTTCTGTATTCTGAGCAGTGAACCACTTCAAAAAGGTATCTGAGTTGTTAGATGTTGAGAAAAAAAAAAATGGGGAGACAAAGAAAGTTAATTTGCTACATTCCCAGAACACAGGCGAAGTTTTAAGCAGCTTTGTACTAAAAATCGCTAATGAAAAATCACAAGCCACAGAATCCAACTGTGAAAATGAAGTGGGGTGTGATTCTAACAAGGTGGTTAGTTTGGCTCTTTATTGAATAAACTGTGTGCATCGTTTAAGACATAGGGACACACTGCTTAAGCTGTCAAGATTTCCCCAGTTGGCATTTTTCTAATTAGGTAGACTTCCCATGGTACCTAGGCCCTTATTAACCATTTTCTTTGCTGTAAGTCTTCCCTTTTCCCAGATATTCCTTTCAAGAGTTAATATTATCTCAATAACTTATGTTTCCTCTCCTTTTAGTCTCTACCTTTCATGCTTGACCTCATCTACTCTTGAGGCTTCACAGATTATTTATATCTAGTGACACTCAAATCAATATGTTCTCTAAAGATCTCATTCCTGAGAATCATATCAACATATCTATCTGATAGCACATTAAGCTTCTCAACTTTCAATATATTAAAATTGAACTCACAGTATTTTCCCACAAACCTATTTTTTTCTTTCCTGTTTCTCTGAAGTAACATCTACCCAGTTTCCCAAAAAGAAACCTGGTATATATCTTGAATTCCTCTTTCATCTCTCTTATTATATCATCCATGAAGTTTTATTAATTCTACCTCTGGACAAATGAGGAATGTCACAGGAAATAAGAAAAAGCGTAATATGTATTTTTAAACCAGTTTGAAACACTTCAGTGGAAACTAAATTCATTATGAGAAATTGAGCCTATGTGGCTCAATTGGTTAAGTGTCTAACTCTTGATTTTGGCTCAGGTCATGAGCCAGTCAGTCTCTGGGCTGAACATGGAGCCTACTTGAGATTCTCTCCTTTCCTCTCTCCCTGCCCCTCCACTGCTTTCAGTCTCCCTCTCTCTCTCTCTCTCTCTCTCTCTCTCCCCCCTTTTTCTCTCTCCCCCCTTTTTCTCTCTCCTAATAAATAAGTAAACATTAAAAAAAGTGAAACAAAATGATCATTGTAGTCTAAAACAAGTACAATAAGATCATTCATCCCTAAGAGCCAATATCATAGTTTTTTTTT
This sequence comes from Crocuta crocuta, assembly GCF_008692635.1. Taxonomy (NCBI): domain Eukaryota; kingdom Metazoa; phylum Chordata; class Mammalia; order Carnivora; family Hyaenidae; genus Crocuta; species Crocuta crocuta. The sequence goes on along the minus strand of NW_027533339.1, from coordinate 2,290,169 downwards.
ATCATTAAGTTCATTGTTTTTACTATAAACTCAAATCTCTTTAATTTTATTTCATTAATACCTTAGTATTTCTTGTCTGTAATATATATGCATTTATCATTGCAGAGCCATTATATCATTTCCCAATAACCATATCAATTCTAAAGTTCAAAATTTTCCATTATGTGATAACATCAGTGAGAAAAGAGTTATTTACCATAACATTTTTTTACCTATTGTGATTTAACATATGTACTTTTTCTAATCCTTTTATTTTAAAAAAACTTTTTCAATGTTTGTTCATTTTTTGAGAAACATAGAGAGGCAGAGAATGAGCAGGGGTTAGACAGAGAGAGACACACACCCACAGAATCTGAAGCAGGCTGTAGGCTCTGAGCTGTCAGCACAGAGCCCAATCCAGGGCTCAGACTCATGAACTGTGAGATCATGTCCTCAGCTGAAGTGGGATGCTTAACTGACTGAACCATCCAGGCACCCCTCTCTAATCCTTAATAAGAATAGAACATATGACACACATTTGTATTAACAAAGTTTTAGTACTTTTTTTCTTAGAAACACTTTTATTTAATTAAGTTTTTAATTCCAGTATAGTTAACATACAGCTTTATACTAGTTTCAGGTGTTCAGGTGTACAATATAGTGATTGAACAATTTTATACATCGTCATTCAGCGCTTTTCATGAAAAGTGTATTCTTAATCCCCTTCACCTATTTCACCCATTCCCCCACCCATCTCCCCTCTGAAATGTTTTATTTAAATGAGTACTGTCAGTTAAAGTTACTGTTTTTGTTTAAACAAGAACATATTTTTACTTGAAGCATACTTCAGAATACATCGTTTTAAAACCATGAAAAATAGAATAGAATGCATGTTTTCTTTAAGTATATGAGAAGAATCCCCTGTTAAATCACATAAAAAGAGACATGACAAACATTACAAATTTAAGACAATTGAAATCAAACCAGGTGGATTTTCTTTTTTTTTTTTTTTTTAAATGTTTATTCACTTTTGAGAGAGAGACAGAGTGTGAGTGGAGGAGATGCAGAGAGAGGGAGATGCAGAGTCTGAAGCAGGCTCCAGGCTCTGAGCTGTCAGCACAGAGCCCGATGTGGGGCTCGAACCCATGGACCATGAGATCATGACCTGAGCTGAAGTCGGACGCTTAACCGACTGAGCCACCCAGGCGCCCCACCAGGTGGATTTTCCAAACACAATGGTACAGAACGAAATATCAACAATAAAACAAAGCTAGAAAACTTACAATGTAAGGATTAAATATTTACACTACTGTACAAGCAGTGGGCCAAATAAACAAAATGGTAAATCAAAACATGTCTCAAAACAAAAGCAAAAGAAAACACAATATTCCAAAAACTATGGGATGCAGCAAAAGCTGATGTTAGAGTAAATTTTATTTTTTAAATGCTTGTATTAATAAAAAATGGTTTAAATAAACAACATTACTACCAAAGGAACTAGAAAAAGGAGAAATTTGCTTGAAATTCAGTAGAGGAAGAAAATAATAAAGAAAAATCAGAAATAAATAAAATAGAGACCAGAATAAACAATGATGTAAAGTTGAAAGTAATGACCCCTTTTTCTAAAAAAGTAAACAAAATTGGCAATGCTTTATCTACATTTGTAACTAAGAAAAGATGGGAGAGGGAGAGAGAGAAAGAGGGAAGACTCAAAAACCAAAATGAGAAATGGGAGAGAAAACAATACAACAGATAACCACAGAAAAACATAGTGTGACAACAGATTACTATAAACAATGATATACTAAAAAATCATATAACTTAGGAAAAAAGATAATTTCTAAAAATGCATGTTATCATAATTTAATCATGAATCTTAAATCCAAGAAATAGGAAATATTCTTAGATGAATAGCGATACTGAAAGTTGAGTTAGGAAGCAAAATTTCCCAGCACAGAAAAGTCCAAGGCCACATGGTTTCATTGGTGAATTCTTCCAAACATTAAAAAATATATATATTTAATGACAATCTTTATCAAAATTTTAAAATAATGAAATAGAAGGAACACATTCAAAATCATTCCATGAGGTCAACACTACCCTAATATCAAAGCAGGATAAAAAAAAATACAAGAATAAAAATGTCTAGTTTGTCCTATATGAATAGTGCTTCCCTGACTTTCTTTTGACATCCATTTGTGTGGTAAATGTTTCTCCATCTTTCAATCTGCAGTTGTCTTTAGCTATAAAATGAGTTTCTTCTAGAGAGTACATAGATGGGTCTTGTTTGTTTGTTTTTAACATTCTGATGTCCTATGTCTTCTGAGTAGAGTGCTTATTAGTCCATTTACATTCAAAGTAATTATCAATAGAAATGTGTTTATTGCTATTTTATTACTTGTTTTGTCTTTATTTCTGGAGATTTTCTCTTATCCTTTCATATCTTTGTCAGTTTCTGCATTCAAAGTGTCTTCTTTAATATTTCTTGCAGGATTGGGTTAGTGGTTATGAACTCCTTTAGTTTTTATCTGGAAAACACTTTATCTCTCCTTCTATTCTGAATGATAGCCATGATGGATTGAATATTCCTGGCTGCAGATTTTTCCCTTCAGCATGTAGAATATATCATGCCACTTCTTTCTGGTTTGCAGAGTTTCTGTTGAAAAATCCCCTGTTAGCCTTATGAGTTTTTTCTTGTAAGTTACTGACTTCTTTTGTCTTGCTGCTTTTAAGATTTTTCTTTATCACGATATTTTGCAAATTTAATTACAATATGCCTTGGTATTGGCCTACTTTTGTTGATTTTGATGGGAGTTCTCTGTGCCTCCCAGATCTGGATGTCTATTTCCTTTCCCATATTAGGGAAGTTTTCTGCTATTAATTCTTAAAATAATATTTTCTGTCCCCTTTTCTCTCTTCTTCTTCTTACGGAATTCCTGTAACACAAATGTTATTACATTTGACGTAGTCACTGAGTTCTCTAAATCTATTCTTGTGTTGCGTAATTCTTCTTTCTCTCTTCTATTCAGTTTCATTATTTTCCATTGTTTTGTCTTATAGTTCACTAATTTGTTCCTGTGGTGCCTCTAGCCTGTTCTTCATTGCCTCGAGCCTGCTTCCAATCTCCTTATTGCATTCTTCATCTGACTGATACTTTTTAAATTTTGTTATCTCCATCATAAGGGTCTTTCTGATGTCTTCCATTCTTTTCTTAAACCCCAGTGAGCATCCTTATGATTGTTGCTTTACATTCTCCATCAGGCATGTTACTTGTCTGTTTCATTTACATTTTTGGCCATGGCCTTATCTTGTTCTTTCAGTTAGAATATATTCCTTCACCTTGGCATGTTGTCTAAGCCTCTGCGTTCTTCTCTGAGTTAGAAAAGCCAGTATATCTCCTGGTCCTGAAAGTAATGGCCTTATGAAGAAGAGGCCATGTAGCGTTCAGGGCCTGGTATTTCAGGGAGGATCTCTAGTATGTGCTGCATGCACTCTTCTGTTGTGTTTTGGCCCCTCTATACTTCAGACCAGTCTCTGCAGAAGCCCTCCTTGCTTGCTGTGGGCAGGGTTGGGTGGCTCAACTGAATGTAGCAAGTTTTAACTAGGTGTGCTTTGGTCAGTTTGTGAAATGAGACCTGGCACAAATTCCACCACAACTGAAGCCCTGCAGTCCTCTAGTTGGGAGACATGGTGTGGATAAGGTTTTGTGCTCTGCCACGCTGGGACTGAGGCAGCCTTGGCTGAAAAGGACAGTCCTGTCTGAGGGCAGGGAAGTGGGGTTTGGTATAAGCAAGTTAGTCAGCTGCACTGCCTTCAGCCAGTGACTCTGTGTTTATGTTGAAGGGCAGGGAAGGGAAATGGTGCTGGCCAGCTCCCTTGTTCCCAGAGAGATGGCTCTGTGAACATTGCTTCCAAGAATGCTCTCCTACAAGTGAATAATCTCCCCACTTCATGCCCCAGGCATTCTTCAGATCCCTGTTTCCATTCCATCTGTCCCAAAGTTGTTTGCCTGCCTTCTCTCCAGCAACAGTGGCAGTGCCCTCTGGGCTCTATCCCAGCCAAACCTGCTGACTTTTATAACTCCAGGCTTCAAGCATGACATTCAATATCTCTCATTTTCCAAGCCAATGGTTTGGGGAAACATTGTCCTTTTTCATCCCCCTGTATGTTTCTGACCTCTCTCTCTCTCTCTCTCTCTCTCTCTCTCTGTCTCCTCCACATGCACAGCTCCCTCCCCTCCTGTAAGTCTTCAGACTGATTTCTGGGTATGTAGGATGATTTAATAGTTGCAAATGGGATGAGAAGAGTCTAGGGTCTTCCTACTCCACACCATCTTTGATCTTTGTTATAGTACTTATGGACACAGACTTAGCACGGCCAAAAAATACTGTTTGAAAGATGAATAAGCACATTTCTCCATTTACTGGAACATATTTGTGAATTAGGCAATAGTCCTGATGATTTGGAGATTGTCATATCCCATCCATCTCTTTCTTATTATTTAATGCTTATGTTTTTATCCCAATGGTTTTGAGTATCACAATGGAAGTTTTATCCATTTGCTCAATATTTATTTTTTAATTATTACTGGAAGAGGAAATTTTGGCTTCCCTTAGGATATATAAAAGTCTGTGGTTTTGCTTTCTACATTTCCCATTACCCATGGTTTCAGTTGTTCAGTCAACTGTCATCCAGAAGTAGATTATCCTACTTCTGAGTACTGTCAGGAGGTCACTAGTTGCCTGACATTATATCACAGTGCCTGCATCATTAATCTCATTTTATCTCATCACATAGGTATTTTACCATCTCACGTGACAAAGAAGTTTGAGTGCAGTACAATATGAGAGAGAGACCACATTCACATAACTTTTATTATAAACTTTTGTTATATTTATTCTATTGTATTATTATTTACTGTTGTTAATCTCTCACCATCCTAATTTATAAATTAAACTTCAGCATACATATCTGTGTATTGGAAGAAAATAGTATATATAGAATTTGGTACTATCCATTGTTTCAAGGCATCCATTGGGGGTCTTGGAACATATCCACCATGGATAAGGGAATTACTGTATGATGAAATCATATAATAAAACTGATAATTCATATCATGGTCCAACTTCTATTTATTGATGCCACTCACCCTGGGTCAGTTTTCAGGAATCAGACTCTATTCCTATCAATGGCCAGAGTGAACTGAATTAATAGAAGGAATTACCCCCTTTTATTTATTCTACCAAGCTGAGTCTCCAGAGGAATGCTTCATTGTTGCAGACAATACATGCCTGGTTTGCTGGCTGGCCTTAATGGGACGTTAAAATCGATTGGAGTAATTTCTCTGTCACCTGAGAAGCACTGTAGGTTTTGCGGTGTGTTGCAATTACATATCCTTCTCATGTCTTCAAAAAATTTTTATATCATTAAACCAAGTGTCTCTTGCTTATGAGACCACAACTTCCTTTTTCTAAGGAAACAGTTCTTGTAAATGTGTAATATACCTGGAATCTAGGCAGACCCACCACAGTGATTGTGTCAAAGCCATGACAGATGATATTACACATGGCAGGAGTAAATTGAAAATGTGAGGAGCTAAGACCTTGTGTGTTTGCAATTAACAGTGCTGCTATATTGAAGAAACAGTGCCCCCTTGTGAAGGCAGCCTTATTCTTATGAGTACTGTTCCAAAGCTTAAGCACATATTGGGAGATAAAATAAAATCAACTTTACTTTTGTTCTGTTGTCTATGTTAATCACTGTGAGGATATTTATTTCTCTGCCCTTTGAGAAATTCAGACAGGCTCTTTGTGTTTTCTGGTAACTTTATGATGTAAAAAATGTTCACAATCACTTTAGAACTTTAAAACATAGTGTCAATTCATGTTCAGTCTCCCAGATTAATGTGAAGACCTTTCTTCTTTGCCACTTTGAGCAATTTGCAGACCAGATTGGGTGATCGACTTCTTTCCCCTTCTGTTCAAATATTGTACAATTGATTCCTTTTACTCCAGCTTGCCAAACTCAGTTTCAAAATCCTTAATTTGGGGACATGATGAGAGAGAAGAGGTAGGGGATCAGTAAGGTTCTCGGATAAATGATACTGGCCTGAACTGGCAGGTATTTAAAGCTGATTTTTTCAGGACCCCAGGATGGCTCAGTCAATTAAGCATCTGACTCTTGATTTTGGTTCAGATCATGGTCTCACAGTTCCTGAGATTGAGCTCTGCGTCAGGCTCTGCTCTGACTATGAGAGGCCTTCTTGAGATTTTCTCTCTCTCCTTCTCTCTCTGTCTCTTCCCCCACCTCTTTCTATTAAAACAAATAGATGGTCATTAAAAAATAATAAAGCATATTTTTTATTGTCAGTATATTTGTGGTTTCTTCAAACACCCCACCAATCTTTACAGATATTGTAAAGCAGTATCTATCAGGCAAGTAGTAAACTTTTCTGATATTCATTGTTAAAACCTTCCTCAGCACTTGGGCATGAGATCTGTCCATGCTCTTCTGTTCTCCTGTCTGTCAGAATCTTTATCTCACCCTTTATATTTCTCAAGCGGGAATGTTAAGATGTCCCTCAAACTGTAATTCAAGTATTCAACCCCCTAGTAGCTATTTAACCTCCTAACAGTTACCTTAGGGTCAGTCTCTGTTGCTCTGTTGCTATGGTATTAGTACATTGTACCCCAAATTCCTGAAAAATCAGTGGGGGAAGCTCATAGTGCAGCTTTTTCCCAGGAGATCTTTTTCAAATATCATTCAGCTTCTTATTTTCTCAATATGGGTGAGGTATTTAAAAGTTACCTAAGTTTTATTTTATTTTATTTTTATTTTTAAGTGTTTGTTTTTGAAAAAGAGAGAGCACAAGCAGGGAAGCAGCAGAGAGAGAGCAAGACACATAATCCGAAGCAGGATCCAAGCTCTGAGCTGTCAACACAGAACCTGATACGCGGTTTGAATCCATGAATGGTGAGATCACAACCTGAACCAAAGTCAGAAGCTTAACTGATTGAGCCACCCAGGTGCCCTAAGTTACTTAAATTTTAGGTCATCCAAATTTGTCTAAAGATTGCATCCATTTGAAATGTGTGCAGCCAAACATTTATTCTAAGTCTTTCTTAGATGCATAAAGAAATCCTGAAAGAAATATGAATTCTCCAATGATTAGTGTTGACTCTTGAGAAAATTTAGTAAGCCAGTTCAAATCTGGCTGTCAAATGGATTGTATTATAACTATGTTCAAATATACATATCTTGATATTTACCCTTCTCAGGTGAAATTGTTTAATAATCATAAAATGTCAGAATTTCTATAAGGACTTGGAGAACGTGGAAATGAGTGAGTGGATCAGAAATGAAGCTCTTGGAAGTATTGAATTGAGACATCTGGTTGCAATACTGAATATAATACACCATTATATCATGTTTTAAAGTATGACTGTATGAGAGTTAATCATGTAATTACTATAAAGGAATTACAAATTTGTAGTCATAAAAGGTTTCTATTCTAAGGTATGTTATTTTCTCATGGCACCAGGCAATCACAGGGAGTAATAATTTATTACATTATTGAATGTAATAAATGAGAAACAGAACTCCTTTTGAGGAAAAAACCTGCCTTCCTAGTTCAGAAGCCACCAAAATATACAAAATTCTATTTATAATCTTCTGCATACTTAACCTGGAATGGATTTTAAAGCTACTATGTAAATATATATATTATGTATACATATATAACATATATATTAATGCTTTATTTTTAAAGCTTATTAATTATTTAGTAATCTCTACAGCCAATGTGGCGCTTGAACTCATGACTCCAAGATTAAGATTCATGATCTCCACTGACAAGCCAGCCCCTAAAAAGCTTTCTTTTCTTTTTTATTTTTGTTTGTTTGTTTGTTTTAGTGAGCTCCATGTCCAATGAAGGACTTGAACAATACTTTAAATCATGACAAATGTTTATCACAATTTAATTATATATTATTAAAATATTTGTTATCTTTCATCAAACACATATAATGACAGTGATAATACAAATGTTATTTACATAAAGTATTTTAAAATACATTTTTAAAGATTTTATTTTTAAGTAATCTTTACACTCAACATGGTGCTCCAATGCATAACCCTGAGATCAAGAGTCACATGGTCTACTGACTGAACCAGCCAGGTGTCCCTGAAAATACAGTTTTGAAATGATTGAACATACATCAAGTGTTTACAATACAAAAATATAGGAAGTGCATTTGTCTGAAAAATACATAATATGCTTTTCAGTTAAAATCAAAGTACTTAAAGTTTACAAATTAAGGTTCTCATTTTGTAAAAAAAAAATTATTTGAAATAATTCCCAATCATTATTGTAAAATATTATTTGAAGCATGAAACTAATGCAATATTTCAATGAAGAATAAGCATTGGCATACCCACCATAGATGTGAAGAATGTCTTATCTATATATTAAGTAGACTATTCTTTTTTTCTTAAGCCTGTTTTTGTTTTGTTTTGCTTTGAGGATATAAGTACTTAAGCATTTTTACTTAGGCTCTTACTTGCAATGCAAAATAGTATATGAGTGCTAGTAGCTAATAAAAAAACAAACTTAGAACATAATAAGATGAAGAATATAGATTTTATATAATTCTGTAGCAACTCTCATACTTTATCAGAAAAAATGTGCAGCATGAATTCTGACAATAAAATATGAGAAGGAACACAAGGCAGAATTAAAAAAGAACAGCATAAGTATGAGGGAGTATGAAATAGTTGAAGGTAAAAAGAAATTTATTTAGAATAAAAGAGGTAGGGCTTTCATTTCTTTGTAGAAATTATAAGAATTGTTTTTGCTTCCCCTGAGGAAGAACAAGAGTCTTTGCTTTAAAAGGTATGATACCCCATTACACAGGCTTGTGCATCTGTGGCATGGCGGAAAGGGTCCAGGCTCTTTTCCCAATGGAGCCTTAGTGTCTCCTTTACTGATCAAGTTTATAGGAAGACTGAAATGTAAAGATATGGCTTTGGTTCTATACGGAAATGATGAGATAAGATTTTTGGGAATACTTCTTTTAACAGGACCAGCATATAATTATTGACTTCTGTAATGATATTCAAAACTCTTGAAGTGATGAAGAGCTTTTGAAATAGTGTGGTTTCTGATCTCTGAAGAAAACCTCAGAACTATATATATATTATTGGCTGTATATTTAAACTGAGTAGTCATAATTAGATTAGGCATAACAATGATAAATTTATATACATTTAGTGATTTATGAAAATCTGATTGGGGTCTATTTGTTGTTGATTAATCTTTATAAAATAATATATGAAAAAATTCACTATGTAGAGAAATATATAAAATATATTATTTTCATGTTAATTTAGTTTTTAATTTGGATAAAGAGTACTTTTAGTACAATATTATTTTAGTACAATATTATTTTTTGAGACAAAACACAATTTCATTCAAGGACAGTTTTATATGAAGCCAATATCAGGATTTTTTGAGGCATTTAATACTGAGACATAAAACATGTTACAAGAACAACTCATTATAACCATACAGTTCAATGGGCTTTCTGCTCTATAATAGTGAATTNCGAGATCATGACCTAAGCGAAAGTCGGATGCTCAACCGACTAAGCCACCCAGGCGCCCCTATAATAGTGAATTATTGAGAACTGGAAAACAATTAATGGAAAAAAATCATTTCTAAAATGGAATTCAGCTTCTGGCTCTAGTTTATTGCATTTTATTCATTCTAGTGGCTAAAATAAGACTTAGTCAATATAAATCTTAACTGCTGCCCTATCTACATAAACTAATAAATTAGTTTAATGATTCTAACTATAGTTTAAAATTAAATACCCAGTGTATAAAACTTTTGTAGGGTGGTTTTGGTCTATGCAATACAAGTGCCTTTGGCTTTATTTCTCCTCCAGTTATCTTTTGAATCAGGTAGCAATATTTTTGTCATATTAACAAAAATTAGTAGCATTCAAGTGTGAGAAGCAGTGATTTTTTGTTCAACATTTATTCATGTCAGTTCTTCATGTTAGTAAATTAGAATATTATGTATAAAAGCGGCATAGCAGAAACAAGTAAGAGATATGGGAACAAAATTCTTAAACAATAGGGGCTTACCTAAAGACACACCAACAAGTAAGGAGGTACAAATGTTTAAGTTTGGTTAATTTTGTGATTTGGTTAATTCTGTGATTCAGGAAAACTCCTTCTTGTCCTTCTGCCTTCCTCAGTCTGTGGGCTTCAAGTTTATTTCCCTCAAGGTCATAAGATGACTGACCTGTGAGTCTCTGATTTTCTAGTGCCTGATACTTCCTTTAGAACCTCCGGGCAGACTTTCTCAAGCCAAAGACCACATTTGGAAAGCAGCATTACAAGATTAAGTATCTCACATTTTCATAATATGTAATGGGAGATGGATCTATCAGGATACATGGTTGTGTGTGGAAGGCTAGTTTTCTGTTCAATGAGAAATCAGCACACTTGATAGAAGAAGCATATCATATCGCTATGGTTTCCAGAGTGTAGAAAATCCACCTTGGTGTGTGTAAGTCTACAAAAACCTCAAAGAGGGGATAAAACTTGTGATACACAGGATGATTAAGATTGTTTATTTAAAACAAGGGGTTGATAAGTGAATAGAGGTAACAAAAAACAGGATTTTCAATTTGTATTAAGTGACTAACATCTATTTCTGGGAATATCATTAAAAATTTTTTTTTTATTTATTTTGACAGAGAGAGGCAGAGAGCACAAGCAGGGAAGGGTGAGAAAGAGGAAAGATAGAATCCCAAGTAGGCCCTGTGCTGTCAGTGCAGAGCCCGACATGGGGGCTCAATCTTGTGAACCAGATCATGTCCTAAGCTGTGAAGATCGGACACTTCACTGCCTAAGCCACATCGGCACCACTATTTCTGAAAATATTCTTATGGCATGATAAATGTGAAAACAAATAATATGGATGTGTTTCTAAACTAGGGAATGCTGTTGTGTTGTGCCAAGGCTGGTGGTTTGCCTTAAGCAGAGAAAAAAAGGCCCAAATAAAGTAGAAGCAGTCCTCGAAATATTTGATTATGAAATGCTTCCGTTTATAGTGTAGGAAGTATTTTTTATTGTTAGCAATATATCTTTAACTTCTTCAAAGGAGAAAATTAAAATGATTATGATTTCAATCTTCAACACCTGAGGCTGAGTTCTGTATAATAATAATTGTATAATAATAATAATAATAAACTTCTGAAAATTGATAGGGAAAAGTACGAGCCAACAAAAAAATAGACAAAGTCATGAGCAGGAATTTCACAAATGGATGCCTCATATCTATATAAAAAAAAATGCTAGCAATAAGATAAATACATATCAAAACATAATGAGAAGTGTCTTTTATAATGAGATTGACAAAAATAAAAAATGTGTCTTCAGTACTAATTGTTAGTGAAGGTGTGTAACAATGGGAATGGTTTACGCATTGCTGATGGAATTTAGATTGGAACAATCAGTGTAGGAAGAAATGTGGTATTTTCTCATTGGGCTAAAGGTGTGTGTAATTCATAACATGCAATTTCCTTTCCTGGGAATATATCTTAAAGAAATGTTATAAATGTGCAGGGGGAGGCATTTTCATAACATCCCTAGTAATGTTATTTGCACGAGAAATAAACCAATAAACCAACAATCCTAGAAACAGTCTACAGGTTTTGAATTACACTTTTCAATTACAATTTTTCTTTCATAATTAATAAGTGCCTTATGAAGATATTCTTTGAAATCGTGTAAATATTCTCTTCTTTCCTGAGGCACCTGGCTGGTTCAGTTGGTGGAGTAAGTGACTCTTGATCTCAGGTCTCACATTGGTCATAAAGCTTATTAATAAATAAAATAAAATTGAGAAATGAATTTAAAAAAAAACTTCTGTTCTTTCTCAAACTTCCATCCACTACTTGCAGTCTCTACTGATGATATTTAAACTCCATTATTTCCTCTGTATTTATTACTTGGCATTCTACTAAGGAAGAATCTATCTATCTATCTATCTATCATCTATCTATCATCTATCTATCTATCTATCTATCATTTATTTACATATATTTAGATAATATATTTCTGTTTTATTCAAATCCATTTTACGTAAATGTATTACTATAAATCAATGTGTTTTAAAATAAATTTATATCACGAATGAAAAGGAAGCATTGTTAATACTTGTTAAAATGAAGAAAATATTTATTATAAAGCATTTACTTACAAACCATTCAATATTGCATCGTATGTTGGCAGATTACATTAAGCCTTATCAACTACATATGCCTTATTTCAAACTGATAGTATGTAACCAAGTTCTGAGGAAGAAGGAAAGACACAGGTCCACAGAGGTGACTGTGGCCTAGTGCCTCACACAGGAGATTGCAGATCAGGGTCAATGTCAGTGAATAGACAACTAGAGAGAGGTATATGAGACACACTTAGTATGGCACCTAGAGAGCAACATGATAGGACTTCTAAATTTTGCCTACTACTAACTCAAAGATGAAATGTTTCAAAAGAACTTTGTGATACATTATAAAATCTGCTCAGTTACTAAATCCTACTGGAGAAGATACATTTTATAAGATTCTCCTATCATGGAAGCCACTGCTGGCCTCTGTTGTGCTTCCCCCTTCCTTTTCTCCACCTCGTCCTCTTCCTCTTCTTCTTCCTCTTTCTGTTCTGTAAGTTCTATTATTAAAATAGTAATTTTAGTAGATGTCTCAAATAAATTGCTTAGTGCTTGAAACACTCCGCTATGTGGTTTATATATATTATTTCACTAATGCTTACAATAGGTCTTTGAGAAACCTATTATTTCATCATTTTACAAATGAGGACATTGAAATTTAAAAAACATTTAAGTAACTTTATTGAAAGCTGATTACAATGTTAACCTTTTATTAATTTATCCCATTAATACTAACTACATGTCAGTGTTCTCAGACATCTGTCTTCTCTCAAGTCAAAGCTGATATATTCTGCCTAGCTTTTTTAAGACATTTTATCCACTAGGCTTGCCTCTTCTCTTCAGCTTTATCTCTGACATCTCCCTATATTTTTTTTTTCTAATTTCAGTCTCCTTAATCTTTCCTAAGCATGATAAGCTTAGTTCTCTCTCCAAACTTTCCATCACCATGTACTCTCTTATCTAGAGTGCTCTTCATTTTCTCATCCGCCTATCCAAATCATATCTTGCCTTGAAATCAAGCTTTTTACCACTTCTTCTGTGGAATCCTATTTTTCCTTTCAGAAAGTTCCTTCTTCTGAAAACTTAAGTTACTTATTATTAGTAGGAAGTAGAAGACAGACAAAAAGCTTACAATTATGGGTATCAGTTGTGTTCGTTTGTGATTATAATTAAGATATCTGGCTCCAGAATCAGGTTCCTGAGGAAGAAACAAACTTTTTTCTCTACGTTTATTCCTTACTGGCAGTGTGAAATTGAGCAAAAACTTAACTTCTCTGTGTCACTTTTGCATCAACAAAATGGCCTATTCTATCTAATAGTAGTGCAGAACTCATAGAATTTAGTGTTTTAAAAGACTTATTATATGTAAAATAACTGGCATTGTATTAACTACTTTGCATGCACAAATTAAATCTCACAGTAATTCTCACTTTAGAGTTGTGACTGCGATTGACTTTTACTTCTTAATATGCATATAAAAATTGGATTACCTTTATACTTCTACTGTGGCCTATGCAATCCCAGCATTCAACTATCAGTTCATTTAAATTTTATTTTTAACAGCTCCCAAAGGGTTTCTTTCATAAAGAAGCATGATTAATCTGAGTGTGAAATATTTTCACATACACACTGACTTTGTGTTACTGTGGGCTACTTTCCTCTACTGTCATGATTATCTTAACTATTTAAATATTTATCTAACATAATAACAATAATTATAAAATGTAAGTCAGCAGTTGTTAGGGCACATGTTTTTGTTAGCAACAAATTCAATTAGGGGCATTTCTAGCTAAACCAATAAAAAAGCAGGTAACTACGGAAAGGTCAATTCTGAATTATTGTTACCCATAATCATTTCCCAAGCCATTAAGTCCATAAAATCCAATTGAAACTGAAAGCCATAAAAGTAAATTATAGAAAAGCTGCTTCAGTAGGTAGTGAGAGTTCCATACATGTGAGCAAGACATTTGTCTACAAAAATTACTTAGACTGTATTATCCACAATAGGACTGCTCTAGTGAACTTTATGTGATCATTACCATTTACAGACCCCATCTCTCAAGACATTTTAATTAATCAACCCCAAACAATCCAATGAAGGAGGTGAAGTGCTAACTGAAGCAGTTTTAAAATATACTCATAAAATGAAATAACAGGCCTCTTGAATTAGAGAAAAAAAGGAGGGGGGAAAAAAGCATAGTTAAATACAGACTATGCTTGGGGTGCCTGGGTGGCTCAGTCAGTTGTGTTCCACATCTGCTCTGGTCATGATCCTGCGATTCAGGAGTTTGAGCCCAGCATTGGTCTCTGTGCTTACAGTTCAGAGCCTGGGGCCTGCTTCAGATTGTGTGTGTCTCTTGGATTCTGTGTCTTCCTCTCTCTCTGCCCCTCCCCAGCTCTCTCTCTCTCTCTCTCTCTCTCAGAAATAAAAAACATTAAAAATTTAAAAAATAAGGAACTATGCCATTACTCACATTAGATGCCTTTTGTTAAAATAGAGACTCATGCAAAAACTATTAGAAAAGAAGTCCATATCATATAATTTTTAATGAATTAAAATATATATTTTTTCCAGAGGTACCTGGCTGGTTCAGTTGGTAGAACATTAGAGCATGCCACTCTTGATCTCTGGGTTGTGAGTTCACACCCCACATTTGGTATNCTGGTGATATGTATAATATATGATTATATATGTGCTTTATATATATGTTTATATATGTCTCCAAATGAAAATATTTCTCTTCTTTGTTTCATTCTTCACTAATTTATTCCATTTCTCATTTCTCATCTGTAAAGTAAATTTCTTTTGTCATTTAAGACTTGTTGAGGCTGTTCTCCCTTTTTTGAAGTGAAATATAGTGAAATAGTATGAATGAAAACAAAATTTAATGTTGTAATTTAGTGTACTGTTTCTAGAATAAATAATATTTTCTTATTATGTTCCCAAGTCTTTATTTATTTTTTAAATAGTTTATTGTCAAGTTGGTTTCCATATAACACCCAGTGCTCATCCCCACAAGTCCTCCATGCCCATCACCCCCCTTCCCCTTTCCCCATCCCCATCAGCCCTCAGTTTGTCCTCTACATTCAAGAGTCTCTCATGGTTTGCCTCCCTCCCTCTCCCTCACTATTTTTCTCCTTCTTCTCCCCCATGGTCCTCCGTTAAGTTCCTCCTAATTCTCCTATACATGCATAAGAAAGGTCTGAATACATCAGTAATTCTCCTAGTCAAAATTCACATAGAATAATTTATGGCCATTGGATTTGGTATATACAATTAGCAATTTGCATAATAAAATGTGAAAAAAAAATAAATGCAGAATTTCTTCTTGGAAGTCAATGGAAAAGTGGAAAGAGCATGGATTATTGCAAACTTAACACCTGAATTGGAATTGTAGCTTTGGAAAATTACTTACTTTCTCTGATCTTAGTTTTCTCATCTATGAAGTGTTTTTGTAATGGTGAAGTTATTGACTCATTAAGAAAATATAGCTAGCCACTAGGGCACCTGGGTGGCTTGGTCAGTTGAGTGTCTGATTCTTGATTTTGGCTTGGGTATGATCTCACAATTAGTGAGACTGAGCTCCAGCTTCAGGCTCTGCGCTGACAGTGTGGAACCTGCAGCTTCAGGCTCTGTGCTGACAGTGTGGAACCTGCTTGGAATTCTCTCTGCCTCGCTCTCTGCCCCTCCCCCACTCATGCTCTCTCTCTCTCTCTCTCTCTCTCTCTCTCTCTCTCTCTCTTTCTGTCTCACTCTCTCTCTCTCTCAAAATAAATAAATAAATAAACATTTAAAAAATCAACCTAAGGAAGTTGATTGTCAAAATGAGCTTAAAAAAATACAGCAACTATAAAATATATGCATCTAACAACAGAAATATATACATGAATTAAAATATATAAGTAAAGGGGTGCCTGGGTGGCTTAGTCGGTTAAGGGTCCGACTTTCGCTTAGGTCATGATCTCACGGTTCGTGGGTTCGAGCCCCGCGTCGGCTCTGTGCTGACTGCCAGCTCAGAGCCTGGAGCCTGTTTCAGTCTGTGACTCCCTCTCTCTCTGACCCTCCCCTGCTCACGCTGTCTCTCTCTCTCTCTCCTAGAAATAAATAAAAAACATTAAAAATTTAAAAAAATAAAATAAAATATATAAGTAAAATACATAAAGTAAAAATGACAACATAGAAGGGAAAATAAACCATTAAGTATTAATAAAGACGCCAATACCACAATTTTAATAACTATGACTAATAAAACAAGTAGGAAGAAAATTGACAAGGATACAAAAGACTCAAATAACAATCCAACTGGGCTAGCAATTATTTATAGAAAGTACATTTAATAATGGCAGGAGAGAGACTGATGATATATCCTGTGTATAGAGTGAATTACTTAAATAGCAAAAATCAGTCTCCCAGTATTGGGTGGTTTCCCATGTGTAAGAAGGATTTTTCAAAATAAAATGGAAACAAATTAGATTTTAAATAACAATTGGTAGTTTTTAATTACCAAAAGTGCTAAAGTATAGAATCTACTGATGTGTTTTTTTAAATATAATTTATTGTCAAATTGGTTTCCATACATCACCCAGTGTTCATCCCATCAAGTGCCCTCCTCATATTGATGTGCTTTTAAATGCATACTTACCTAGAAAATTTAATCATTGTTGTTTTCTTTAAGAAATTTATATTCTATTATACATACTGTTCAAAAATCACTTCATTCTTGAAACACATGGTCGACAATTTCTCTGTCATTAAATATATTTCTACAGTAAATTTTTCATGACTCTATAGTATCCCTTCACTATTCCATTCATTGTTTAATATTTGATATGTAAGTTATTTTCACATTTTCATAATAGATTGTTTCATTTTTTTATTTTTAAGTGGTTAAAAATATTCCATATATTTTCCAAGGCATTATGAGGAGTTTAAAATTCAAATTCATATTAAAAACATGATAGAGCAAGACTTTAAATAAAGGCAAAAAGTTAAGAGAATAATGCATGTTCTGATGGGTTAAGAATATGTCAACGTGGACTTTGTTCCTCTCACATATCCATAAGTTTTCCATTTAACAAGTCATTAATTCCAAAAATATTAATTGAGATCCATTTTGTATAAAGAAATTTGATAGATGTTATGAGGATACCAAGATTAAGATCTTCCTGTCCTTAAGGAAGAAAAGAGAATAGATAAAAAGTACACTTAACAAAGAAATTTATTCATCGTTTCAAGAATAGAGTAGCTGATGGCAAAGCAATCATCAGAAACAGAATAGTATTTGGATGGCAATGAAATGAATTTGGTAAGTACAAATGAAAAGAACACAGAATTGGCAAACAGGAGACCTGATTCATGGCCTGGGCTCTGCTGGTGCTAGTCTGCTGTATGATCTTGAATGATTCCTTATATCTCTTTTCCTTAAGAGCTAATATCCTCATGTATAATTGTATAAGAGTATGAGATTGGAATTCACAGCCAATGAGGTCACATTCAGCTAGAAATGTGCATAACTTTCAGAGTAAAATTATTATTTTTAATATAGGAGATTATAATATATTAATATTTGAGATTACAATTAGAGGAAATAATCATTGAACCTGTCTGAACTAATTTTCCTTCCTTTTCTTTCAAGTGTTGCAGATTGAGAAATTTTATGTACAGTTTTACATATATTTCATGTTCTTGATAGTTTTTGGTAAATCCTAGTTTTGGTGGGGGGGCATGTGGGTGGCTCAGTTGGTTAAGTGTCTGACTCTTGATTTCAGTTTGGGACATAATCTCACAGTTGGTAATATCAAGCCCTTCATTGCACTGAAAGTGTGGAGCCTACTTGGGATTCTCTCTCCTCCTCTCTTTGCCCCTCCCCCACTTGTGCTCACTCGTTCTCTCTCTATCAAAATACATAAATAAACTTTAATAAAATAAAACAAAAATAATACTATTTGGGAATGGATCCTTGAATATATGTGATTGTGTGGATGAATTTACTTAATTGATGGAAGCTCTTTTCTCACCAACTATAAAATATGAATGATTACAGTTAGTGTCCTTAGTAGGAGAGTTGAGAAAGTTGTAATGAGATGTTGTATTTACCATCTCTAGCATCATGCTGGCACATAATAATCAACAGTAAATTATACATAAGTGAGTCTTCTCTTTTACACTCACTTATTTTTTCTCTACATCAAAGATAGATCTTTTTAAGTGAAGTATGTATTTTACCTTACCAAAAATTGTACCATAAATTCTACATAAGCATCTTTGTTTTCTGAACAAGTATTTGTTCAGAAATACACAGAAATCGCTGTGTATTTGTAAGTTAAGTATGTATAGTCAAGAAGCTACATTACTAAACAAGTTAAAATGTAATATTTTAAAATTCCCAACAACACTAGTAAGCAAAATTTAGTCTTCTTGAAAATTTTACTGTCTCTTTTATTACTGAAGTAATGGAAATCATAGACAATGTTTAACAAACAAATCAGAGGTATGTTTAAAAGAGAGAATTTTTGCTAAGTCCACAATCTGGACCTCACACTGTCTTTACTGTAATATTATGATTTTATATGGTAAGATCAAAGTGACAGTTATGTGATGTTTCATTTGACTGCTTAATTTTAGTCAAATTGAGAAATATAGTTGAATTTTTGAAATGTCAGACAGAGATGCTCTCTGATGATCCACTTTTACTATTATCTTGTAGGTAGCAAATTTATATAAAACCAATGGAAAGATGCCTTGAAAAGTTAGCAAAACCTTAATATGTGGTCTCTATTGATAGGATTATAAAATAATAGAGAAATAAAATTTAATATGCAAGCCTATATAATTCTGCAATCTTACTGTCTTCCCTCTGATAGAGTCAGAATATAGATAAAACCACACTTACAACTATGAAACAAGTCATGGGGATGTAAATTATAGCATGAGGAATATGTATTGTAATAACTTTGTAGTGACAGATGATAAGTAGACTCATCATGGTAATCACTTCCAAATGTACATAAATGTTGAATGACAATTTTGTATACCTGAAACTAAAATAATATTGTATGTCAACTATACTTTGATAAAAATAAATAAAAGTAGTGGCATGCTTTTCTTTCTGTATCCCTCTAATTGACAAAACCAAAACCAAAACCAAAACCAAAGTAAATGAATATTGTACAACAGATATTTGGGAATGTAGGTCTGCAGTTTTCTGGTCCTCTGTTTACATCTAAAACTTCTTTAACACTTAGTGTTCATACAATTTATTAAGCATCTCTTCGAAGTCTTTAATACAGTCAATGAACTATATGTTTATATAGTTTAATATATGTTTATGTATATTAATAAAAAGTTGAATATCTGCTATATTCTAAATGATGGGATACTAACATGTAAAAACCCAGGACTTACCCTATGAGAGCTCAAACTCTAGTGGTCAAGTGACCAAAAGAAATGCAATTACTTGAGTACTATAAGTTAAATAACATGCTAAAGAAATGCATATTTCCTCAAAAAAAGAGTTCATGCTTCAGTATCAAAATATTGTAGAACATTAGACTATGTGCATAAAGTGTTAAAAAATGAAATCAGATAGATGAGTAAAAGTTTTATGTTATGTATCATTGGCTTCATACCTCCAATAGCATAGGCAAGTGTCTCACTGAATGGTCCACATTCAATAATTGTGTGTTGTTGATTTGTGTCAGTGAATCGGCTTGCATTCTTGTATTTGTGCCTGAATTGCTATGTACCTTTGAGTCTTATCTTTTATTTATCATTTTTCCAGTTGGCAGATTAAAATGGATGATAGAAGAGGTGATTTATGTGAAGATTTATTCGTTCAGACACTCTGACTACCTTGTAGATAATTTTAAACTAAAATAAATAATACATGGTAGAAGTATATATTTCTCCTTTCTTTCTCTCCATGCTATTTAGAAGAATGATACAAAATCTTACTTTTGAGAGCTGATTGCAGGGTATCTGTGTGGCTCAGTTGGTTAAGAGTTGTTCTCAATGGAAAAAACATACAAACAAACTAAGGATCACAGCAAGTTGGCCAAAACTATATTTTTTTCTTCACATTTTATTTAACTAGTTAGTTAACATATAGTGTTTAAAAGTATCAAATTTTAAAGCATCACAATATGAATTGAAATATAAAATGGCTGTAAGAAATTTAAATATAAAAAATTGCGTATATCTTCTATAGGTATAAAACATTGAAAAATTCTGAAATTAAGCCATCAACACTTACTACATCTTTCTTTTATTAAGAACTCAATGAAATATTTCATCCCTATGCAGTAAAGTTTTTGTAGAATTTGTTACACTCTGGTAGTAATTGCCATCAAATACTTTCCTCTGTGGTGAATTTTTTTCAACTATTCTGTTTCTGTAAAAGGTGAAGAATTTTCTGCCATCGATACAAACTTTATTTTTGAGGCTAATTGTCTAGAAATTTCTAAGGTTGAGTTCTCTTTTTCTGCCTCTTGTGTATTGTATGTCACAGAGGAAAAGGGGTTTATCTGTATGATCCTAAGCAATTGAAAAACAAAAATAAGTAACATGAATCAGAACTGATTATCATGTTTATCAGTGAGGTATCCATGATTGTTGTTTACATTTTTAATATGAATTTAATTTTGTTTATTGGTTTCTGTGAAAATTGTCTTTTTGCCACTAACAGCACAGTAAGGTGCTCTTAATGAGAGCTTGGGGAGTGATACCTCTTCCAGGTTCCATAACAGCTTCGAAGAAATCAATGAAAAACAACCATATGTCTTTATTCTTTTATAAAATGGGAGTAATAAAGCCTTTTTTAAAAGATATATGACAATGTGATATGGTAGAAATAATATTGACTTTGAATTCATTAAACTAAAGTTCAAATCATGCTTTTTGTGACATTATTTCCTATATTTGGATACAGACCTGTAAGTCAGTGAACTTTCATTATCACTGATAACATGATCATAATAATAATCACACAAGCTTGTTGAAAATTAAATAAATCTAATCTGGAGTGGGCATACTTCTCTAGTATATCAGAGAAGTTTTAATAGAATATCAATATACTTCATTTATTTAGTCATTATCTTGGTTGTTATATGGACTATGTCCAGGTAATAATGTAATCTTACAGCTCATTGATTTGAATGGTTTTGATGGGTTGTATGTTCTCTATTGTTTCTTGCAGCAGAAAACAGGAGTTTAGCCTGTAAACAGCTGTCCTAATATATATAATAATAATACTTATATAGGCAATTTGGTCCTTGGAAATCTTAGTGTTTTTTACTTGTATTAAACAATTGCCTCAAATATTGAGCATTGCAGTGCTTTTATGATTAGTCTATAAACCTTACATTTGAGGAATCATCTACTGTAGATAACAATGTTAACCTTGGCAGATGAAATAGTGAGTAAAAGCTGATTATTGTTCCTGCATTAATGAAACTTACAATCTGGTAGGGAAGATAGATAATAATAATTTAAAAAATTAAATCTTACATAAAGTATCAACTGTGATAATGCTCAGAGGAACAGTGGAAAAGATAATAATTTTTCACATCTGATTTTCCTATAGTATTTTTGTTCTTGTCTGAATTTTCCCTCCTTTTTCATCTCTCATTTATACTGTAATTACAGGTTCATTTTAGTTTGTCCTTTCTAAAAATATAAAGTATTTTTTATAATTTTTAAATTATTTTTTATAATTTTTTATAATTCCTTAAAAATGTTACATAAAGTTCTGTGTTTATACCTTTTATAATATTTAAAAATTCTGATTAGGTAAGTAAATATTCTGATTTAATTAAAGGAATGATTAGACATGTATTTACTTCCTTTAATTATTATCTACAGGTTACCTGTCAATATCAAATTTATCATTTAAAAGAAAGATTTAATGGAATAAAAAGTTAATTGGCTTAAAACAAGTAAACTTTGGGCATATGCATAGACCAAAAGACTTGCCATGGGCCTAATTTAATAGAAAGTACCCCAGTGTGCTTGTCCCTACTGAGTCTCTGTCCTCACCTACAATTTGGAATATTGATCACTGATTAAATAAAGTTAGATTTTAGGAGGTGATTTTAAGATGCAAGAAATGCATCTACAAATCCAATTTAGTCTTTTAATAGAAACCTAGTGAGTAAAGAGCAATGAAAACCTCTGAAAGTCTTTTCATATTATAATCACAAATTACTATTGTAAACACGTGAATCCCTAGAGTTCAACATGCTGCAATGTTATACATCTCTTTGAGAGATAAGCATAGTCCCCCTCCTCAAAAAACAAAATGCAAATATTATCTAAACTAGCTGGGTATTTGTCAACAGTTAAGCATTATGCTTTGATGCTAGTCTATCCATTACTGTGCTTTGACTAACCAAATGAAGTGGAGAAATCAATGAAAACTTATTTAAGAAATCAATGCATTAGTAACCTATCAGTGAAAAATGAATTAGAGTAAGCTCTTTGTTTATTTGTTTTGTTAAATTCCAAGTTGCAACATGTCAAGAATGCCAGCTCTTTGGCACTACTTCAGACAACATATTACTGACTTTACTACCAAGGAAAAGAAAACTGAATGGAAGTTAACTAAATTCAATCTAACCAACCAATATATTACAATTAAATGCTTTTCTAATGATAGGCTCTTCAGCTTTTAGCATGTGAAATCAAAGTTAACTGCTTGGAACATTGACAAGGGTCTGTTAAATCTTTTCCACAATCTTGTGTGATTTCTTTATTCTAAAAATAAATGCGTTTTATAGTGATAAAGGCTTGGTGGATGGGTTATGGGGAATGATTTTTTTAATAACAAGGGTCTATATAATCATTAGTTTATGTTTTAAATAAACAACTTTGTAGAATTTGCAGTGTATTCTATGTGCTAATGAGATGAAGTACTTTGCTATTTTTTTACCTATAATTACTTTAATTTCTCTGATAAATCTAGAGTATTTAAAATCTTACCTGATTAGATAGCATTTTCTCTCCATTAGAAGTTATTGCACTGGTTTGAATACAATGACAAAAGTAGTAATTCTCATGGGCACCCAGGTGGCTCAGTAGGTTGAGTGTCTGACTTCGGCTCAGGTCATGATCTCTGGTATGTGAGTTTGAACCCTGTGTTGGGCTCTGTGCTAACAGCTCAGAGCCTGGAGCCTGCTTCAAATTCTATGTGTCTCTCTCTGCCTCTCCCCTGCTCTCACTCTGTCACTCTCTCAATATTTTCTCTCAAAAATAAATAAATGTTTAAAAAAATTAAAAAAGTAATAGTTGTCAAATGTGAAAAACATTTTTTGTGTTCTATGAATTTTAATGCAGAGGCTTCATAGAGTTGTCTGTGGTCTTTCCATAACCAAAAGGATCTAGATGAGACTGTCTAAAATCTCAAATTTTTGTTTCATTCATGTCACAAAATTTCTGCATTTATGTGTCTTTGCATGAGACTCAGAGGACAGCAGCTGGGGCTTAATGGTCACCTCTGGCTTAGAAAACCAGTCACCACTGAGTCCAGCATATGAATTGCCAGAGTCCTGTGCATGCCCCAGTGATGGTACACTGCACTGAGCCATCTGTGAAACTCATCCCCTTCTCCAGTCTCCATAACAGAACAAAACAACAAAACAAAACAAAATGAAAAAATAAACCGATCAACCAAACAACTCCCAGAACATTCATACAAGCCACAAGCAACGATTATTGAACATTTGAGAGGGTAAGGGGACATTATATGGACATTATAGAGTATTTGTAGAAATATTTTTCTATATATTTGAGAAACTTACTATGTAAATATGCTGCATTTTAAAATAATTCAAAATTCATATTCAGAGAAAAGCTGAATAGATGATTAGATAGGTTTTTCTTTTTCCTTTTATATGATACTTGGAGACATATGTATCACAGTTCAAATGCTGTCTTTTCCATTTTCTAGTTGGGTGAATGTGGGCAAGTAAATTTATTTACCAAATTTGATTTCTCAGCTTAAAATGAACGTTTTAATAATATCAAACCATAATTAGGTTGCTGTAAAGTTTAAATATATAGAATATTTCAGGACCAGGCGAAACACTTAAGCCTCTAAAGTTTCTCGGTGCTAATAAAACTGTATTAATTTAACTTTCTATGGTATTAGATAATTGGTCTTTTAAAAGCAAATTTCACTAAATAAATTTAAAGCCCTTATTTATGCTTTATTCTTAGAGAATAGGTTTGATTTAGCAATCAGTAAATGGAGAAAAAGAAGCAGAAAAATAACAAACTATCCATTGTAAGTATTGTTACTTATATTAAGGGTAGTCAGTTTATTCACACACTTGTTTTCAACCATGAGGTTTTTTACTAGGGGCATGAGCCATTCCTTTATTTTGGTCTTTTTTTGGATTTGTCATACAGAATTACTGGTCAACTAGAAATTAATCTTGAATCAAATTGGAAATGCTAACCATCGCTAGATTTGTAGTATTACACTAAGGATGTTTTTCGTAATGTAGCTAGTTTACTACTTTCTCTATATACTTAACTAGAATTTGTGAATCCTAGGTTGAACTAAAGTATGGAATCATTATAAATGTATTTATCCTTGACATGGCATTAACCTTGAAAACCAATCAAATTTTGGTGAAATTAATATGGGTCTGATAAATAAAGTTTGGTGGTATTGTACAGATTGTACAAAAATTTATTTCTAACCAGTTTTGACTCTGGACAGAGAGTTAAAGAGCTAAGATATTAAATATCCAAAAATACACAAAAATATCCATGCATTTATTTATTATTTTAGTCAAAGCCTCCCTCATATGCATGGCAGTAGATGGCTTACTAAGAAAATCTTTGGCTGTGTCATATTTCTCCTGACAAAGCAATTTAGACATATAAGAGATGAACATCAGTGGAATGGAACCATATTACCAGAAGCAATTCATGAGATCATATGGTTCGGCTTGAATGCAATGCCAGTTAGTGCGCAAATATCCAAACAATGGCTTTCTGCCCTATTTAACTGGTCCTCAGGTCCAGTAATTCATACAAATAATTCAGAACATCTCTTAATAGCCTGTTCTCCACTAGTATAACCAGAAAATTTTTTATTCTTCTTCAATGCTGTGTTTGTTCTAAGTACTCTTTTGTTTATTAGACTATCTTCCATAAAAATGGAGGAAAAATCAATCTGCAAATTTTCTATATTTTAAATACTTAATCTACATCTGTCTTCTGTTTTTTCTCTAATCCATTTTCCAAGATATTGAGCAAAAATAATAATCATACAAATAGAGTAAACTGATGTGTGTGATGTCAGTGCACTAAAGGTTTATGTAGTCTGGTGCAGAGATGGGGATTTTGGAGCCAGAGAAACTTGCATTTCATTCCTGGGTCAGATAATTTCTGATTGTATATCCCTAAATAAAGCAAACTATTTGAAGTTCAATGTTTTCTTTTGATAAACAGAAACAATTACTTCTACCTTAGAATACTTTTGAGAGTTTAATGACCAGGTAATGTAACTATTAAAATGGCTAGTTGGGGCGCCTGGATGGCTTAGTCGGTTGAGCGTCCGACTTTTCGCTTAGGTCATGATCTCTCTGTTCGTGGGTTCGAGCCCCGCGTCGGGCTCTGTGCTCTGCCAGCTCAGAGCCTGGAGCCTGTTTCAGTCTGTGACTCCCTCTCTCTCTGACCCTCCCCTGCTCACGCTGTCTCTCTCTCTGTCTCTTAGAAATAAATAAAAAACATTTAAAAAATGGCTAGTATAATGTGGTTGGTTGTTATATTAAAACCATTGCTATCACAACTAATATCACAGCAATAGTATCCTTATTTTGGAAAAACAGAAATAATGACTACCAAATGAACTAAAATACATCTTTGACAATGAGAAATGTCAGAATAAATAACTTCATTCCATTTATTTTAAAAGGTTATTAGACATAAGTAGAATGAGGGTTTATTGTCAAAATAGTATATCTATATTATAGCAAGCCTTCAGAAGTCTGCTCTAGTATTTTGTGGATAGGATGGAACTATACTGAAGGAGTGATTGCAAAGATAGAGGGATTTCTCAATATAGTAAAGAGTTTTGACTCTGATTATTGGTTTGATGAGAGGAGAAATAAATGATGGCTGACATAGGGACCTATACTTTTACATTATTTGAATAGATATATTAATTATATTCTAATTATATTCATACACAGCACAAAACTGGAGAATTCTATGATTCAATACAACAGTAAATGGATTCAATAAAACAGAAACATGATCCAAATACATTTCACTTTAACACTGGAAAGTTGTAGGGACTGGACCATAAAGAATGAGTAAGGGGAGCTATGAAGGAAAGTAAGTTTTAAGGAAGAAGGATCAGCATATAGCTAATGTTAAGATTAACTACAGCATGAGTAAAATTAGCGGAAAAGTGGTAATAGTGAGACTACAGCAAAGTGGAATAGTCACAATGTGAATGATAGTTGAATTTTTATCCCATTCTAGTGAAGAACCAATGAAAATTATGAAAGGACTAAAATTCTCATTATTAATTTTCTCAAATTTTCCTGTCACACTTTTTGACTAATTAACCTAAAAATTTGAAATCTAGTAATGCCTGGGGTAGCTCTGTCAGTTAAGCATCTGACTCTTGATTTCAGCTCAGGTCATGATATTGTCATGAGACGAGCCCCTCATTGGGCTCTCCACTGATAGCACAGAGCATGCTTGGAATTCTCCTTTCCTTGTCTCTCTTTCTCTCTCCCTGCTTGTATGCTCTGTCTCTCAAAATAAATAAAACACTTTAAAATTGGAAATTTAAGAACCATAACACACCAGTATATCATTAAGTACAATGTTTATCATGTTCTTACTTCATTTTTAATATAATGATATTGTTCCAAAAAATTTACAAATATTATTCTATAATATATTTGTATATATACATGTATATACATCTATATACTTATATATAAATATTTATAATTTAATGCCTTGTAGTTTTTCTTTGCTACATCATAATAATTTTTGATATCATTAAAAATTCTTAGAATCTTAATGTTGATTGATCCTACAATAGTTTCTCCTTTGATATTTAATTATGCATTTACCATAATTATTTGGATGATAATACAATTTTGTCCTTTTATAAATAATACTTACGGTGAATCTCCTTTTGTGTATTTGTGTGCATTTCAGATTGTTAGAGGGAAATAAGATATCTCTAAGGATAATAACTAGGTCAAAGACTACATGGATATTTTAATTTTGTTGGTATGTATTACCAGGTAGCTTTCCACAAAGTTTTATTGTGTCATGCCAGAGAGATTACATGAGAGGGAGAAACTGCCGTTGAGGAATGAAAGGCACACACACATCTGCTTATGTGTTTCTACACCCGGACAACTCCCTGCTACTTTAAAAAAAAATAGTTATGTATTTCATTTTTGAGAGAGAGAGAATACAAACAGGGGAGGGGCAGAGAGACAGAGGGAGAGAATCCCAAGCAGGCTACGTGCTGTCATTGCAGACCCCAGGAAAGGCTCTATCTCCTAGTGAGATTGTGACCTGAGCTGAAATCAAGAGGTGGATGCTTAACCGACTGAGCCACCGAGGTGCCCCACTCTTAATTTCTAAGTAAAAAATAGAAAAGTAGGAGATGGGACACAATTTAAAATTCTCAACAGCCGATAATGCATTTTAGAGTTATCTGGAGAACAATGAAAAAGAAAAAAAAAATGTTGACAACCTTTTGATGTTTGGCCAAACTTCCTGCCAACATAGAAGAAAGGAGGTGAGACTTAACTAGGCAGCAGTCCCTAAAAGGTGAGCACAAGTAGCATCTATAACTTTTTTTTTTTTTCTGAAGAGGATCTTATTCTTACCAGTCTTCTAAAACTGAATTGCCATTGTAATACAGGTGTAAAGTCTAGCATCATATATATCAAATAATAAAAATTCTAGTGTCTCATTTACTTTTTAAATTTTTTTTTCTCATTTACCTTTAAAAGCTGGTAGTTAGGTCCTTTGGAAATGCCAGTGTTAGCTATTTGCTGCCCAAGGACAATAACAGGTACAATTGCCCAAGAGTTATAAAATGACCTTTATCTGGGCTGAATATAAAAGGTAAAAAGGATAATTCTATAAGGAATATTTTCTGTATTTTATACCTCCTTATGTTTTGTATTCTTTGCAAAGGAATATGATTAAGCTGAGAAAAGTAGTTTTTCAACGATATGAAGTGTGGCAATTTAGCATTACAGTTGACTTACATGTTGAGTTAATTAATAATTAAAGTATACCCTTAAAAATTCCAAGCTATACTGGGGCGCCTGGGTGGCTTAGTCGGTTAAGCGTCCGACTTTCGCTTGGGTCATGATCTCGCGGTTCGTGGGTTCGAGCCCCGCGTCAGGCTCTGTGCTGACTGCCAGCTCAGAGCCTGGAGCCTGTTTCAGTCTGTGACTCCCTCTCTCTCTGACCCTCCCCTGCTCACGCTGTCTCTCTCTCTCTCTCTCCTAGAAATAAATAAAAAACATTAAAATAAATTAAAAAAAAATCCAAGCTAACAAACAAGGACTGACCAATTTTTCAATTCCAGTAAGTTTATACCTTTGCCACCTCTTATGAATGATTATATACCTGAGTGGAAAGCTTAAGTCAGAATATGTTTGTTCTACTTTAGTTGATATTTTCAAATTTTCCTAACCATCATCCGTATGTAAAATTTCACACTGGTATCTAATTGTTTTAGTTTATGATGTCTGATGTGTGGGACCACATTACTTTTCCATTTGATTTATTTTATTATAACTTTTTATTTTCATTTCATCTAATTTTTAGTAGCTTTATTGGAATTTATTTACATCATGTAAAGTACACCCATTTAAAACATACGACTCAATGGATTTCAGTATATTTTTAAATGATGCAAACATTCTAATTCCAAATATTTCATGACGCCTAAAATAAAATTTTTCCCCATTAGCATTCAAAACTATCATTCTTCCCAAACTCCCTATCCTAGAAAATCACTAATTTACTTTCTGACATTACAGATCTATCTGTACTGGACGTTTCATATTAATAAGAATATACAGTGTATGGTCTTTTGTGACTGGCTTCTTCCACTTAGCATTGTTTTTGAGATTTATCATGTTATAGAATATGTCAATACTACACTCATTTTTATTGCTGATTATTATTGTATGAATATACCACATTTTATTTATGTCAGTGCCCATTTGGAATTTGTGTGTGTGAAATGTCGTTGATGTCCCTTAAACATTTTTCTCTTGAGTTGTCAGATATCTGGCAGTGATTTGTGCAAGTTCTTTATACATTCTGACTCTGTGACCCTTGCTTGTTATATACATTGCACATATCTTTTCTGTCTTTATGACTTTCCCTTGCACTGTTTTACTATATTTTGATGAAGAGGATTTCTTAATTTTAATGTTTGTTTCATTAATCTTTGTTTTGGTTAGTGTTTTTGGTGTTCTGCTTAAAAAATCTTTCTTAAGTCCAAATTCATGAAGATCTCTTATTGTTTATCTTCCCTAGAAGATTTTCCTTTTTGTATTTCCAAAGCTATTTTGACATGGAGACAATGCATTTCTCCTGAGGATCCTCATGAGGTAGATATATATCTCCTCTGAAATAACATGGTAATAAGTTTAATGAGATATTTATAATAACACTCCGTGTAAGCAGATGCCAACTTCCTAAAGTGCACGTGAAGTAAAACAATTCTTCAGGGATGGGTTGGTGAGCAGCTTACACTAGACATCCATCCCAGCCCTGGGCTAAACAATATTCCAAGTACAAAGCTACAGTTATATTGACTTCGAATTATCACAATATCAAAATAAAGATGGTATATATAACCACATTAATCATTTTGCAAGTACACAATGTTATGTTGAAAATTATTATAATGGGCTTTGCAATTGAGATGGCTTTCTGGCAAGATTATTCTAAAAGAATTCTAAAACATGTAAATTTTACTTCTTTACACACATAAGATTATTCAAACATTAACTTGTAAAGTAAACAAAAAAATACCAATTTATTTTGTCATTATGATTTTTTCTAATTCATGTTTGATCCATGTAACAGCTTTATTCAAGTCTTAATCGTGTTATGTGGATTAAGCTCTGTGTTCTAATTCTCTCTGTAATGCATGTAAGCCAATAAATGACAGAAACAACTTGACTAGCTCATCTTACATTGTAGGAGAAATTCTCTGATATTTAATGGTGGGAAACTTCCTCAGCCTTCTTATAAGAAATAAACTGAAAATGATGACGTGAGTAGATATAATTACTAATACAGATAAACTTGTTCTCTTATATATCTTGGTTGCAAAAGAGAAAGCAGAAAATAAATGCCCCAAGAAAAATTTCACCTATGAATCCAATCCTCATCAAACTTCATACTTCACAAACTGAGATGTATGGATTTGCAAAATATAATTTCAAAGATGTTTTAATTTGACTATTTTAAAAAAATACAAAGAACCAAAACCAAATTAATTACTGAGAACTTTAGAGAGGACTGCTTATAAAACATGGGCTCACTCTGTGAATCTGTTTGCTAGTTTGCTATTTTTCAATGCAAGATATGTATATATATATATGATCCACTACTTGAATCATGTCAATTTCTTCTTCTTCTTCTTCTTCTTCTTCTTCTTCTTCTTCTTCTTCTTCTTCTTCTTCTTCTTCTTCTTCTTCTTCTTCTTCTTCTTCTTCCTTCCTCTTTGTCATCCTAGAATGAAATGAAATGCATTAAACTTTGTGACCAGCTTTCATATATTATCTCACTTAACTGTCTTGGTCATTAGCCCAGATATTGCTGCAACCTGTGCAATTCTTTCCCCATTTTTCCAGATAGAGAAACCTTTGTGAGGTTATGTAAGTAATCCAAAGTCATCCAGTTTGGACTCAATCTCTGATTTAACGGGTTCCAGGGGTAATGGTCTTTCCAATGCACCATCAATTGTGCTCTGCTCTATGTTTTCTATAATCTATCTATCATCTATCTAAGCATCTATCATCTATGTTATATCTATCTTTGGTAATACAGTTTAAAATAATATTGTCTCTCACTGAAGGAAAAAAATGCTTCATTTATATAAATAAACGTGACCTTGGTCTATAACACCATTCAGGAGTATCTTCCCTTTAATTTATTCTATATTGGTTACATTTCCATACATTGAAATGTGGAAGACATGTGAGTAAAAATGTAGAATCTGCATATTGAACTTCTTAATTTTGACAGAAAGCATAGCTACCAGCTAGAACAACTCTTTAGGCATAGCTGCATAGAGTTACGTATTGCCAGTAAAACCAAATGAGCAACAACTAGAACCCTGTGAGTAGATTTAGTGTGAGATTTACTTAAAATGGAATGTCTTGATGTATGAGAGGAAGAACACAGATAATACTTTTATGTATAGGCATTAGTGCAGAAAGTAATTGGTTTTACTTTGTTTTTTTCTGTGTTTCCCTAGATCAGTTGTTCCTTTTCTTCTTATTGAAAGTAAATTAAGATTTTCTCTTCTTTTGATGTATGAAATATACCCTTTATATAATTCCTGGCCATAACAAAGAAAATAAAAGCCTTCCTTTAGATCCAGGAAAACAAATCTTTGTATCTTAAAAGTATTTTAAACATACTTTTTAGAGTATTGATAGACTGAGGTCTACTACTTCTAGATATGTGAAATAATCACCTTGATTTTTTTTAATAAATAAAAAAGATAAAATGACAACATTAAGGCTAGACACTAGGGAAACAACATTACTAGACAGAGAAAAAAAGAATAAATGTTTTAAGAAATAGACATAAATGTAACAGTGTATTTGTGATAGACTCAGACGTGGCATTTTACCTTTAAGGCTTACATTCTGTGTGTCCTTAAAATTGAATCCAAAATATACAGATACTATATCTAATATAATTGAAAAAAATGTTTGTTTATTATCTTAAAGAAATCAGTTTAATCTGCAAGCTTGAAGGTCAGAGATCTCCTCAACTAATCAATTAGATAAAAACTGGAAAGTTGGAATTCATAATACATTCAAGCAGCTTTTAACTTTTGAGAGAGAAAATAAAAGATGAAGTAATAGACAAGGAGAAATTTAACAACAAGCTAGAATAATTTCATAAAATACAATTTTTGGGGAAATAATATATGAAAATGTACAATATAGTTTAAAGCAACTTTAGTTTTTCATTGATGCTCAGTAGATGATTTTCCATTTGCTGACAGATTTTAATCATCATGTTTGTACAATCAATAAAGGCAATTTACTTTCGAAATAAGATTAGTGATATATTTAGCTATAAAGCATCCCCAAATAAATATTCTTTTATATTCAGACACCTGTTGTAAAAGCAGATGATTGTCTAGTGCCTTGTTGACATCTTTTAGAAGAAATAAGTGTTGACATGATTATAATAAAACTGCTGTCACTGTAAATCTCTCAGTTTAATGTGACTCTAGA
This sequence comes from Crocuta crocuta, assembly GCF_008692635.1. NCBI lineage: Eukaryota > Metazoa > Chordata > Mammalia > Carnivora > Hyaenidae > Crocuta > Crocuta crocuta. The sequence goes on along the minus strand of NW_027533339.1, from coordinate 2,257,450 downwards.
GCTGCCTTATAGGATTTCATTACCAATTACAGTAAATAACATTTCTCTTGTGAAAATGTGAAAAATGAGTTTCGGTATACCAGTTATCCTTTTCCAGTGTGAAATAGGTATGCTGAAAAAAATACTATATGAGTGGGAAGATTTATTCCATATATTACTGTACTGTAGGCAAGCTAAGCATGAAAAAGTAAATACTCTTTCATGAAATATACGGCATACCAAACCTTAAAGAAACTGTGGTAGTTACTTTTGGGAATGAATCTTTGTTAAGAAATCATAAGTGTAATTAGTTTAACATTATAAAATCTAATCTATGAAATCACTCATTTGGTGTTAATACCCATGTACTAAATGTTTACTATCTGTGCTTATGATTTTGATTAATATTTAGCCTACCCAGAGAAAAGGTTGTTTGTTAGAGTTAAGAGTACAAAAACCTCTTGAGTTACTGTCTAATCTCTGCTTGATTATAGCTACATAACCTCCTCCCCAGTCACACCATATATACCCTATATATTTTTCCTCCCCCCGCCTTCCCCAGCTACTCTCCTGGATTAAATTATCTAAAACCAATTTCAGTTAGATGTCATTTCTGTTAAAGTAATAGGGGCAAATTTAACCATTTCAGAATCCTACAGAGCAATTTTTTATTATGATAAAGACACATATATGAAGTCTATCTCATTAACAACATTTTAAGTGCACAGTGTTGTTAAGTATATGTGTATTGGTGTATAGGAGATATCTAAGACATTTTCATCTTTTATTTTCATCTTGAAAAAGCTAGGGAGTATTTTCATCACAAAACAGAAATGCTGTCTTTCAAACTGATAACATTTAAAAAGTAAATGTGTTAAACCACTGAATGTTTTCTTTCTTAACATAAAATTTGTCTTTTATAACAGTTTATTATATAAGCTTATTATATAATATAAACACTTAAATAATTTAAATTATAAAATAAAAATTATGTAATATAAAAGCTTATTATAAAAATGTTGTCTTTTGTTTATTATAGCAATGCTCAATCCAAAAATTTAGGTAATATGAACACACATTAAGAAAACAACAAAAGATGGGGTTCCTGGGTGTCTCAGTTGGTTAAGCGTCTGACTTCAGCTCAGGTCATGATCTCATAGTTGGTGGGTTCGAGTCCTGCATCAGGCTCTGTGCTGTCAATTCAGAGCTTGGAGCCTGCTTCAGATTCTGTGTCGTCCTTTCTCTCTGCCCCTCCCACACTAGTGTGCTCTCTCTCTCTCTCTCTCTTTCTCTCAAAAATAAAATAAACATAAAAAAAAAGAAAACTATAAAAGAGAGGCCCTTAGGTGGCTCAGTTGGTTAAGTGTCTGACTCTTGATTATGTCTCAGGTCATAATCTCATGGTTGGTGAGTTCAAGACCCGTGTTGGGCTTTGCACTGACAGCACAAAACCTTCTTGGGAGTCTCTGTTCCTCTCTCTCCAGACCCCTCCCCCATAAATAAACAAATAGACATTAAGAAAAAAAAGATAACAATAAAAGACTTTTAGAGTGCCCTCCCCACCAAGTAGGAGATAACTATTGTGAGTTGTTTTGAGATTATACTTTGAGACTTTTGTGTTTATACATTCATAAATTGTGTTTAAAGCAGTAAGATTGCATTATAATTCTAGTTTTTATTTTTATGTGCTATTAAGAGCAGCTATTCACACCAAAAGCATTATTCTACAAAATCAGTTTAATAAATATATAGTAGTATACACTTATATTATTGCCTTGCAATGTCTTGAACTTTCTATAGATATTTAGCCTATATTCATTTACCATTATTGCAGTAATACTGTAAAGTAAAAGGTGATGTTTACATCTTCTCACAACTGTTCAGTTATTTTCTAGATGTGAAATCTGTAGTTCAGAAGATATATTTAATTTTAAATATTTTAACATTATAAAATTACTCTACAAAATTTGGTACCAATTTGTATTTCTCAGCAATATAAGATAGAGGCTGTTTTTCTAAAACCAGGCCAACTTCATCTTTGTAATCTCTAACTAATTAATAAAATTTTAATTAGTAAAAATTTTGCAATCATTGTTTTGAATTACAAAATTCACATTCCTATATGGTTCTCCCCCATACCCAAGACAAATTAGTCTTCTAAGAAGTAAATTGCAATTTCTATAGTTATTTTAGAGTTTTCAATATTTGGTTTTAAATTCTACCAATACATCATTTTCACTACTATAAACAACTTGCTCTACTTCCACTCCAGGACATTGGAGATAGAAAAAATAAAGTATGACTTGTACAATATTGTTATATTTTTCCAAATAGAGTATATAATTAGCTAATATACAAAATATTTATGTATGTGTTTTTCATATCACAAATTTTTGTAGTAAATTATATATTGCTATTTTTTCTCAGATTATTTATTAAATTATACCAGGTGAACATGATATTTTAACACTAATAATTCTTTAACTTTTCAGTATTTTGGGATGAGGATTGAAACCAACTGCATCAAACATAGCTATTAGGATTAAGAAATGAGAGGCACCTGCGTGGCTCCATCAGTTAAGAGTCCAACTCTTGATTTCAGCTCAGATCATGATCATGTAATTTCTGAGGTTGAGCCCCGTGTCAAGCTCTGCTCTGACATTATGGAACTGGCTTGCGATTTTCTCTCTCCTTCTTTCTCCACCCCTCTGTTCATGTACACACATTCTCTCTTTCCAAATAAATATTTTTTTAAAAGAGACTACAAAATGAGACTACATATAGTTAAAATGACTCAGTTGCTTATACCCAAGAAATCTTTGCTCCAGAAAGATAAAGATATAACCAGTAAATAACCTCACTGCTCACTTCAGAAAACTAATATAAAATCAAAACAAAACAAACAACTATTGACTGGCTAGAGGATGTACTTTCAAGGTAGCTCATTCTCATGGCTGGCAGGTTGTTGAAGACTGTTGGAAGGAGGATAATTTCTTTCCCACATGGACCTCATTACAGGATGTCTGGAGTCAGAATATAGCATCTGGATTCCTCCAAACTGGGTAATATAAGAGAAAACTCAGTTTAATTTTTAATAACTTAGCGTCGCAAGCCAAATAACATCTTTTCTACTATAGTCTATTCATTACAGAGGAGTTACTAACTTTGGCTAACATTCAAGAGAAAGAAATCAGATTTCCAAACTGAGGAACATCAAAGAATTTGCAGGCATATTTAAAAACTTTAATAGAACATTATCTGTTCTTTTCTAACTGTTTGCTCAGTTAGGTATCCAGAGCTTTGGATCTTATATTAAACAGTGGAAGTGATAGTCAGCATAGTATTGAAAGTATTATTATTTGTATACTTGTTTATTTTAATGTTTAGGAATGATTTCCAGAGCACCTCAAAGACAAAATTATTAATACTTTTTAAATTTATTTATTTTTGAGAGAAAGAGACAGAGAGAGAGAGCACATGCACAAACAGGGGAGGGGCAGAAAGAAAGGGAGAAAGAGAATCCTAAGCAGGCTCTGCACTTCAGTCCAGAGCCCAACATGGGCTCATGATCAATCTCATGATCCAACCATGAAATCATGACCTGAGTTGAAATCAGGAGTCAGACACTTAACCAACTGAACCACCCAGGCTCTCCAAGACAAAATTATTTTTAAAAGCCCAAGCTTTACTGACACTGATGTCTCTGAACAACTCTGTACATATTTCCCATTACAGGAGAAAAGTCTGGAAGACATATATAATAATATAAAAACCGTGTGCTCACTTATAAATATCTTTTTTTTTTATTTTTTAATGTTTATTTATTTTTGTGAGAGAGACAGAGCATGAGCAGGGCAGGGGCAGAGAGAGAGAGAGAGAGAGAGAAAATCTGAATCAGGCTCCAGGCTCTGAGCTGTCAGCACAGAGCCCAACAAAGGGCTCAATCATGACCTGAACCGGTCAAGTGAGACACCTAACTGACTGAGCCACCCAGGCGTCCCAATAAATATCTTTATAAAAATACTTAGTACTATTTGAAATATGGTATAATGGAAAAAAGTTATAAATCACCTCTATTATATAACGTCAACTCTAGAGATAATTATATACATTACAAACTAACAGATAACTTCTGCCATGATTTTTATTTATTGCCCCATGTAGAAGAGAAAAGCCAATCAAACCTACCAGTTTGTGTTTTTATTCAAATACTTAATATAAGAACAGCTCTCATGGGTATTCTGTGAGAGCAAGGGACTTAAAAATTTTACAGGTGTGGTATGTAAGGGTAGCAAGTTTGGGATCATAAGCCTGAGGCTGTTGTTTTAATAATTTTGTTTTAGCAAGAGAGATGGGGTAAAATTGTTGGGGGTAAATGTCTTGAAAATATTAGTGGAAAAAGTGAGTCTTTTATAGTTTTGTATACCGTATTGTCTTTCTCATTCCTAAAGCATTACCACAAACTAGCTATGTTCTCTAAAAATAACAATTTTGGAGATAATCTCAAGAAAATAAAAAGTAATTGTGAAGTATTTTACTGGAGAAATACAATTATATGATATATGATACATTCAAAAAAGAAGTAAAATTTTATTTTTGATTATGCATATTTATTTTCATTATGTAACCATGTATGTATATGTTTGTGTGGAATTTAAACTATAAATCATAGTCATATAACATATCACTTACATAGTAAAATATATTTGAATTCCTACTTTACTGACTGAGCCACCCAGGCATCCCTCCATTCTCATGTCTTTAAATTTTCATCTCTGGTTTTGATTCCCACATGGTGTGTATTAGTAAAGACCATTTTTCTGAGCTTCAAACCCATTCAAACCCAATCATATATCCAATGCATGGCTTATGAATGTCTACAGTCTTTTCTTTTTTTTTTTTCTTTTTTTCTTTTTTGTTTTGTTTCGTTTTGAGAGAGAGAGAAACAGGGCAAAGAGACAGGGAGAGAGAGATTATTAAGCAGGCTCCACACACGGCACAGAGCTGAATTGGGACTGGATTTCACTATTTCGAAATCATGGCCTGAGCTCAAATGAAGATTAGGTGGCTTAACTGACTAAGCCACCCAGGCACCCCTACAGTCTTTCCAAACACACTATATATTCTCTGATCACTCTATATGTCAGTCAGATTATTCTTTTGTGTTTACTTTTTCCCCTCTACGGTTGCTCACTATTCCTATTATACTTACATAATTTTATACTTGCCTGTTGTATCCTTTAGTAAAATGTAAGCTTCATAACAATAGATACCATGTCTACATTATTATTGCATTTTCACCACCTGACAGAATACTTACCCCATAAATGTTTATTTAACGTTTTAAAATTTGCAGAGCCAGCTGAGTTGTTTTGAAGGAACGGTGCATGAATCTGAGAGTCCTGATATCCTACCACTAAGTGAGGGGCTACCAATTACTTATATGGAACCATAAGAGCTTTATAGAATATATTTTGAAAAGCATTAATTTAGAAAAGCAACAAATTTTTTTATGTAAGAAGATTGTCATAATCTGTAGAATGATTAAAAATAGTCAAAATAGTTTTATATTTATCTTCATTTTTTTACTGCTTTTGCCACTGTGCATATCTTTGTGTAAATCTAAGTTTATGTCTCTTATCATATCCCTTCTGCCCCATCTATCTCTTATAGCACAGGTGTGCTGACAATGGAGGTGTTTAGCTTTTCTGAGAAGTTCTTCTCATCTTTATTTTTAAAACATATTTCTAGTGGTACCTGGGTGGCTCATTCGGTTAAGCCTCCAACTCTTTATTTTGGCTCAGGTCATGATCTCAAGTTCATGAGACTGAGGCCTGCAACAGGCTCTGCACTACCAGCACAGAACCTGCTTAGGATTCTCTTTTTCTCCCTCTTTCTCTGCTCCTCCCTGCTTGCACTCTCTCATTCCCTTCCAAAATGAACAAACATTAAAAAAATTAAAAACATATATATATATGTATATATGTATGTATAATTATATTTACTAAAGATAGAATTATGGGCTGAAAATTTTGTTTTCTTACAGAAATCTAACGATGTCATCGTGTGTTCTTGTTGTTCTAGTTTGCATAGTTTGTAAGAGTTTTGCTGTAATTTTTTTGTTTACTTTATTTCATTTTTGTTTTTGAACCTGTGTGTATAATACATCTTTCTTTTCTGGTCCCTTAAAACTTTTTTTCTCCTTACATTATTGTGACTGAGATGTATCTTGGTGTATACATGTGTTTCTCTGCTTTGTTTTGTTATTTATTCTGTTTAGGGTCCTTTGAACTTCTTTGTTCTGTGGTACACTCTCATCAATTTTGGAAACTTTTCATCCATTACCTCATTTATGTATTAAATATATTTTCTTTTATTCTCTATTAATTCACTTTGTGAGACTGAAAAACACTCCTGAGAAACCAGTTGATATTGTCCCATAACTCTTAATGCTCTGTTCTTTGCATTTTTTTGGTTGTTTAATTTTATCTTCTTCACTTTAGTTTTATCTCTGTGTTTCAGTTTGCATACCTTCAACCAATGTATCTCTGTTACTTTCCTCAATTACATCAAGTACTCTTACGTGTCCATTAAGGAAATCTTCAATTCTTTATATGTATTTAGTTTTAGCATTTTCTTACAGTTTTCATATCTCTGCTAAAATCCACCATCCATGAAAACATGTTCTCCACCCTTTCTACTAGATTTCTAACAAGTTTCCCAATTATTTAAAGTCCCAGCCCAATAAATCCAATGTCTGATTCATGTATGAGTTTTGTTCTATTGATTTTCTTGTCTTTTGAAAATGAGGTGTTTGTTTGTTTGTCAATCTTTTATTGAATGCCAGACATGAGTTTATAGAAGAACAGAGATTAAGACAAATAACATTTATGCCTAATAATGGCATACCTGTTATTTTGATAGGCCATTGTAAAAGGGTTGAGAAAAGGTAGTCAGACGTAAGGCTAACATGCCATCCATACTTGACCTTCAACAATTATTTTAAATTATTTTTCTTACTCCTATATATGTCAGTAGTATCTTCCCTCCATGATTGTCTTTTTTGGAATCCTGGATAATTGGTTCCCTATAACATCACTGATCTGATGGAATTGAAAAATTATACTTTTTCCTTTTTTTTTTTTTTTGGGTTAAGAGCTGTATTACTTTCTACATCCTAGATAAAAGCAGAAAATTCATAACACATTTTCCTGAAATTTTATAAATACTCTTTCAAAATACCTGATTCTGTGAGAAGAAATATTAGTTCCATATTTAAATAAACCTCCTAATGTCTTAAAAAATTCTTTAAGTTTATTTTGAGAGAGACAGAGATAGTGTGAATAGGGGAAGGGCAGAGAGTGAGTGAGAGAGAGAGAGAAAGAGAGAGAGAATCCCAAGCAGGCTCCACACCATCAGCACACAGCCCAATGTGGGGCTCAAACTCATGAAACTGTGAGATCATGATCTGAGCAAACTGAGAGAGAGTTGGATGATTAACCAACTGAGCAACCCCGGCACCCCTAATGTCTTGTTTTAAATTATCTCTTCAAACCAGCTTACGTTGAGTCATAAATAAACTTAAATTCTCTTCTTTCTTAGTTTTATCTTTAAATAGCTCAAAGGTAAATGAAAATGAGTTATAAAAATTCTGAGAGATTTATTAAATTCAAAGAGAATTACCAAAAGCGAATTGATATATTCCCTTCAGATATAGTCATGGCAGTTTTCATTGCATCCACTCTCTCTTTTGCCATTCTTGAACCATGTTATTACACTTTAATATTTCTGCACAAAGGCTTAAAAACACAGCCCCCCCCCACAACTAGTCCTTCTATTTTATGTTCAGGTCTGTGATTACATGCTATTTGTATCATTGTATTTGTGGATTTGACTTTTCAACATTAAAAGCTTAAACATAGATCTATGAATATTAAAATCTATAGTTATGGATGCATCTAAGCTCCTTTTCTTGAGATGCAATTTTAATGCTGGAATTTGATTTTTTTAAATATATTGAGGTAACAGAGCCTTGAGATAAGATCATACATTACTTGCTTTTTTATGTTCTACTTTTATTAAACCCAGTTATGCATTTGGTATTTCTATTTGATGATTTCTACTCTGAAGCTCCTACTACCTTACAGAAATGTGTAAATATCACAAGGTTGGGAGATAAGTCTATCTATCAAGGCCCTGAACTGGCATCACTTAAAAGAGTAATTTACAAACTTCAAAGACTTTGAAAAATTAAGTAATGACTGTACATGCTTAAGTTGACATCTGAATCATAGTCACCATTTTAAAATAATCATAAAATATTTGATTTTAAGAGTACCATATATTTTCTATGTGCTCAAAATATATTTATTGAAACATTTTACTCAGCTATAAAGCATTCAATTTATGGAAGAATGTCTGTTCTAATTAAATGGGAAAGTTAATCCTCATGGCCAAACCAAACATCAAAACAAATTTGCTGTCAGAAAAGATTGGTTTCATGTTTTAATTTAACTTTTTAATGTTTTATTTATTTCTGAGAGATAGAGAGAGAGGCAGTGTGAGCAGGGGAGGGTCAGAGAGAGAGGGAGACACAGAATCTGAAACAGGCTCCCAGACTCTGAGCTAGCCGTCAGCACAGAGCCCAACGTGGGGCTCGAACCCATGAACCGTGATATCATAACCTCAGCCGAAGTTAGACGCTTAACAAGCTGAGCCACCCAGTTGCCCCTCATGTTTTAATTTAAGTAAACTTGTTAATACTCATCATATGTGCAGAATCTGAACTCTTCTAAAATAGGTAGCTGGATGGCTAACTAGAGAATATAGGACACAATTTTGCTATTAATAGTTTATCATCTCACTGTGCAGTACACCTGAAATTAATGTAACAGATGTTTCAATTATTCTTCAATTAAGGAAAAAATAGTTTGTCACTAGATGATACATGAAAAGTTACTTTGCTGCTGCTGTGCATGTATATGTGTGTGGATATTTGTGCACCCATTTACACCCAGGAAAATGTACCAGAGTAAAGCTTAAATGGCAGATTACACTTTGATTTTGCAAATTGTGAGGAGAGCATTTGTGACCAGGCAACTTGGGAAAAGAAAGGCAAAGTTCAGACCCAAAGCTCATACTCTATAGCAGACATGACAAATTTTAATTTTATATAATTTTAAGTAGTTGCATATAGATGTTAATGACCTTGCAAATGTTCCACTTAAACCTAATGGTACCTCTGTTCTATCTGTCATGTCTATTATAACCTTTTCGAGTTTTTGTACCCCAGTTGCAGATTTCTGTTTTAGTTTATTGTAAGGCTCATAGTACTTGAAGAAAATATCTTCACAACCTGTGTTCAAATCCAAGTTTACTTAATACTAGTGGTGATAACAAACTCTACTGAGTGATTACTCTATGCCAAACAATATTATAGGATTCATATCAACCTTATAAGTTTGCTGTTAGCATTATGTCCATTTTCTTATACTAAATTGAAGGTTAGGTGTTACATGTAACCCGATCTATATGGGTTAATACCTGTTGGAATCCACATAGTTTGATTCCAGAACCCAGATGCCCACAGAATGACTTCCTCAAGAACTTTCCTGATCAGCTCAAGAGAGTTTTCTCCCTTGCTTCATATTTAAGTAGGTTGACATAACGTAGAGCAATGCATCTCAAACTTTACTGCATGTGTCAATCACATAAGAAAATTTGTTAAAATGCAGATTCCGCTTTCCGGGGTTTTCAGCAAGGTCAGAGATTCTGCATATCCGACAAGTCCAGCTGATGCAGTGCTGCTCATCTGAGGTCCCCATTCTGAGTAGCTCAGTATTTCTCAGTCCTGAATGCAGCAGAATTACCTGATGTTTTGTCTGCTTCTGAAACTTGGGGCAGGAGCATAGACAATTGCATTTTGTAAAACTCTCACACAGGTTATTCTGAATAATAGCCAGAGGAGGAATCACAGTTAAATTTTTGTCTGAATCTACTTTACTTTAACATGTTTTATTTTATTTTATTTTATTTTATTTTATTTTATTTTATTTTATTTTTAAATTTTATCCCTAAAGGCTGTGTCAGCCGTATTCAGAAGGGGGAAGCTAGAAGTTTTGTCTTAAAATATCTAGGGAGCTGGACAGAATGGAGGAGAGTTGGTAGAGATGGTGAGGCTAAATCCCAAATTACCACATTATGACTGTTACATGGGGTGCAACTCTATCAGCTATAGGCATAGAATGGTGCACTCTGCCACTGGGAGTATGTATTGGGAAGGGGTAAAGTGAAAAGATGGTGTTAATGCAAGAGTGGGTAAAGAAGAGAACATGTGCAGTTTGAAGAAATTTGTCCATGTCATTCTGATATCGTCTTTCCTATGCCTAAAGAATCACTGATTTAGAGCATGTATTATGATTACATTTCAATTGAATGCAGTGTTTTGAGATTTTTCCCCAGTTTTGCTTCTTTCTACCCCTAAATAAACTATAAATATCTCAATAATAAGACTTGTGAAATCTCTCATCTTCCTACAAATGAAGGAAGTGAGCAAGGTCTCATTCATTGTGTGTTATATTTATGAATTCATGTATTCAACAAATGTACCAACAAATGTTTCATATATCAAACAATAGGATAGAAAATTAAAGGTGTTAGACACAGTTCTTATCCTCAAAGAGCTCACAGTCTAGTTAAGACACAGAAGGAGGTATATATGGAAGTATTTAGAAAACGTTTTGAAAGGATGTCAGAGACCCTTGAGAAAAACACCCCAGCCCAGGGAGTTTATCCTGAAATTAATGGATTAAGTAGGTGCAAGTAAGGAGACCAAGTGTACATTCATTAAAACAGATCAACTTGAAGAAACTATTAAAAAAAATTCTCTAAGCCCAGTGACCTTGGCCCAAGAAGTGTCAAAACACTTTTATGGAAAGGAATATACAACTAAACACTACTTGTTAAGTGAATTTTATTTATTGTCCACATGAAACTGTAGGTGGCTTATTTAATAGCAAAAGAGAAATATTTTTTGGTAAACATTTTGGCATAATTTAATATAGGCCATCTGTGCATACTTCTGTGGGAAAATAAAATGTTTTTAACTAGTGGTTTTCATATTTAAACACCTCTGGAAACCTACACTAGGTTCAAAACTAATACACTGAGGCTACATAGTCAGTACCTTTTCTGTTGTAGATCATACAAAATAAAACAAGACCAAAAATCTCTAATATGTAGATCAGAGATAATGAGGAGACTATCTCCATGTTTTCATCGAGTTGAAGATGTTGGGCAAGCCTACTTTTTCTAGCTGCCTCAGTGTAAACTACATCATAATATAACTGGATGAAAATCCCAGGGGTCACAATTTCTAAATTCCTATGATGTGGACAAATCTATTTATAGAGCAAGCTGAATATGCACTCTCCATTTTTAAAAATATCAAAGCAATTTCAGATGTATGGAGAGTCTGTGATTACCTTTCAATATTTGGTGGTCTCCCTTAACTATTAACTATATTAGAGCACATTTGCACTGATTAGTTAACTAGAAAACAACAAAAGACCATAAAAGTAAAAATAAAAGCCTCTGAATTTGTACTAAGCTATGTATTTTCTTTTTTTTTCTTTTTTTTTAATGTTTTTATTTATTTCTAGGAGAGAGAGAGAGACAACGTCAGCAGGGGAGGGTCAGAGAGAGAGGGAGTCACAGACTGAAACAGGCTCCAGGCTCTGAGCTGGCAGTCAGCACAGAGCCCGACGCGGGGCCCGAACCCACGAACGGCGAGATCATGACCTAAGCGAAAGTCGGACGCTCAACCGACTAAGCCACCCAGGCGCCCCATAAGCTATGTATTTTCACATCAACATATTTTCCTAACTCAAGGTGAAAATCTTGCACCTGAGCTAATCTTTTCATCTTTGAGTCCCCCACGCACTTGGTCTCTATAAGGCATATAAAGAATGCAGTTAGGGGTGCTTGGGTAGTTCAGTCGGTTAAGCGTCTCTATTTTATTTTATTTTAATTTTATTTTATTTTATTATTTTATTATTTTATTTTATTTTTTTTTTATTTTAGAGAGAGAGAGCATGCACAAGTGGGGGAAAGGGGCACACACAGAGAGAGAGAGAGAGAGAGAGAGAAAGAGAGGGAGAGAATCCTAAATAGGTTCCACACTAGGGGTGGAGCCTGATGTGGGGCTCAGTCCTATGACACTGGGATCATAACCTGAGCTGAAATTAAGAGTCGGATGCTCAACAAACTGAGCCATCCAGGCGCCCCAGGTGTCTCACTCTTGATTTTGATTCAGTTCATGATCTCACAGTCTGGGAATGAGCCTCGCATGGGGCTCTGCGTTGGGCATGGGGCTCTGTGCTGGGCATGCGGCTTGTTTGGGATCCCCCCTCTCCCTCACTCTTATCCCCTNAAATAAATAAATAAATAAATAAATAAATAAATAAATAAATAAATAAATAAATAAATAAACAAACCTTTTTTAAAAAGGAATGCAGTATAAAGAATGCAGTTTCTTCCTTTCTGAGCCAGGAAAATTGATTTTAGAATGATAACAGTGAGTTAGGAGATACGGAAATTTTCTGAGCACTTCAGATCAAGTAAGTCTCTTCCTAGTTGTCATCAGAAAGTCTGGCAAACTTCAAAACTGTTGCAAAAATTCAACCATGTTAGGGGCGCCTGGGTGGCTTAGTCGGTTAAGCGTCCAACTTTCGCTTAGGTCATGATCTCGCGGTTCGTGGGTTCGACCCCAGCGTCGGGCTCTGTGCTGACTGCCACCTCGGAGCCTGGAGCCTGTTTCAGTCTGTGACTCCCTCTCTCTCTGACCCTCCCCTGCTCACGCTGTCTTTCTCTCTCTCTCCTAGAAATAAATAAAACATTAAAAAAATTACTTTAAAAAAAATTCAACCATGTTAATGTGTGTCTTCTTCCCTTCTGGTAAACGTAATTATATACTTCGGAATTTTCTAAGTTACTTTCCTAAATCAGTTTTGAGGATGATCCTTTTTAGCCCTTTGAGCAAGGTTGCATTATGCCCCCAACAAAATGTCCATGCCTTAATTCTGGAAGCTATGGATATGTAACATCACAAAAAGAACCTTGCAGATGTGATTAATTAAGGATCTAGGGGCACCTGGGTGGCTCAGTTGGTTAAGCATCTGACTTTGGCTCAGGTCATGATCTCACCGTGCGTGGGTTTGAGCCCCGTGTTGGGCTCTGTGCTGACAGCCACCTCAGAGCCTGAAGCCTCTTACAGATTCTGTGTCTCCCTCTCTCTCTTACCCTCCCCTTCTCACGCTGTCTCCCTCTTTCTCAGAAAAAGGAAAAAAATGATCTAATGATGAGGCAGATACCCTTGTTTATCCAGGTGGGCCTAATGTAATCACTAGGATCCGTATAAGAGGTAGGCGGAGGGTCAGAATTACTTGGAGATGTCCGGGAAGAAGCAGAGAATAGCAGTAATGTGAGAAAGAGTAGTATGGGAATAGCAGGAAGTTTCACAGTATCCTAACTGTAACTGTTAGGAAGACTGCAGGAACAGAAAACAGAAAGGGCCCAAGGGACTCCCCAAATCTCTCATTAACTTCTTAGTTGAGTCCTCTGAGGGGAGTAAAACAGGTGTCAAGCTTTCATATTTTGCAAGAGAGGTGAGGAACAAATGTGCACACTAAATGCCAAATGTTAAATCTTTGATGCTTACTGTGACACAAAGAAATTGGGAAAACTGCTAGAAATAGCCTCGTATGTTTGTTTGTTCATTTTCTCTGTGGAACAGGTCAGAACTTAAAGTCATATTTGTGACTGATAAATTCTTCTTAATCAAATAGCATACAGCTTGAATCTGCATACTGTCAAATGCTGCAAATTTGATTTGTATTACTCGAAGAAATACAGCCCATTCAAATGAAACAAACTTTTAATCTGAGGAATTCAATATTTTAAAAAATTCCATTTAGAATAAACTTTGTTACTAAAGTTAAAAGCCCACTATAAGTTATTAGCAACATTACTAAAGATTATTTTACTTGTGAAATTCTGTTTTTGTTGTTAATAAAGATCAGTGGTTGTGAACTTGTGACAGGTCCCAAATTTGTTCTCAAAACCATAAGTGTTTATGCTGTTTAAAATATAAGTACACAAGGAAGAAGACTTCTAGGGAAAGTAGAAGTTTGGAATAGAAAGATCTAAGGTTACCTCTCCCCACAGATACAGCTAGATAAGTCCCATATCACTGTAAATAACCCAGAAAATGACCTAAAGACTGGCAGACAGATTCTTCATAGACAAGTATAGAGAAGAGGCCACATCAAAGAAGGTAGGAAGGGCAAAGTCATGGTCAGGAGCTAAATGAACTTACAGAATAGTCTGCAGGAGGGACAGATACCATGGGAGCACAGATGGGAAAGAAACAGACACTCATGCCAGGTAGCCCAGGCACAGGGAACCTGCATGGATAAGATGAATCCCCATAACATTTGGCTTTGAAAAACAGAGGGACCTAATTTCAGAAATTTTTCACAATTTGCAGAACTTAATACCTGGAACTTTAAAAATCAGTAGGCTAGGCTCTGGGATTACCAGGAGGGCAAGAAGAAACCAAATATCTGCCCTAAAGAGACAGCACAACAAACAGCACCATGGAGATACAGCATGGCAGCAGTAGTGTGAAAAATGCCTGGGATATTCAGGAGGAAGATTTGTTTACTAATCTCAGAACATGTGCTGGAGGGGCAGGGATCCTTGGGAGATTTTTCCAAGAACAAAAGAGCGGTTGGGTGCCATTTCTCTCCCCCTTCAGCCTACACACATGGACACTCATGGAAATTATCTTGGTGCCAAAACTCCAGCTAGCTTACTAACAGTGTGCCCTACCCCCACATTCTCCTATGGACCTGCCCTTCCCAATATGTCTTTGCCCTTTGCAGGAGCCCATCCAAAGTGGTGCTACAAGTCTAGCAGTGTGCAAGCAGCCCTGACAGGGGCCAGCACCACTCCAAGATGACTCCTGCTCCAGGGAAATTGGAGATAACCACACACACCAGTCTGACTGCGGCCTTGGCAATGGGCTGGGGACAGGCAGCTGGCCCACCAAAGAAAGATTCTCAGGGGACAACATAGGGAGAGCACCTGCAATTCAGTGCTACTGTATCTCTGGCAAACCCTGATCTGGCTCAACCCAAGATCAGGGCAGCCCCCGACTGGCCCACTAACAGCACAGAAACCAAACACTCCCCACAACAGGAAAAGAGAACCATTAGAGATGACTAGACTGAAGGCAAACATGACTTAGTCACAACAGTTGGATGCATACCACACACATAGGAGACACTCCTTAAATGCCAGGTTCTAATGAACAGAGGGCATTGCATTGCTGGGCACTGCAGGATCCTTTCATATAGGCCACTACTTTCAAGAGCAAGAAACATAGATGACTTTGCTAACACACAGAAAAAGACACAAAGAGTTAGACAAAATGATAGAAGAATATGTCTCAAATAACAGGGCAAAATCACAGAAAGAGAGCTAAATGAAACACAGATAATATGTCTCATAGAGAATTTAAAGTAATGGCCATAAAGATACTCACTGGACTTCACAAAAGGGTGGACTACTTCAATGAGGCCCTCAACAAAGAAACAGAAAACATAAAAAAGAACTGGTCAGAAATGAAGATCTCAATAAATAAAATTAAAAATACAGGAGATGAAATAAATAACAGACCAGAGGAGGGAGAAGAACAGATCAGTGACCTGGAGGACAGAGTAATGGAAAGTAATCAAACTGAACAGGAGAGAGAAAAAATAATCATAAGGAGAAATAATAAAAAATAATACATAGTAATACAATAATAATAGGGGACTTTAGCATCCCACTTACATCAATGAATGTATCATTCAAACAGAAAATCAACACAAAATAGTGGCTTCGAATGATACATTAGACCAGATAGATTTAAGAGATATATACAAAACATTCCATCCTAAAATTGCATAACCTTTCCAAGTAAACATGGAAAATTCTCCAGGAAAGATCACAATTAGGTCACAAAGCAAGTCTTAACAAATTAAAAAATATTGAAGTCATACCATGCATCTTTTTTTTAATGTTTGTTATTTATTTATGAGAGAGAGAGAGAGCGTGAGCAGGGGAGGGTCAGAGAGAGAGGGAGACACAGAATCTGTAACAGGCTCCAGGCTCTGAGCTGGCTGTCAGCACAGAGCCCAACACAGGGCTCGAACCCACGAACCGTGAGATCATGACCTGAGCCAAAGTCAGACGTTTAACCAACTGAGCCACCCAGGGGTCCCACCATGCATCTTTTTTGACCATAATGCTAGAAGTCAATCACAAGAAAAAAATCTGGAAAGAGGACAAATCCTGGAGGTTAAATAACATGCTATTAAACAATGAATGAGTCAACCAAGAAATCAAAGAAGAAATTAAAAAAAAAATAAATGGAGACTAATAAAAATGAAAACACCCTGGTCCAAAATCTTTTGGATTCAACTAAAGCTATTCTAACAGAAAAGTTTATAGCAATATAGGCCTATTTCAAGAAGCAAAAAAACATGACTTTCTCTTTTTTCTTTCTTCCTTCCTTTCTTTCTTTTTCTTTCTTTCTTTCTTTCTTTCTTTCTTTCTTTCTTTCTTCTCTCTCTGTCTCTGTCTCTTTCTTTCTTCTTTTTTAATGTAGACTCCACACCCAAGGTGGAATTTGAACTCGAGATCGAGTTTCATGCTTCACTGACTGAGCCAGCCAGGCACCCAAGTTTTCAGAATTCTTTTTTTTTTTTATAATAGTTTATTGTCAAATTAGTTTCCACATAACACTCAGTGCTCATCCCCACAAGTGTCCTCCTCCATGCCCATCCCCCCCTCCCCCCACATCCATCAGTCCTCAGTTTTTGTCAGCATTCAAGAGTCTCTCATGGTTTGCTTCTCTCCCTTTCCCCCACCATTTCTGCCCTTCTTCTCCCCCTTGTTCCTCCGTCAAGTTCCTCCTAATCCTCCTATACGTGCAAACATATGATATTTGTCTTTCTCTGCCTGACTTATTTCGCTCAGCATAACACCCTCAAGGTCCCCAATGTTCATAGTTTTCAGAATCCTTAAAGAAACTTTAAAATTTTCTCTTTATACTTATTTTCTCTCTCTCTCTCTATCTTTTTTGGTTTATTTGTTTTAGTACCTTTCCTTTTATTTATTTTTATACAATTTATTGTCAAGTTAGCTAACATATAGTGTATATGGTGCACTCTTCATTTTGGGAGTAAATTCCCATGACTCATTACTTACATAAAACACCCAGTGCTCATTCCAAGTGCCCTCCTTAATGCCCATCACCCATTTTCCCCACTGTCCACCACTTACTTCCACTCAGTTTGTTCTCTGTATTTAAAAGTCTGTTATAATTTGCCTAACCCCCTGTTTGTAACTACTTATATGTATATTTTCTTTCCTTTACTCCATAGTCTTCTGTTAAGTTTCTCAACTTCCACATATGAGTGAGGATATTTTTATTTTTCAATCATTTTGTTAACCACACAATTTTTAACTGTATTGTTTAATTTTGAATATTAAGTCTGTAAAAATCTTTCAGGCAGGATGACAAATAGAACCAATTAGAAATTTCTTCTCTTTGTAGGTTGGTACTTTTGGAGTGTTAGCTCCTCTAGTAAATAATAACTGCTGAGTAAATTCCTAGCAGTGCTATTGCTGGGTCATAGGGGAGTTCTATTGTTAATTTTTTGAGGAACCTCCACGCTGTTTTCCAGAGGGGCTGCACCAGTTTACATTCCTATCAACAGTGTAGGAGGATGCCCATTTCTCCACATCCTTGCCAGCATTTACCCAAGGGATTCAGGAATGCTGATGCATAGGGGCACATGTACCCCAATGTTCATAGCAGCACTCTCCACAATAGCCAAAACATGGAAAGAGCCTAAGTGTCCATCAACTGACAAATGGATCAAGAAGATGTGGTTTATCTATACAATGGAATACTACATGGCAATGAGAAAGAATGAAATCTGGCCATGTGTAGCAACATGGATGGACCTTGAGGGTGTTATGCTAAGCGAAATTAGTCAGGCAGAGAAGGACAGATACCATATATTTGCACTATAGGAGGATTAAGAAGAACTTAACAGAGGACCATGGATGAGAAGAAGGGGATAAATAATGGGGGAGAGGGAAGGAGGCAAACCAGGAGAGACTCTGGAATGCTGAGTACAAACTGAGGGCAGATGGGATGGGGGGAGGGGCAGGTTGGTGATGGACATGGAGGAGGGCACTTGTAGGGATGAGCACTGGGTGTTATATGGAAACCAACTTGACAATAAACTATTACAAATAAAAAATAAAAATAAAATAAAAATAAACTGCTGAGATTCTTGAATTAACCTCCTCTATGGAAAAAGATTTCATTAGAAATAACTGATTTCATTAGAATAACTAATAACAAGATTGATGAATTTAAAATTAAAATACAGAATAGGGTCGCCTGGGTGGCCTTGTTGTTAGATGTCCAACTTGATTTTGGCTTAGGTCAAGATCTCACAGTTTGCAAGATCAAGACTCATGTGGAGCACTGCTCTGTCAGCAAGGAGCTTACTCGGGATTCTTTCTCTCCTTTTCTCTGCCCCTCCCTTTCTCTCTCTCTTCCTCTCTCTCAAAATAAATAAATACACACAATATATATGTATATATATATAGTTATTATATATAATGTATTAAATATATATATTGTGTGTATTTATTTATTGTGTGTATATATATATATATATATAATTTACTAGTTTCTTAAGTGTAGAAAGGGTAGGTAGTGTGAGGGAAATTGTATCTGTTCCTCCTACTCCACTACAGCTTTTTTCAAGCAGTAAAACTGCTGAATTGAAAGACAAGGTTTTCTTTCCTTCCTTCTTTCTCTGTAAATCCACACTGATTCAAGGCGGAGATCATGGACCCTGTGCTTACATTTTATTTCGGTAACCTAGCTTTCATGCAGGAGAAGAAGATATGTGCCTAAGTTCCCCTGTGAATGCTTACCATTTAACAGAAAAGGTCTGATAATCTACTCAGAAAGACTGTCCCTCCTTTCCATTTCAAAACACAAAACCAAAATAAATCATCCTTTCTGAGGTCTCTGCTTCTCTGGGGACTATAGTATTTTCTGGCCCATTTCTTCAAGATCCTTTAACTAGTTGTTGTTTGTTTTTTGCCTTTATGTCTCTAGTGGCAATCTGGATAGTTTATAATTACATGTGCAATTTTTTCTTTCTTCATCCAATGTATTTTTTAATCTCTTACTATTATTTACTCAAAATTTCCTGTACAGTGTTTATTACTTAATAAGATAGTGCAAAATGATGTTTTAGGGCTAGTGCATCTGAATAAGACTACTAGAAATATCATTAATACTAATCAGATTAACTGCCCCACAATCTGGCTTCACTGGCAGTTAACAAAAGCATGGCCTTCAAATGTCCTAGTGTGACACATGTGCGTGTAGTAAATACTCAATATTGTGGCTTCATGGTTTAATGGACAGATAGCAGGTGTCCTTTTAAATCTTTTTTATATTCTGAAACAGAATCCTTCTTCCTAATGAAAAGTATTAAAAACATTAGACCTATATACATATATATTCATTACCATAAGCATTAGAGAATGTTTTTCTCAACATTTCTTCTAATAATAATGTTTCACAAAAGCTTCTCTAATACGAATATAGAATTCTAAAATTTTGAGAAATTTTTTCTTAATATACTATTATTTAATGTATAAGGATATATATCCTATATACTTATATATCTAAACAGTGTATTTAGAGCATAATTTTCATCTCTTGAATTTCTCTGGCATGGTGTGTTTAAAATAATTCTCACCAAAAAATGCTGAATTACATTTCAACGTATTGCATTCTTTTAATTATCCTTCTTAGTGATTTTGAGATAACAGAAATGAAAGCACATTGTAAACCAAAGCTACCAACACCATTAAGAGAGAGTTAGACTCCTCATGGCTTGTTCCAATCCTGATATAACTTTTAATTCTGTGTGATGTTAGGAAAATCTCTTGAACTCTGTGAATCTTAATTTCCTCATCTGAATAATAAATCGCCTTTTATGAGCACCGTGGATTCAATGATGTAACATGTAGAATTACCAGGCATACCTTCTAATACATAATTGTTCTCCCTCTCTCAACCTCTGCCCATCCCTATCTTTTTTTTTTTTTAACGTTTATTTACTTTTGAGAGAGACACAGTTTGAGTGGGTGAGGGCCAGACAGAGAGGGAGACACAGAATCCAAAGCAGGCTCCAGGCTCTGAGCTGTCAGCACAGAGCCCAACACGGGGCTTGAACTCACGTACTGCAGATCATGACCTGAGCTGAAGTTGGATGCTTAACCAACTGAGCCACCTCGGCACCCTGCCCCTGCACTTTCCTAATATCTTAGTACAGTGGTTGTTGATGTTTAGTGGGCATACCAAAGATTTTAAAACAGGGCAGGAAGAGGTTTACAGATCTAGAGAATACCCTGCTTTTTCTTCCTCTGAATGACTTAAACCTGGCTTATGTTCTAATGGCTAGGGGTCTTAAACTGTATCAAATTGTCACCTTAATGCTATAATACTGATGATAATGATGACAGCAGCTAACATTTTGTGTAGTTAATGCAGTTGTGAAAACTCAGGCACTGTTAATATCTACAACCTACAAATGATAAGACCAAGGCAAAGGGTGGTTGAGACATTTGTTCAAGAGTGTCCAGATAATCTATGGGCCCAGGCAGTCTGCTTATGGAAACTGATTCAAACATTAAACTGCCTTGGCTCTCCAGACTACACTCTCCACACAGTACCATACAGGGAAGCCCCCTGCCTTTGGAGTCATGATGTGTGGGTCAAACCCAGATAGTGCTACCTCCTATCTTTGGTCTTGAGTCTCTAAGCTTCTCTAGAACTCTTTATAATCTTTAAAATGAGGGTAACATTTATAAGAATTTATTGAGGCAGCATACACAAGTGCTTTGCTCAATACTTCGTACTGTGTAAATGAGGTATAAGTTAGCTATTTCTGTTAAAGGTTACAAGCACCTATTATCCTTTCTGCTTCTGAACTCCTTCTAAAGTATTTATGGGTGTGTGTGTGTGTGTGTGTGTGTGTGTGTGTGTGTGTGAATCTTTTCCCTTCCTCTGTCATACTCAGAATCAATTAATACTGACCAAAGAAGCCTGCAACCAAAGTAGACCTTTTTTCAGATACTGGCCTTATCCTAACTCCACCGTAGGAAATCAGTGTTAGGTCAAAGGAAAAGTAAGGCAGACAATGGAATGGCATACTCTCTCTATGCCAGTAGAATCCTTAAGGGTTTCTGAATCTCCTTAGCATAGCATATGAGGTCCTTTCTAACTGGTTCATGTCCTATTTGATTGCATCCCCTAACATTTCCTGTTTCTGACACATTCTAAACTTACAGTGAGCTGCTGTCTTTTCTGCTAATCTAAGACTACCTATTTTATTTCTTTCCTCCCTTAACTGTTTCTTCCTCTAAGCTCATGTAGTGTCCAATGTAAATACTATTTCTTCTTAGAAAAATGTCCTATTGGCCCCTTCCTTAAACTTTTAAAATGTTTATTTATTTTTGAGAGAGAAACAGACTGAGTAAGGGAGCGGCAGAGAGAGGGAGACACAGAATCCGAAGCAGGCTCCAGGCTCTGAGCTGTCAGCACAGAACCCAATGCAGGGCTTGAACCCATGAACTGTGAGAGAAACTGACTGAGCTACCCCTTTACCCCTCTATTCCCCTTCTTAAAAGCTACCTGATCTAACCATCTTAAAATAGAGTTGCTTCCTCTTATCCTTCAACTGAGATTTCACAGAATTTTTATTCTTAATTGTTTGGCTCTCATATTTACAGAAAAAATTGTTTCTATTTTTAAGGACAGAAGTGTCCCAGGGTCAATCCAGATCTGAAAGAAGTTGCTAATTCCATCAGTGTGTTGTGTGTGAGCATATACACACGTGCGTTTATTTGAAGATCTTTTGCAAATCACAAAATTCTTCTAAATTTATGTAATGTTGAAGTAAGTCATTAAGTCCATTACTGACTTAGAGGATCCAAAACCAAAATAAGATTATGGATTTTTGTTAATGTTGGACTTGTACATTAACATAGTTTTACTTAAATAACAAAATAAAAGAGGAGAAAACAAAAATAAAGTTTATTATTTACCTACTCATGTTTCAAGTGAAAAATAGGTTTAGTTAACTCAGATCTTGGAATATACCTTTTCATTATATCTCGGAGTCCTGCTCCAGCTGGGTCTAGGGGCCTCTGAAAGAGGGACGGTGTCGGCGAGGAAGGGATGAGAGAGGCCATGAGAATCTTTCTGGTCATCAGGCAGGCATCTCTGCTCTGACTCGGGCTCACCTTTATTTTATAATTAAGTGTTTGGGGGATGGCACAGAAGTGGCATTTGCCTTAGACAATGATTTCTGATAATAAACTTCTTTGATATGTAAGAATTTCCCAGAACATAGATTTGTAGAAGACTCATGCATAACCTTCATCAATAGTGATTGAGGTAGGGCATTTAGATGCTTATCCTATGGGGAAGGGAGGTATCTTTATCATACAAGACAATGTTTTTAGCATAAAAAAGGGTAAAGTTATTTCTTTGTGGGCACAGGTTAATAGCTTGTTTGTTTAAGGAGAAGTATCAAGAAAAACAGGTCTTTCAAGAAACACAATGTTTGCTCCCATAATCACAAAAGAAAAAGTTCCTCAATAGGTTCCTTCACAGGGTGCAATCAGCACATTCAAGGTCAGAATAAGTCACTCCAAATACTTATCACAAATACCTTGGGGGGGGGGCTGGTGCTCCAAGCAGAAACAATTGGGTAGGGGTGGATATCTGTCCTTAACTTTAAATTAGGCTCTTTGTCTCAGAACCAGACTCAGTTGTATGTGTTCTTTGTCCCCTTTATTATCTAAGTCTTGGATCTGCAAGGCCCGTAGGAAAAGCCTTTGACAATCATCCACAATGCTTTCATCTGAAGTCTCTTTTGAAAAGGCAAGAGTATGCTTTTCCTTATGAGGAATCTGTGTGGGGAATATTGGTCTGATTTGGAATATTGTGAGGCCTAGTCAATACCAGCATGTTCATTTCCAACATGAGCTAGTAGCAGAAGGCGATACGAGTTTTCGTTTCTCATGGCAAGAGCTGTGCAAACGCTGCCATTTCTTCACTGTGACTGTCATCCAGCAAGGCCAGTGCAGCTCCCAGCAATTATACCTTCTGGCTTAAACACAAATCATACAAATCCCATAGTTATGCTACACTAACTAAGCTTTCACTGTCCTTCATTATGTCCTTAAAATGTATCACTTTGATCACATTAAGTTACAAGTAAGAGATGAACACTGACATTTTCCTGAAGAAATGTAAATACCTATCTTGCTATGCAGTTTTATTAGATTTAAGAAATAAAACCATAAATTGTAAAACTAAATTAAAACTTTATGAGATTCTATCCAAAAACAAGTTTTACCCCACTCCTAACCTTCATCAGGAGGATTTACTCAGGTCCGTTATGAATCATGATTAAGGTATAATTTTCTCTTTTTTCCTGTTTCCTTGCTGAGCTCTTATAAATTTTACACTGCATCATAAATAGCATTTGGAATTACCCAGAAAGAAAAGTTTCTCAATTCTTTCCTTTTGAGCTTCTATTTCTAAATCATGAGAAACATTGACCCCATGGCCCATACCTGTCTCAAATATACCACATGTTTTAAAGTAGAGGCAGTAATGTTTCCATTAAGCTGCCCTATCCCTTTCCTTTTTGTCCGGGTAGTGATTAAATATTTGATATCTGGATTCCTTCACTCCCAACCCAAATTCAATGTTAAGTTGGCTACTGCCTTAGTCGCCAGTTTGAGAAGCTGAATTTGAGTCCCTATTTGAGGAAAATAGAGATATCTCTGATTTTATTTCCAAAACTATATAGGCACATCATGCACATGTAACTGAACCTAAGTTTGTATGCTCAAAGCCAATCACTGAGACCTTGAGCATACAGTAAGGCAAGGGTTTGAGAAGTCGCCATACAAGGAGATAGGAAGGCAAGTCTTCATTCTTCCTCACCCAGCTGAGATTAGAGCAAGTTTTTATAATCCCAGGAGTTGTGTTGTATGCCTATTGAAAAGGGTAGGAAAATTCATGACTATTTTTGAGAAAAAGTTGAGCATGAGAATTGAACAAGCATGTAACATATTCCATGTTCACTTTAAGATGGAGACATTAAAAGGAGGCAAAATTCAGCCCCTCTTGTCATGAGGTCCAGGAGAGTTACTATGGGCATGCTCCAAAAACAAATAAAAAATGGGTAGGGTGAACCACATCAGTGACCTTCATTTGTGTCAGTTTGGGCTCCTGGGGAGACAGCTAGTGCATTTGTGAGTAGGGTCTGAAGAGAAACAATAGTTGATTGGGGAAAAACAGGTCCCTGAAAAACAAGCTTTAAATTTGTTTGCTGTAACCTCATTAATCTTACGTCGCATAGTTTCACACACACTTGAACAAAGGTAGTTTAAATAAGCTCTGATATGGATATGCCATTTATATATTAATGTATGAAAGAAATGCCCATATAAATGGAAACATAGAAACACCACTTGTTTGTACCCATGATTAGCAAAATTCTTTCTAGATTAACAATTTTATTCTAACCCAAAATGTTTATGAACCCACATGTGTACTCATTAAGGTTGATGAATGCTCTGGCAGTTTTCTAATTAACACTGATAAGGTTGTGCTGAGTACCCTCCAAGAACTAATTGAAACCACAAGTTTATTTCCCTACATATGAACTCTAAATCTTTTACATAACAGCTTTGTCTGTCTTGATCTGGGAATCAGGGTTTCATTACCAAAAAAGACTTTATTTCCTTATTTTCTTTTGAAAATGTTTTAAACATCAAGCAGCTCAATTTAATTAAAAGTCGACTTCTTGATTGCATATTTTATGCTACCATTTTTGCATGGCAATGGACTCTATACTGGCAAATATACCAATCTCTGTGATGCAGCTACTCTCTCTGTTGCCCTGATTTATTTAATGGTACTACAATCTGGTTTCTATCACAATCCAATCATTTTAATTGAAGGAATTAAAATGTCAAACATAAGAAATTGGGCAGAAGAAAGAGGTTAATTATAAAGGAGAAAACTACGTAAACATATAGGTATTTCTTTTATTCTCTGTGCCCATAGTATTCCCATTACTGTTAATGGGTCTTACAGGGACCCACTAACTGGCAAGTAGCCCTAGAATATTAAACTTGTTAATTGGCAGTAATGGAAAATTAGGTGCATACAATTAAGTTTATGGAGTTTAGTAAGTTCTTTTTTAAATTTGTCTGAACTTGACAAGGAATGTTTAATTCTTAGTATTAAATGTTTACAAAAGCATTTTATTTTATTATTTTTTTATGTTTTTACAAATAGTTTATTGTCAAGTTGATTTCCATAAAACACCCAGTGCTCATCCCCACAAGTGCCCTCCTCCATGCCCATCATCTCCCTTCTCCCCCACACCCATCAGTCCTCAGTTTGTTCTCAGCATTTAAGAGTCTCTCATGGTTTGCCTCCTTCCCTCTCCCCAACTATTTTTCCTCTTCTACTCCCCCACGGTCCTCCAATAAGTTCCTCCTAATCTTCCTATACATGCAAACATATGGTATCTGTCCTTCTCTGCCTGACTTATTTCGCTCAGCATAACACCCTCAAGGGCCATCCATGTTGCTACACATGGCCAGATTTCATTGTTTCTCATTGCCATGTAGTATTCCATGGTATAGATAAACCACATCTTCTTGATCCATTCGTTGATGGACACTTAGGCTCTTTCCATATTTTAGCTATTGTTGAGAGTCCTGCTATGAACATTGGGGTCCATGTGCTCCTATGCATCAGCATTCCTGTATCCCTTGGGTAAATTCCTAGCAGCGCTATTGCTGGGTCATAGGGGATGTTCTATTGTTAATTTCCTGAGGAACCTCCACACAGTTTTCCAGAGGGGCTGTGCCAGTTTACATTCCCACCAACAGTATAGGAGGGTGCCCATTTCTCCACTTCCTCGCCAGCATTTAGAGTTCTCTGATTTACTCATTTTAGCCACTCTGATTGGCANTCTGTTCCATTGGTCTATGTGTCTGGTTTTGTGCCAATACCATACTGTCTTGACTATGACAGCTTTCTAGTAGGGCTAAAGTCTGGGATATNTTCTCTTTTTTTGCTGGATCTCTATTTGGCTTGGGAATCAGAGTGATGCTGGCTTCATAAAATGAGTTTGGAAGTTTTCCGTCGATTTCTATTTTTTGAAATAGCTTAAGAAGAATGGGTATTAATTACGTTTTAAATGTCTGGTAGAACTCCCCTGGGAAGCCATCAGGTCCAGGGCTTTTATTTGTTGGGAGATTTTTGATAACTGATTCGATTTCTTCACTAGTTATGGGTCTGTTCAGATTTTCTATTTCTTCCCATGTGAATTTTGGTAGTGAGTGTGTGTTTAGGAATTTTTCCATTTTTTCTAAGTTGTCCAATTTATTGGCACATAATTTTTCATAGTATTCCCTGATAATTACTTGTATTTCCGAGGGGTTGGTTGTAATAAGTCCATTTTCATTCATGATTTTGTCTATTTGGGTACTCTCTCTTTGCTTTTTGAGAAGCCTGGCTAGAGGTTTGTCAATTTTGTTTATTTTTTCAAAGAACCAACTCTTGGTTTCATTGATCTGTTCAATTGTTTCTTTGGTCTCTTAGTTGTTTATTTCTGCTCTGATTTTTACTATTTCTCTTCTTCTACAGGGTTTGGGGTGCTCCTGTTGCTCTGCCTCTAGTTCCTTTAGTCGAGTTATTAGATTCTGCACTTGCACTTTCTCTAATTTCTTGAAATAGGCCTGGAGTGCAATTTACTTTCCTCTTAGGACTGCCTTTGCCGCATCCCAAAGAGTTTGGATTGTTGTATTTTCATTTTCATTTGTTTCCATATATTTTTAAATTTCTTCTCTATTTGCCTGATTGGCCCATTCATCCTTTAGTAGGGTGTTCTTTAACCTCCATGTTTTTGGAGGTTTTCCAGACTTCTTCCTGTGATTGATTTCAAGTTTCAAAGAATTATGATCTGAAAGTGTGCATGGTATGATCTCAATTCTTTTATATTTATTGAGGGCTGCTTTATGTCCCGTATGTGATCTATCTTGGAGAATGTGCCACGCGCACTTGAGAAGAAAGTAAATTCCCTGGCCTCAGGATGTAAAGTTCTAAATATATCTGTCAGATCCGTCTGGTCGATTGTGTCATTCAAGTCCATTATTTCTTTAGTGATTTTCTGTCTGGTTGATCTATCCATTGCTGTAAGCGGAGTATTAAAGTCCCCTGCTATTAGCACATTCTTATCTATAAGCTTGTTTCTGTTTGTGATTAATTGCTTTAAATATTTTGGTGTTCCCATATTCGCTGCGTAGACATATATAATTGTTAGTTCTTCCTATGGATGGACCCTGTAATTATTATATAATGTCCTTCTTCATCCCTTGTTATTGTCTTTAATTTAAAGTACGGTTTGTCTGATATAAGTATAGCTACTCCAGCTTTCTTTTGACTTCCCGTAGCATGATAGATATTTCTCCATCCCCTTACTTTTAATCTGAAAGTATCTTCCAATCTAAAATGTGTTCTTGTAGACAGAAAATAGATGGATTTTGTTTTTTTTTATCCATTCTGCTACCCTATGTCTTTTGATTGGAACATTCAGCCCATTTACATTCAGTGTTATTATTGAAATATGTGGGTTTAGAGTCAATGTGTCCTTTGTGGGGTTCATGCTTTTGGTGGTGTCTCTGGTGTCTTCGTTCCTTGCAACATTTGCCTCAGAGCGTACCCCTCAGGATTTCTTGTAAGCCTTGCTTAGTCGTGACAAATTCTTTCAATTTTTGTTTATTTGGAAAGATTTTTACCTCTCTGTCTATTCTGAATGACAGGCTTGATGGATAGAGGATTCTTGCCTGCATATTTTTTCCCTTCATCACATTGAAGATCTCCTGCCATTCCTTTCTGGCCTGCCAAGTTTCAGTAGATAGGTCTGTCACCACTCTGATATGTTTCCCTTTGTATGTTAGGTCCCTTTTCTCCCTACCTGCTTTCAGAATTCTCTCTTTGTCCTTATATTTTGCCATTTTCATATGATATGTCGTGCAGAAGATCGATTCAAATTAAGTCTGAGGGGAGTTTTCTGTGCCTCTTTTATTTCAACATTTACTTCCTTCCCCTGGTTGGGGAAGTTCTCTGCTATAATTTGTTCCAGAACTCCTTCAGCGCCTTTCCCTCTCTCTTCCTCTTCTGGTATTCCTATGATACAGATATTGTTGTGTTTGCCTCTATCAGTGATAGATATTTTCTCCATTAGTGTCAGTTCATGACTTGTTGGACAATATAGTAGTACTTTGGTCTTGTCACACACATTGGGTAAATTCATCCATTTACAGTAAACCATAGTTCTATACCATGAAGAAAGGAGTGGAAAAAATCAAAATTGTTGCCTTAGAATTCAGAGGTGTACAATTAAGATGTGTTTTAATGTGGGGAAAAATATCATCTCACTTGATAAAATTTAAACTAAAAACATCTGGAATTCGGGGCACCTGGGTGGCTCGGTGGGCTGAATGTCCACTTCGGCTCAGGTCATGATCTCATGGTTTGTCAGTTGGAGTCCTGCATCAGGCTCACTGCTGTCAGCATAGAGCCCACTTTGAATCTCTCTCTTTCAAAAGTAAATAAACATTTGAAATTAAATATAATTATGATTCAAAAATGTTTGTGCGTATGTGCACGAACTCTTCTTTCATTTTCCTGGATCAGTTTGTCCCTTTTTTTGTCAGCTTCTTGTTTTTCTATAATCGTGTCTTCTAAATCGCTTATTCTTTTTTCTGCCTCTTCAATCCGTACATTGGACACTTCCAGTTTATTATGTATTTCATTTATCACATTTTTAAATTCATCATACCTATTTTTGTTCTCCATGTTGTTTGTAGCCATAGTTTCTTTGATGTCCTCTATGCTTTTTTCAAGCCCAGTGATTAATTTTACGATTATTGTTCTAAAATCTTGTTCAGTTATGCAGCTTATATCTGTTTTTGAGCAGTTCACTTGCTGTCAATTCTTCTTGGAATGTTTTTGGAGGATAGCTCTTTTGTTTTGTCATTTTGGTTAGCTTTCTGTCTCTTGTTAGTTTTAAAGACTTGTTATGCTCTGTGCAACTGTGAGTGCTGCTGTACCCAAGAAGACTCTTTGACTATACAGGGCCTATCCTTTCAGAAAGTGTTCTTTGAATGGTATCTCTTGGTCTCTCTTGTTGAGAACTTGGTTATTTTATTTTCCCACTCCTAGTGATATTTGGGACTCTTCACCATGTGTATTTTGGGTTGTTTCTTGAGGTAGCCCTGGAGAAGAAAACATACAAACACACAGGGAACAGAGGGAGGCAAATGCACAGACAAATCCAACAATCACTCTAACTGAGAGGGAAAACTAAAAAGTAATGAGAAAAGATGGAGAAGGGAAGGTGAATGATAGAAAATAAAAACACATAAAAAAGTCAAAAAGAAGAAAAGAAAAGGAAGAAAGAAGAAAACCAATAGACAAAGATCGGTTTAAAGCATATAACCAGTGCTTATCACAATAACTGTCCTGCTTAATGCCCCTTGCCCATTTAACTTGTCCCCCCCACATCATGCTATATTATATTTACTTTTCTATTTAATGTGAGTTTTAAGAAAAATGATCTTGTCTTACTCATCTTAATATCCTATACCTAATTCAATAAATGCTAAATGAAATAAATCCTAATTCAATAAATGCTAAATGAAAAAGAAATGCAGAAATAAATAAAAGGATAGATTTATCAATGCCTTTGTCTTTATCTTAATGGAATTCTCACATTAGAGGGAATGCTGGGTCTTATCTGGAGTGTTCATGTGAGGCAACAGAGGCTCAGTGATAGTTGCAGGAGTGCCTCAGGGTTTTTAAACAGTCCCTTATGGGTTAATCTGACTCTAAATTTTTAAAATATTTTTTTATTTATTTCTGAGACAGAGAGAGAGAGAGAGAGAGACAGAGCACAAGCAGGGAAGGGTCAGAGAGAGAAGGAGACACGGAATCTGAAACAGGCTCCAGGCTCTGAGTTAGCTGTCAACATAGAGCCTGACGTGGGACTCGAACCCACGAACTCTGAGATCATGACCTGAGCCAAAGGCGGGCGCTCAACTGACTGAGCCACCCAGGTGCCCCAATCTGACTCAAGATAATATGGTAGAATAAGGTATATTAGTGTACACACAACTGAAACAGTAAATCATAGACACACTAAGTCAACTTACCTTTCCCTATTTTAGTGTCTGCACAAAAACAATGGTATGGAAATAATTTGGATTCAGGTATAGATCCATATCCAATGGGATAGTCAAAATCATCTCTTGAAGTTTATTCACCACTGATTAGTTTTACTCTTTTTGAGTGGTTGGGTGGGGTTTTGCATTTTATATGGACTCTAAAGAGAAGAGGACAAGTCCCTATTTGACATGAGGAAAGAGTAATGTTATACCTGAGTGCATCATGGTCATAAGTGGCCAATCTGTTTCCTTTTCCACATGGCAATATAAATTTATTTCTGTGGGAAAAAATGATTTTCAATATTGATCAGATCTTAAAGTTTTAAAGAATGAGAAAATGCAGACTGACAGTTTCAGTACAAATTAAGAAAGTGTGGTAACAATGATATTTCATAAGAGGGAAATATGTATAGGGCTAGATGAGCTTGATACTCATTTCCCTAGCTCAGTTGTTCTGTTAATCACTAAACTTCACCACTTCCATATAGAAATAACAATAGAAATTATAGGCTGAATTTAGGAAAATTAGTTTCAAGCAGGTAAGCTTGGATGTTTTTTCACATAAGACCCCATGTTTTTCCATGCAACTAAATGCAAATTATAGTTTAAAATGTGAATAAAATACTCACTCATCCAAATTAGCAATACACTTCATATAAACTGCTTTTCCCTGAGTGCCTTTCATTGTGACTGTTTTCATCTCATAACATAAATTGATCCAAGCTCACATGGGGCTTCTGATGTGACTTTTAAACTGCAAACCTCTTTGATTTTTACATTTCATTTTCAATCTTTTTGCAAATTCTCCATTTTTATGTAAACGATCTGCCATTTGTTCACATTTTTGTAGTTCCCTAGCTGAATTGTGGAAACAAACCAAATAGGCAGTAATTTTGTTTAATATTCAAAACATTAGACATTTTTGCGAAAGGTGCACTCAGGAAGAAATGATTCTTATAAAGAGGGGGTTTGATTACTCTTTGCCGACCACAAATACTGAAGGATCAACTAGAGAAAAATAATCTGTGTTTATATCCCACCAGAATCTTCTGCTGGGCAGATAAACATGCTGGATTAAAAGAATGACCTCTGTAGAAAAACCACACTCCAAAATATATTCTAAGAAAAAAACATGGGCTTCTTTTTCAGGGAGACCTACTAAGGATACACAATTATCTGCTTTCACTTTTCCCTTATTTTTAACCCATCTGTTCACCTCTGGTCCTGATAACAATTCAGCCTGGATAATTTGCGTTTCTAACTCCAATACCCAGGCTAAACTCATTAACTTTCAAGTCTGTTCTTCCTATGATCTGCCTAATTTCTTTAATGTCACCAATCTCTGGTCAACAGTCTCAAATGTCTTTGATCCCATCCTCTCTTCCCTACTTCCTTGCGCTTCACATCTATTCTATCATCAGCCCTGTCCCCCCTCGTCCTTGTCATAGGACTCCATTCATTTTCTTGCTTTCCTGAATTTGACCCTTCTCTGACTTCTTTTCTCCCTCTCATATAATCCAGAGAACCACACTTCTTTATTGTTAGTTCTCTGCTTTATGACCATTGTATTCAAGACCATCTAATCCTATTTCTTGATATATCTTTCTAATGTCATGTCGCAATATTTGCATCCTTATACTTTATACTATGGTTAAGTTGTGCTGTTTGCTGGTCTCTGTATAAATTATTTTCATATCTTTAGGTATTATATATCTTTGTTAGGTTATTCTCAGCTTCAGATGCCTTTCTTTGCCTAATCTCACTTCCAGATGATATTTTTATTAGTAACATTTTTTGCCCAAATACAACTTTCTTCAAAACTTAGTGCACACAATTTTTGAAATTTGTTATTATTGAATATTGACAAATAAAATATAGTATTTTTTCTCTTAGGCCTGACTTTTTCTGATATTAGCTTTGTCATATCAGTTTTGATGGGTTAGTATTTATCTCATACATATTTTCGATCCTTTTACTTTTCATTATTTCAATTCTTTTAGGGTTTTGGAGTGTTCCTAATATATAGCTCATAATTGTTCTTCAAAAATGTATTAATATGTATGCAGAAATAAGGTATTTTATTTAATTGAGGTCTTATGTGAAAAGGTATAGACAGTCAAGGGACTAACACTATTCTGTATAAACATAAAACAACATTTTTGGAGAAATGAGTTATAATCAGCCATTGTACACTTTCACTGCTCTCATTTCAACTTGTGTTACTATCATTGATTAAGATATATTCCCCAAGTTGGTTTGTTCCATCATTATTCTAGAATTCATACTTGTGTTTTTAAAATGTATATTTATTGATTTTGAGACAGTGTGCACATGAGCAGGGGGAGGGTCAGTAGAGAGGAGAGAAACAATCCCCAGCAAGTTCTGAGATGTCAGCACAGAGCTTGACTCAGGGCTTGATCCCATGAACAGTGAGATCATGACCTGAGCCAAAGACAAGAGCTGAATTCTTAACCGACTGAGCCACCGGGTGTCCCTAGTTAATATTTATTTTAATGTACCCATATATCTTCCTACATTTGACACCCATCTCTCCTTGAATTGCAGAATTTTATTGTGTGCTTAACATACTTCCTTTTAAATTGTATGCTCTAAGTTCCTCCCATGAGATTTCATTAGTAGTAAATTCTCAGTTTGGTTCCTTTGTTTTTGTTTGGTTTTGTTTTGTTTCTATAAAGCACCTTTTCTTTTACTCTTGTACAGCAGATACCTAGGTACAAAATTTGATGTAATGCTATATTTTCTTAGGCACATTAATGATATTTTCACTTCCTACATTCTTCATGTAGTTGAACAATCTGTCAATATTGTCATATCTTTACATATCATGGGAATCTTCATATATTTTAACTAATATCTTCAACATGATGATCTAAGTTGACATTACAACATACCTTCTTATAGACTTCATTCTGCTCTATACTCGTCTTTCCTAAATTTGAGAAACCATGTCTTTTAACAATTCTGGGAAACACTGAGGCGATTATATTGCTAAAATTTCTTTCACATTCCTCCTACCAAAACTCCTGTAAAACAGTCTTACGACTTTTTATTCAGTTGTTAATATTCCTTTACTTTTCTTTCATATTTGTCTTTTTCTGAACTACTTAAAATTAGGTTTACCTTCTATTTTCACTATGACTTCGAGAATTATCCAAGTAGCTTTTTATTGCTTTTTTTTTTTTTTTTTTTTGAGAGACAGAGAAAGACAGAGGTTGAGCAGGAGAGGGGCAGAGAGAGAGGGAGACACGAATCTGAAGCAGACTCCAGGTTATAAGTTGTACGCTTGGAGCCCAATGTGGGGCTTGAACTCAGGAGCCCATGAGATCATGAACTGAGCCGACATAGGACGCTTATCCAAGTGAACCACCCAGACACCATGTCATTGTTTTTTTAAAATTATTATTTAGAAAGTTTTATGTTTTCAGAAAATTCATGAAGATTGTACAGATAATTTTCAAATGCCCTACAAAGTTCCCCTACTAACATCTTACATTAGAATGACACATTGTTATTATTTATAAACCAATATTGACACATTATAAACTAAAGTCGAAATTTTATTTCAAGTTTTTAGTTTCTACTTAATGTCCCTTTTCTACCCCAGGATCTCATCCAGAATATCACTTTATATTTAGTTGTCATGTGTCTTCAGGGTTCTCTTGGTGGTGGCAGTTTTGAGACTTTCCTTGTTTTGATAGTTTTCAGAACTGAACAGACATTATATAAGGTTCCCAACTACTAGCATTTGTCTGTTTTTCCCAATATAACAACTTGAGAAATTAGTTAATGAGGACCTTAGAGGTCAAGTGTCATTTTCATCACCTATCAAGGATACATAGTATCAAAATGAATTTTTTACTGCTGCTGTTGCCCTTCATCATCTGATGTATTTTATGTTTACGTTTTGTTAGTCTTTCTATTGTAAAGTTAGTGTCCTCACAGCCTTCTCCTTTCCATACAGGACTCTTTGGAAGCAAGTCACTATGTACACCCCATACCTAAGGAGTAGGTTATATTTGGATCCTAGACAGCAATATCTACAGAAGATTTTTTGTTTGTTTTTGTCTTTTCCTTCAAGAAGTGTTTAACTCTTCTCTCCATTTTTAACTTAATTATTTATATCAATATATACAGCGTTTTCTATTTTGTATTATAGTACAATAATACTAATTTTATTGCTCAACTTGTTACTATTCTTTTTTAATGTTTTATTTGTTTCTAGGAGAGAGAGAGAGAGACAGCGTGAGCAGGGGAGGGTCAGAGAGAGAGGGAGTCACAGACTGAAACAAGCTCCAGGCTCTGAGCTGGCAGTCAGCACAGAGCCCGACGCGGGGCTCGAACCCACGAACCGCGAGATCATGACCTAAGCGAAAGTCGGACGCTTAACCGACTAAGCCACCCAGGCGCCCCTCAACTTGTTACTTTTGACCATAGGGAGCACTTTCAGTTACTCCTGGACTCCTTTAGCATATCCTCACCAAAGAAGGTGTATACATCTTTTATATCGTTTTAAGGGCTTTTTAAACATCCTTCCACTACAAGATGCTCCCGTCTCATCTTATATATATCCTGCTCCCAAAGGAGAATCAAACAAAACTTCAAGGAGCTCTAACTTCTTTTACTATCTGCTATTTCTTTCAGGCCCTCTTAGCTGACAGAGCAAGAACATATGTGTATATCAGTTAGTATAAGCACATCTATAATCTCTATATGTCAACATGTATATTTATGTATAAAGCTGAACATGAGTTCTAAATGTCTCCAACTTGAATTCCTTACCTCATAGCTTCTAGTTGTCTGTAAAATCCCACTGGAACAGTGAGCAAGCCAGCTCCTATATTGCATCTATTTAGTTAGTTCCATTCCAGTTATAGACGTATAATTGTTAATCCATACTCTTGTGGAGTTACAGTTTCAAATGCTGTGCTTTGGAATGCTTCCTTTGGTTTCTAATATTATAGACTTTTTTACAAAGTTGGTTGGATCACCTTTCTTCCTCCTCCCCCTCAGTGTGGTTGTTTCATACATTTTGTAATATCATTAGATTCTCTTAAAGGAATCAGCATTGTTTTTGATATCCTTGATGTCCCAAACAAGTTTTCTTAATTCATATACATTGTTTCATTCTACATGCTGTAAAGTTCTCTGGGTTTTTACAAATGTGTACTGTCCTGTATCTCCCATTACAGTGGCAGACAGAATAGTTTCAGCATCTTGTTTATAAACGATACTTTCCTTTCTTATAATGTCTTTATCTGGTTGTGATATTCAATCGCCTCATAGAATGAGATAGGAATTATTGTTATTTTTTTCTTCCCTGGATTTTCATTTCAGTGATATATATTTTATTCTTGCATATTCAATTTGACTTTTTGCAAACTTACCTGCTTGTTGATTCCCTTTAATTTTTTGTTCTTACTGTTGTACAACTTCATTATTATTATTTTTCATTATTGAAATATAGTTGACATATGTTAGTTTCAGGTGTACAACACAGTGTTTTGGCAATTCTATAATCATGCAATGATTTCCATGATAAGTGTGGTTACCATCTGTCTCTTTAAACATTATTAGAATATTATAGGCTATATTCTTATACTCTGCTTTTCACAACAGTTATTTTATAACTTTTTTAAAAAATTTAGCATTTTTATTTATTTTTGAGAGATAGAGAGAGACTGAGTGTGAGCCGGGAGAGGGGGAGCAGAGAGAGAGGGAGACACAGAATCCAAAGCAGGCTCCAGGTTCTGAGCTAGCTGTCAGCACAGAGCCTGACTCGGGGCTCAAACCCACAAACCATGAGATTATGACCTGAGCCGAAGTTGGACACTTAACTGACTAAGCCACCCAGGTGCCCCTCAGTTATTTATAACTTCTAATTCTTGAGTATCCAATCTTTCTATAGATTCTCCCTTGCAAAAGTCTGTATCAACTTATGTTGTGTAATCTTGGATTATACAATAATGTTTGGCAGAGCTTTATTCATGAAAATATTTTATGGTTTGGATTTATTAGGCATCTTAAAGAGAAGAGTGTTATTTGCCTCTGCTAAGATTCACATGGGTATTAACTGCCCTGTATCACTTTGATTTCTCCCTCCTAGTTGATGAAAGTAATCCTTTTCAAATATCTCTTTTTCAACTAAATGCTTGACTACTTATGGACTTCACCTGTATATATTCTCAAATGAAGTTTTCCACCTAATTTGAGCATAGGCTTTTTTCTTTTGTTTTATTTTGACTCTTAAGAAGACATAGACATTTTATCATCTGTGGGTAGTTATACACAATTTTCTTTACATTTTCACTTACATGCATTTTAAGTTGATATTCTAACTCATAAATTTGTATTTTCTCTTGTGGCTGTGTAGAAGAAGTTCTTTTGTTTTGGGGGTTTTTTTGTTTTTGTTTTTTTTGGGGGGGGTAGTCCTTTTCATTGCTGGTAAGTAAAATCTGTCTTTGTTTTTCTGACTTTTGATTTTACTAATGTTTTGATATGTCTTTATTACTATGTAACTAAGTCCTTGGATATTTCCCATGTCTAATTCACCTGTCCTATGCTCACTTTATCTGATATAATTATTCATGAAAAATAGGTATTTCAGGAATACAAGACTAAATGTATGGTAAAATTCTAAATTCTGTTATGAAACTTATCTTTTTAAATTTTTATCCCATTTAATATTATTGCTCATTTATTCCTATATGAAACATAATCAGTTGGTTTGAAACATCTCAAGTATAGATTTTTTTAATCCTATTTCTTTTTTTTTTTAATAGTTTATTGTCAAATTAGTTTCCACATAACACTCAGTGCTCATCCCCACAAGTGTCCTCCTCCATGCCCATCCCCCCCTCCCCCCACATCCATCAGTCCTCAGTTTTTGTCAGCATTCAAGAGTCTCTCATGGTTTGCTTCTCTCCCTTTCCCCCACCATTTCCGCCCTTCTTCTCCCCCTTGTTCCTCCGTCAAGTTCCTCCTAATCCTCCTATACGTGCAAACATATGATATTTGTCCTTCTCTGCCTGACTTATTTCGCTCAGCATAACACCCTCAAGGTCCATCCATGTTGCTACACATGGCCAGATTTCATTCTTTCTCATTGCCATGTAGTATTCCATGGTATAGATAAACCACATCTTCTTGATCCATTCATCTGTTGATGGACACTTAGGCTCTTTCCATGTTTTAGCTATTGTGGAGAGTGCTGCTATGAACATTGGGGTACATGTGCTCCTATTTCTTGGGGGATGTGGGTGGCTCAGTTGCTTGAGCATCCAGCTCTTGACTTTGGCTCAAGTCATGATCTCACAGTTTGTGAGTTCAAGCTCTGGTCGGGTTCTGCACTGACAGTGCACAGCCTGCTTGAGATTTTTCTCTCTCCCTCTCTTTCTACCTCTCTCCCAATCTGTCTCTCCCTCTCTTCCTCTCTCTCAAATAAATAAACTTTTAAAAAATCTTATTTCTGAATCCCAGTAGTGCTTATTTGAATGTTTTATGTTTTCACAGTCATGTAGAGATTCTAATCATCTGACCCATATTCTTAATATTCAAACTTTACAATACTTCTGTCTCAGATATTTTCAGATATTTGTCCTTTTTTAAGTTTGACTTTAGTCAGTATTGAGGTCAGCTTCTCCTGAGGATCCTGAGGACAAAAAAAGGGATTTGTCCTCCAGAAAGGACAAAGAGCAATTTTACAGATAAGTTGATAGAAAGACAAACGCATCTCCTAAAGAATGAATGCTAGATTTATACTGAACAGAGGGCTGGATTACACCAGGCACTTACAGAACATACACAGGACTGGAAATATTTTTAAATGACTACAAGTAATACAATTGATTAAAAGCTAACACATGTAATAGTACATTTTCAAATAAAAATCAAATTATCTAAAGATTTATATTCCTCTACCCTCCCCAACCCTTCTCCCCTGTGCCAACGACCATGCTGTTAAAATTTAAAATGTCTTAGCTTTCCTTTGTGAAGAGTGCTTCTGGTGTTGTTTTATGAACAAGTAGTGACATTCAGTCCTGGACAATTTTTGTCCTTTGAGAGTAATGTTATTAATGGTCCTGAATATTGAGCATTGTGGCTAAGTTGCTGATAAAGATGAGAAGTAAAATCTTGGGCTTATTAATTGAGAAATCACAAAAATAAGAGGAAACAATGTATTCTGAATCATGAAATGAAAACTACATAAGGTAAAATTTTAACCCTTATAGAATCTAGCTTAAATATGCACCCATCCTTCACTGCTTTATGTTCATTTGGGTGCTTCCAGGATGGTAATCCCCTTAGAATCCTTCTACCTTGTACCCATTCACTTATTAATTTATTTGTTCTTTTTCTTTTGGATGCTTTCCTTTCAGTCTTAAACTCTGGATAATCACCTTCCTCCTTTGGTGAAGAGCTTACTTAAGAGGGCCTTAAATTAGATTTTCTAATTTATTAAGGAAGGAAGTTGAGTCTCTGTCCTCCATTAGATTGCTTACCTAAAATGAAAGTTTTTAAGCATTTATTTTGATCCAGTTTTTTTTAAATCTGAATAAGATGTCTAACTTTTTCTTCCACAAGATGAACTGAAATGGGTAGTTTGCACTTAAAAGGAATTAACATATTTTTAAAGTTTTTTTTTTTTGAGAGAAGGAGAGAGTGTAAGCAAGTGAGAGAGGGACAGAGAGAGGGGGAGAGAGACAGAGAGACAGAAAGAGAGAGACAGAGACAGAGAGACTGAAAGAATCCCAAGCAGGCTTTGCACTGTCAGCACAGAGCCTGATGTAGGGGTCAAACTCATAAACTGAGATTGTGACCTGAGCTGAAATCAAGAGTCAGATGCTTAACCAACTGAGCCACCCAGACAACTAAAAGGGGTTTAATATTAAAACAGATTATTTTTCATTCCAGGATCTAATTCTAATTAATGTAAATTATAAATTGGTCTCATTCCTTAGTAATCTTTTCCAACTTGTCAAAATAATCCTGTGAAAGAATTCTACTTATAATATTGCATAGTTACTTGTATCTATTACCCTAATTCATGTTTATATTTAAATATTCCTGAATCATAGACAAAAACTACATAACTACTATAGAGGAAATAATCTCTATCATGTAGGAGGAAGGATTATTATTTCATATACATATGAAATAATATTGAATGTTATATGCACATGGTGGTAGTTTACTAAAAAAAAAGCTAGTTAAATATTCATGGATTCCTCCTTATTCAGTGGCTTCATAAATGATAGATTTTCTATTTCTGTCTATTTGATATTCTTATTTTAAACTGGGAACAAAATTGATTCTTGCCACTTATACATTTTAGAAATAGTGTCACTATGAACAATAGTGATATAAGAGACATGTTCAAAATATCAGAACATTTTTAATTACCACCCTCAGCCAGTGATGCCACTTACTGTGATATTTTAAGGTTAATATTTTCAAAAAATTAAAAATTTCCAATGTAATAGGAAAAAAGATGATGCAATTATATTATATTTTTCTCTAAGTGGAGAATGTATGCATCTATGAAATTTTCAGGTGTGATTTTCAGGAAAGTAACTGTCAGATCTGCAAACATATTAGGAACCCTGTGCAATGAACTTGGAACAAACTTAATTTATGCCCTGAGCTCCAAGCTTTCATCTAACCACAGGTACATGAGTGTATCTCAAGTGCTTTATTTTCACTGTTAGATCCTATTTCAACAACTCAGAAGACTCTATATCTGCCACTTGGCAGTAAAAAGTTACCCTGGCAAACGTCCCTAGCATTATTTGGGGAAGAGGAAATGATTCTTATATATCTGTAGTTATATTAAAGTGTACTTCCTCAATAGGAGGAAAGTCTCTCATTCAATCAATGTTTTCTGAAGTCTATGATTTGATATGGTTGTAGAAAATAGTCAAGAAAAAACAATGTTCCATTGCAGACTGATGTCAGCCTTCTGCTCTGTGTCCCCTCTCTCCACTTTATAATTGAGTAATACCCTTATCAGACACATGTAAGTCTTGTCACTAGGAACACTGATTACCAGTCATTGCCAAAAGCACCTGTGGATGAAGACACCATGATAGTAAATCCAACATGACTGTGCATTGTAGTGTTTATACCCTTTTATATCTACCTTGCTTCCATTGCAACTATTCCTGATGGTTACTTGGATTCTAATATGAAGTTCCATCATCCTCCATGAAACTTCAGAGCCTGATAGTGACCCATCTTCAACCTGTACTACACAACTAGCCACCTTTGAGTTTCCCATTGTTACGCTTTCCCTTTTAATGTGCCCTTCACTGCTTAAATCATATTGAGTCTTCTAGGCTCTCCTAGGGACATAAATTCCAAGTGGTTAGTTTTCAAATCTTACCTAGTAAATCCATTTAAATTTTCCTACCATTCTAAACTTCTAGATTTCTTTAATACAATGCCAACCCCCCCCCCCACAAGTTTCTAGTTTATTTAATGCAGGCCATAATTATATGTAATCTTCAAAGAGTTATTCCAACACAGACATTTGTTCTAGGACCAGGTGTTCCTGCCCAAACACGGAATCCAAATCATGAATAAGTTCTATGTCAAATCCTCCTCATGCCCAGCTTTCTACTGACCCCTACTTTGGTCTAATAACCACAGCAGATATAAACATGCTGAATCTCGGTTCCTGCTCTATGGATTAACTAGGTCTTCCTGTTTCTGCAGTGGGTAAGCTATTTCTCTCTGAGGCAGAGACTGTACTTCTCCAGTCAGGCTGTTCTAGGATCTCACCTTGGTTATTAGCCTGTGTGGACAAAAAGGGGTGTAGAGTGAGATTGTCGGGAGAATAATATTATTTTTTGAGGGAACTATCCCAAGTAATGTCCTTGTACATTCCCAAGCAAGTAGAGGTGTAACTTTTCTCTAAGACTTTGAGGGCACTGCTATTTTTCTGGCTAAGAGGATTTCGAGGAATTTAGGAGTTCAGGATTTAAAGGTCCATTTACTCAAATGTACCTCATAACACCTGGTTTCCCATATTATTTTGCAGAAAGACCAGGCCTTTATTATAGATCAACCAAGGCTACAGTGTTCTTCATAGCTCTATTTTCAGTTAAATCTTGGGGTTTATTTTCAGTGCAATTTGCCTTTTAATTCTGGGAGATAAGAATATCTTTAAAAAACTGCTATAGGGACCCACCCTCAGGCTTTTACAGCTTGCTTTAGGTTGGGATTGGATGCCTTGAGCCTCTCACTCGTTCCCCCCCCCCCTTTCTTTCAAGACTTCCAATTCAGTTAACAAAACCTAGATCTCTCCACAGTTATCACTGGTTTTGTACAATTAAGGGCCATAAATAGCTAGTATTTCACCTTCTTCTTCAGTTTGATTCTTACCAGCCACAGGTAAAAAGCCTTAGTATTTGGGATACATTTGCATTCTATGGATTATCGCCACCCTATTACCAGCAGAAATGGAATCTGTTATATGAGACCAGTAAGTAATCCCACCTCCAAATCCTTTCCTCATTCTGCTTTCCAGTGTCATGCATGGTTTCACCTGCCTTAATCAGAACAAAAGATTATGTGCTACTAGTGTTATCGGGGACTTTCCTGTATAATAGGAATAAAAGACAAATAGAATAAGGAAAGAGGGGAATACAATCAAAAGATGCATTATTCAGTCAGAGATTCAAGAGATTATTTCATACCCAGTGTTTTGCTAATTTGTTTGTTTGTTTTGTTTTTTCCTGAGATGCTAAATAAAATGGGTTTAAGGGAAGTTTGTCCAGGGTAGGGAAGGGTAAATAATTTCTCCACCAGCAGCCATAGCCTGTTCTCAAAGCTTTACCACTTGGGAGATTAAATCCCCACAATTCTGGTTTAAGTATATGTGTTTGGTTAAAAGGGTGTCGCAGCCTTCCCATCTAGATGTCAACATGGAAGTCACAGGTAGAAGACGAGAGGTATGTGGTCTGTGTCCAAGATAAATCACTGTTAGGCCAGGTCAGCATGAAGTCAGCCACAGCTCACTGACCTGCCACAGCAGCAACTAGGGCAGAAGACAAGTTAAAGCCCAGAAAACCTTAAGGAATCCATAAGGTGTGGCTGATACAGACAAACTGGGCTGTAAGTTACATTTGAGAGAGACCCTGTATATGTGAAGAGACAAAATTAGGGAGGGGTTGCAAGGAACCAAAAACTGAATGCATACTGGCTTATATAGAAAAGGGAAATGTATTAGTTTAAACTAAAATATGTTGTGATGATTGTTCCAGAACAGCCATGGTGCAAGTGTTAAATGGGGTCACCAACTATCTGGTTTTCTTTGTGTTTATTTGTTCTTCAGAGTATTATCATTAATATAAAATTACTTTGTCTCAAGATGAGACATGACTTACAACTATGTATTTTCTATTTCTCATTAATTAAGAATGGCAGGGGTGCTTGGGTGGTTCAGTCAGTTAAGTGTCTGACTTTGGCTCAGGTCATCATCTCACAGTCTGTAAGTTAGAACCCCACATCAGGCTCTGTGCTGACAGCTCAGAGTTTGGAGCCTGTTTTGGATTCTGTCTCTCTCTTTCTCAAAAATAAATAAACATTTAAAAGTTATATATAAAAATGGCAAAGTATCTTTTCCTCAAAGTTTCCAAC
Source organism: Crocuta crocuta (assembly GCF_008692635.1). Lineage (NCBI taxonomy): Eukaryota > Metazoa > Chordata > Mammalia > Carnivora > Hyaenidae > Crocuta > Crocuta crocuta. The sequence goes on along the minus strand of NW_027533339.1, from coordinate 2,214,337 downwards.
AGAAATGTAGACTTAGACCACGTCCCCCCTTAAATGTGACCAGAGGGTTGAATGTGTGGTAATTGGGTTAACCTAGGTCACGTGACTCTTCCCTTAGCCATGAGAGTAGAAGTCCTCTAGGAAAAGGCACAGTCAACATCCAACTACAGATGTTTGAAAGGAGAAATGTGCACATTGTACACTGAGGTAAGGAAATAGGGGTGATTGTATAAATCACTAAATTGTTACGGCTTAGTAAAATCAGCTTAACGATAAAAATATCAAAACCTGTAGATTTCATCTGGAAATAATATTTCAAAGGTCCTTCTACTGGGACAACTTTTTTACTCTAAATATATTGTCAATCTTAAAAATCTCTTAGAAAGGTTTAGAAGTAACTACCATTTGCTAAAGTATGAAGAATAAGATTCTTAAATATGAATCAAACATGACAAATTTTACATAGATCCATGACAGGAAAATTATGAGAATCATTGATTATGTTTCCCTTATGGTTGCACTTTATCTGACTTAAAATTCCCTTGTTAAATATCTTACTTTCTCACATGGGTGACACTTTACTCCACCACAGAAGTCTCAGCTCCACCATCAATGCTAGTGTTTGCTGCACTTGAGAATTATTTTACTTATGTAACTCTACTACTGAGTGTATTATTTTCATCTCAAATAGTCTTTGTAATTTATTGCTGTCCTCTTGTTTTATGTCATTATCTTCTTACCGTAATGTCTTTTTTCAGTCTTTTCTTTTGTACCCACTGCTACAATCATGTCTTAGGATACTGACAAATTTATTGTTGTTGGTGGTGTTAGGCTGATGATACTTGCCTTACTCGTAGAACAATGTTCCTGAAGTTACTGCAATTGCAGCATGTAAATTGCTTGAAAAGACTTCTTAAACTGTTTTGCTAAATATTGTATGTTAACATTTAAAATTTTACTTTTGTGTGATAAATGGATATAGGAGAGTCAGTATTAGATGAACCAATCACAGAAAAAGAGAAACTAAAAGATCAAAAGTATTTGATCTAACCTATACTTAAATTTTACTTTTAGTTGCCTTTATCTCTTACATTTCTCGTGGGTTTTCTTTAGCCATTTTTTTTCACTAAACAGTCAAATGAACTTACTGTTTTCTGGACATGATGATAGCACTGGAGATGGACTGGGGTGATGGCAGTTTTGAGAAGAGAGAGGCAGCAATAACGGATACATATACTTCTTGGAATATCTTGCTTAAATGAGGGAAGACAGCGATTATTTTTTTAAGTTAAAATATAATGAAAGTGGTACTGATAGAGAATGACAGTACAATTTATAAGTAAATGGAATGACTAGCAGAACTTTGAGGGTGATGACTTCCAGTAGGGTCTTAAATGATGAGGAAAACACCAAACAGACAAATCATAACTCCCTTTAGGATCATCAATAAGCATCTTGGCAATTTCTTGTGCTCTAAATTTTCTTTTAATTTTACCTATTTTCTCCATCTGTCCCATTTCTGGATAAAGTCAAGAAGAAGGAAAAATAGTGCTCTTTTGCAAGCAGTCTATTCCTCCAACAAAGAAACACATAGATTCCTTCCAGAGTAAGGAGACTCCTTTATTGCTGCCTTTCTTGATGTGTTCTCTGTGGAAAGATATTCACTAGAGATGTAGACAATTTAATGAAATAGCCTTGATAGTCACATTACACAAATATCTTTATGTGCAAAGTTAAGTTATCTAGTTTCACAAATGTTAAGGGAAGAAAAGGTTGTTTGGAAGATGAGATATTCACAATACTGAATTTTAGTCTTTAGAACCAAGAGTCAGAATGAAAATCTACCTTGATGTCTCACTACACACATGCCATAGTTTTTTAATTTTATTGTCATCTAGAGAGCACGTGTCAAATATATCTAGTAAAGGATTTGAACACCTCATGTTACCATGACATCCCAAGGTACCTTGTTGAAAGCTTTAGTGATGTATTGTTGTCATTGAACTGCTCACCATACTGAACAATCCTCTTCCATATGGAGATACACATGTTAAAGAGAAATGTCAAATTTTCAATGCATTATTTTTTAGAAAAGATAATTTATTTTTTTATTTTTTGGGGTCTTGAGCTAAGAAATCTTCACTTTTCATTTTCATAAGCAAATAGAATCTATGCATGACTCACAGAATCAGTAGTTTAGTATATAATAATTATTCATTCTGTCATTTCCATTGTAAAAATGATAATGAGTCAGCACATATTCATAATTCTGTTTCACAGAACAGTTTGCTTCAATTAAAATATATTTTATGTTTCAGTGAAACTCTATAATTTTTTTTACTTCTAGTATTTTTGTGAAGACTTTCTTATGGTATTTCAGGCATGGGTTGAGGGAAAAGCAATACTTGTGATTTTAAAGCTTAGGTGTCTATTACTGTGTTAGGGTTTTTATGAATTTTGTAAACTTTCCTAGCCTTTGTTCTGCTGAAACCATACTCCAGAAAGCCAGTGTTGTGTGGGAGATTTGGGGATGAGCAGCTTGGAGACTTACAATGAGGAAAAAAAAAAAGTATATTGAGAGAAGAGTGCTTCAGTAAAAGCCAGGAAAAAGGTCATGGCAATCCTCAGAAGCGGATCCTTTTTGGGGACTGATAAGCAGCTATTGAACCCTGCACCCTTTCTGCATATTTATTTTTGCAGCTAGTTTAAAGAGCAAATTAAAAAAAAAATCCACAGAGTTTAACTGATGTCTGATATGCCAGTTATTAATCTAGGTATTTTCAGCCATATTAACAGCTTTGTACATACTGCAGTTATACTTGTCAATGTGTAAGACCACTAATTTTCCAAAAATTCATCTCATTCATTCATTAAATAAGCATGCATTGAGCACCACCCACTTGTTAGGTATTTTGGCAAGTGCTGAAGATTATCAAGCTGAATACCTGTGTTTAAACCTCCCATGGTCCAGTGGGGAAGATGAGCAAATAGTCAAATTATCTTGGAAATAGGGTGCAAGATAGTGATTTTGTTTGCATGGCCAATTATTTTACATACATTGCTCAAAGCAGTACTCAGCCCATGGAAGTAGAGCATGACAGAGAGGGGAAAGGTCCTCAGGGCTTCTCAAGTTTTAATATGAAATGGTTCTGTTACATTCAGATTGTATTATTCTAAATTTAAACTAATATTTCTTGGGTTATTAATTTTTTTAAATTTCTAGATAAATAGGTTAATTTTGGATCTTTCTGGTATCGATTTTCAGCTTTTTTTCTTTGAAGTCCTATAGACCATGCTCTTTCAAAAATTAAGGCTTGCTTTCTAATAGAAATCTCATCAGTTTTAATAAACTTGTACATGAAAATATTTGTTCTCTGGTGTCTCCCCTTCACATAGGTCTTGATTCCTCTCCATTCCAGCACCCTCCCATATCATTTCACTGAAACAAATCTCGTCTTAGCCATCGATGATTTCTACATTGCAAATACACTGCAAATACATTGAAAATATACTTGGTCTTCCTCTTCCTTGATTCAGCAGCAGCAGTTAATACAGTTGAACATTCTTTCCTCTTTGAACCACTGTTTTTCCTGGCTTCTGGGTTCCCTGCATACTTTAATAGCTATTTCTTTTCATTCTTTTTTGCTGTCTCCTCATCATCTTCCAGTCTTTAAAACTTGAAGTACCAAGGCTTCAGTCCTTGGATCTCTTAACTTTCCAAATAGACTTTCTCCTTCAGTGATGTCATCTGTTATCAGGGCTTTTTAATACTACCCATGTTCTAATGACTTCCAAATTGACATTTCCAGCCACGCATTTCCCCTTGGATCTCAGATACCCAGCTCCTTATTTGGTATCTTCATTTTATTGCCTAATGGGCATCCTAAAACTAACATTTCCACAGTGGATCTTGTGATAACTTCCCCTAAGCATTTGTGGCCCTCCTTCTCTGAGTTAATGCAAATTTTTCCTTTTGCTTGGATCTAAAACCGTGAGGCTATGGGGCACCTGAATGGCTCAGTCAGTTGAGCATCTGAGTTCGGCTCAGGTCATGATCTTCCAGTTCATGAGTTGGAGAGGCACCTCAGGTCCTCTGCTGGCAGTTCAGAGCCTGGAGCCTGCTTCAGATTGTGTCTCCATCTCTTTCTGCCCCTTCCCCACTTGCACTCTTTCTCTCTCCACAAAATAAATAAATATTTAAAAAATAACAAAAAATGAAAATGAAAATAAAACCATGGGGCTACGCGTTCGCTCTCTCACTAACACTCCACATGGAATCTGTTATCAAATCCTAGCTTTTTTGTACCTTCAAACAAACACATATTCTAACCATTTCTTTCCACCTCCACTTCTTCTACCCTACTCTAAGCCATATTCATGCCTTCCCTTTGATGCAATAGTCTTGTTTCTCTGCTCCTGACTTCAGACCCTTCAGTTTTTTCTCAACATTCATTCCTCTACCCCCAAGCCCTCAGTGTCTTACCATCTCATTAGGAGTAAAAGCTACTGTTCTATATCTACAGTAACCTTTAGATGATTACTTTCAGATTTATTATTCTCTGAGCTCTTCTCCTACTCGGCCCACTCATGCATCTGTGCTCTCTCATTCAACTCACTCCAAATTAACTCGGTGTCTTGCTGTATTTCTGAAACAACATCATCAACAACAACAACAACAACAAAAATACTCATCTTAGACTTTACCGTTTATGTTGCCTGTGCCTGGAATGTTCTCTTCCCAGTTGCCCTCAGGACTGACCCCCTTATTCCCTTCAGGTCTTTACTCAAATGTTGCCTTAGTGAAGATTTACTTCACTCCCATGGGTAAAATTGAAACCTTTTTCAGACATTTCTTCCACCCTTTTGCTTTTTCTCCTTAGCAGTTATAGCTATGTCATATATGATGTATTTTATTTTTGCCTTCTCTGCTGTAACTACATATGAACAAATTGCATTTTTTGCTACTGTATTCTAAGCATCAAAATTAGTGCTAGCATATAGCAAGTAGTCAACAGATATTTGTGAAGAAGAATGAATGCTGTATCAGGTTACCAGTGGTTACCTTGCTGTTCCAGGTAAGAGCAGATGAAGGCAGAGGTTAGCATGTTGGAAGTTTATAGGCAGTCTTCTGGGACCAAGTATGTGAAATAGAAGGGGAGAAACAAGGAATGAGCAAACGGAAGGTGGCCTCCAATGTAGCCTCAACTAAGGTTTCTTTTAACAACACAGGAAGCTGTTCTGCATAGTGGCTGTAGGCCAGGCTTTCATGCTCAATATCTGTAACTGGATGCAGGCTGCATTTGAGTGAGGGCCATGAGGCAACATGGCCAGCTCAGGGCAATTTCCAGGTGGGATTAGATGTGGCAATTGGAAGCACTCCCATCAGCTGGGTGAAAAGATCTATTAAGGGTAACCTTTAATCCTGAAAGAGCATCTTTTTGGTGTCCACTGAAGGACTGTGGTCATAAGATTATTGCTATGTTCTAGGGGCACCTGGGTGGCTCAGTCAGTTAGGCGTCCAACTCTTGGTTTCAGCTCAGGTCAGGATCTCATGGTTCATGTGATTGAAATCTGCATTGTGCTCTGCGCTGACAGCATGGAATCTGCTTGGGATTCTCTCTCTCTCCATCTCTCTCTACCCTCCTCTGATCAGTGCACACACACACTCTCTCTCTCTCTCTCAAAATTAACTAATTAATTAATTAAAAAAAAACTGTTGCCATGTTCTAGATGATTTCTCCTCCTAGGAATCACATGGTTTCCACACATTCAAATCCTTATTAAAGAGGCCTACTCTTTATTTTCCACTCTAATTTAAAGACAAACACGCACTCGTCTCCCCAGCAGACCCATATTTCGCAATATAAACATAGTACTTATTTAATTACACTCTTCCTAATTTCATCCTTGAACTGGAAGATATGCTCCAAGAGCACAGATTTTTTTTTTTTTTTTGGTATATTTTGTTCACTGAAGATAATCACAAACACCTAGAACAGCATGTATAGTATTTGAAATACTGGTGGAATGAAGGAATTTCAGGCTTCTGACTGAGCTGACTTTGTGATTTTTTGACTCTTGGAATTCTGAAGAATGATGATAGCTCTTTTGATTGCACTGATGCACAGAGAAGGGCGAAGCAGAGCCTGACTTCCTGAAACAAACCTTGTACTGCAGCCCAAGACAAGACAAGATACTCCAGGGCCCTTTTGACAGCATCTGGGAGGCAGTGGGGAAGCACCTAGGAAAGAAATGTATCTTGCCTATTAGGACACCCACAGATATGCAGGCACAAATCTGGTTCCTTGAGGGCTGTTGTAGCTCTAATGCCTCCTCGTTTTCAGACTGAGTGAGGTTCCATATGTCTCCAGGGTGAGGAGACTGGGGCTAGGTTTAGAGGTTAAGGAAGAGTTCTATAACAAGCTGTTATCTATACTTACAGTTTCTTCCCCAAGAGTTAATGGAGGGAAGATGCGATGGAGCAGGAGGCCACCAGAGAGCGCTGTGGGACCTCTTTGCGAGGTTTTGCTTTCCCGCATAAGACAGCTAGGAGCTTGGGAGCACAGGCTTTTAAAAACCTTAACATAGAGGAATTTTGCTGATGTCGTTAATGACTTTGCTTCATTTTGAAAGTACGTAGAATGAGAAAGAATGTGTTAAATTATACTTGAAATTTAAAAACTGCAAAGAATAGTAATAGAAGTTTCACACAAGAGATACATAATATCCTTTAAATGACATAAGGAGATAGATATTGAACCTACATCATAATTTTTAAAATACTCATTTAAATGACAGAGATAAAAATGTTCACCTATCAGATTTTCAAGAATCTAGAAGTCTGTCCACCCAAGTAGAAGTTGGTGGTGGTAGCATTAATTGGTTTGATTTTCAAGAAGGGAAACTTGGCAACATATTTGAAAGTTACAAATGCATTTACCATCCACTTCTCCACTCTCAGAGGAATTATCCTACAGGTATACATCTTAGATACAAATTAACAGATGTTTTTAAACCTCAAGAATAATAAAAGTTTTGAAAGATAAATATCTTGGGGTATAATTAAATAATTTCAGGTGAATCAGAACAATAGAGAGACATAAATCTGGCTACGTGGAAGGTGCTGTTTATTTTCTTTTTTTTTTTTTACAAATAGTTTATTGTCAAATTAGTTTCCACATAACACCCAGTGCTCATCCCCACAAGTGCCCTCCTCCATGCCCATCCTTCCTCCGCCCCACATCCATCAGTCCTCAGTTTTTGTCAGCATTCAAGAGTCTCTCATGGTTTGCCTCTCTCCCTTTCCCCCATCATTTCCCCCCTTCTCCCCCTTGGTCCTCTGTTAAGTTCCTCCTAATCCTCCTATACGTGCACACATATGATATTTGTCCTTCTCTGCCTGACTTATTTCGCTCAGCATAACACCCTCAAGGTCCATCCATGTTGCTACACATGGCCAGATTTCATTGTTTCTCATTGCCATGTAGTATTCCATGGTATAGATAAACCACATCTTCTTGATCCATTCATCTGTTGATGGACACTTAGGCTCTTTCCATGTTTTAGCTATTGTGGAGAGTGCTGCTATGAACATTGGGGTACATGTGCTCCTATGCATCAGCATTTCTGTATCCCTTGGGTAAATTCCTAGCAGTGCTATTGCTGGGTCATAGGGGAGTTCTATTGTTAGTTTCCTGAGGAACCTCCACACTGTTTTCCAGAGGGGCTGTACCACTTTACATTCCCACCAACAGTGTAGGAGGGTGCCCGTTTCTCCACATCCTCGCCAGCATCTAGAGTTCTCTGATTTGCTCATTTTAGCCATTCTGTTTATTTTCTAATATAAAAAGCCTGCTAGTCACTTGATGTCGAGAAGGGGGAAAGGCAAGGCCCATAATAGTGGGTAAAGAATTCAGTCTTTTTTTCTTTTCTTAAGTGGGGGTGGGGAGCAGAATAATATACAAGCTTTCTTGCATTTGTATAAGGAATTGGTGCAGGGCTCCACAGTTGCCAATAAAGGACCTTGTTGAAGGTGATATAAGCAGAGGATGGAAGCAAGGGTGAGAGAAAGACTTAGTCCTGTATTCCATTTTATGATGCCTAGATTCATGCAAATTTCTTACCAGTTCACAAAACAGAAAAATATATGTATTTTATTTCATTATTTTTAAGTTTATTCATTTATTATGAGACAGACAGAGAGAGAGACAGAGAGAGAGAGAGAGAGAGAGAGAGAGAGAGAGAGAGGAAGCAAGCTTACATGGGGGAGGGGCAGAGAAAAGGAGACAGAGAATACCAGACAAGCTCTGCACAGCACAGAGCTTGACATGGGGCTCGATACCACGAACCATGAGGTCATGGCCCAAATAGAAATTAAGAGTCAGATGTTCAACCTACTGAGCCACCTAAGCACCCTAATATATGTATTTTAAATTTCAGGGAAAAACTGTTGGGTTAGTCATAGAGGAAATGTTGACAATTCAACTCGTTTTTTCACTTAAATGCATCAGATACTTAGAGATGTTTGTATTCAGTTCCCTAGTTAGTTTATAAATTACTAATTGTCTGCTTGCAATCAACCAGTACTACTGCCTCTAGCAGCCTTGTGATGAATGGGGTGAATTTTCCAGCAGGGCATCCCAGGGAGAACTTGCAGAGGTGCTTGGAGTTTCCTTTGGGATCACTTCAGTTTTCTTGACTTTCCATGATAATCTTACTCCCCACCACCTACCATGTTACAGATTGATTTGTCCTTTGGGCAAAGAGGAAAGAAGTTAATGAAGCCTTCCTTACATTGTCATAGACTTACTCTAGTAAGATACATTTATTCCTTTAATGTTTATTGAATATCTACCAAGAACCTGAGAATGAACCACCTGCTGAGGAAACAAATCTGGCAGACATAACCTGTCCTTTAAGGAACTCACAGTCAAACAGGAAGATGGCATAATCCTTTGCAAAGTCTAATTCCTTTGCAGAGTGATATGTGCTGTAGAAAGACAAAAGAGAATGTTCTCCTTTGACTGAAATGGAAGAGAATCTTCAAATCATTTCATGGATTTTAAATACGAGTAGGGATTCTCTAGGTAAACGGGTTGGGATGGAGAGGGGGAAGAAATAGCACTTGTGAAAGGTCTGAAAATACACTATCCATTATAAGTGTTGAAGAGGGTAGTGTGGCTAGAGTGTGTTTGTGTTTGTTTTCGACACATTTTGAGAGGAATTACTGCCACTGTGTCTAATACTAACTACTTAATGGATATATATGTATTAGGTAGTTATGCCATTTTATTCTAACACTGAAACTCTGAAATATATTGCCTGAGTTACACAGATGATGGAACCAAAAATTATAAAAATATATCTAGTTATCTAAGTAGGTAAAGCTAGGAGTCAAACCTGTATCTGATTCCAAGCCTCGTGCTCTGAAATATGAATAAGTGTTTGCTGAACCTCCTCTATTCTCCCTTCAGATTCACTTTTTACCCTTCTCCATCCTACTCTCTAATACTGGAAACTAGTCTGGATGGAGTTCATCAAGAGGCTCCATGACCTTGGGAGTCCAGTGTGGTTTGTCCCATAAGTAGTGTAGATAGGAAACTGGAGAGAAGATGAGAATATGAGAGATGATAGGGCTCCCTCCCATTCTCTCATCTTCTGTCACTTGGGATTTCAAAGCAAAAATCACTGTTGCTGTCCAGAAGACTCTTGCTATACGTCAGGCCCCTAGATGGCAGTCGCTGCCCCCATCCTCATCTCTGCCAGCCTAAGGGTGATAACAACTTTACTCTATCTTCTCTTGTGGTTTCCTTACATATAGCCCACAGTTTTGTAATAGGTTTTTTATTAAACTCTCTTCAAATTATTCTAATTGAAAGTGCCATCTGTTTTCAGTTGGCACTAGATCAACATTTAAGAAGTTATTGTTATTATCTAAATGAGAACTAATGAAAGTTTATTGTGCCAGTAGCAGAAGAAATAAAGGGGAAAAATGGATTCCAATATGAGATGAGAAAAAAAAATGAATTTTTAAGAAAGCTGCAAAGAAAGAACAATATTCTCTCTTAAGATTTGAATTCTATTAAGGAAATGAAATGTTACACAGGCTTAAATTAATAGCAATGTGGGATAAAAGAAGTGGTTTGTAACTTGACACCAAGAAGGTTAGGGTTTGGGGGAGTGGATTTCACTGCTTGTGTTGAAGTACATGGAGCCACAGAGAGGGTGGTGCTAGGCATCAGGTGGCAATTCAACAAGTTGTCCAACAAGAGGTAATGAATAGGTTATTTTGGCAGGTAGATCTAACAGTAAGGTGTATCAGCTTGGTTCTGAGGATGAAGTCAGGCAATTAGCATCAGGAAGAAGGTCAGCAAATGACAGGATCCCCACCATGAGATCCAATCTTGAGTCAGATTCCAAGTGCTGGGGAAGGAGACAAGGGCAAAGGTAAAACAAGTGCTGGCTGGACTAACTGCAGCAAGATGGGCATATTGTTTGATTTCTTCTGTTTCCTGAAACGACCCAATTGTGCACCAGACTGGAGAAAGTGCTGAAGGTCAAGTGGCTCTAACTGTGAGAAATAAAGGACCATAATATCCCATTCATACACAGGCAGTCCAGCTTTGAGGATTGTGGGTGTTGTTGTTTTTTTTTTTTTTGACTCTGTAATTTCATCATCTAGTCAAAATGTCTATTTTCATTTAACGTTCCACAGTAGCAACACTCTGGTGTATTTGAGGAAGCATCTGCATTCTTCATCAATGTCTCACAAGTTGAAAAACTACTGCATTCCTACATTGTTTCCTACTGGGGTTCCTTCTCATGGTGTTAAAAAATCCAGAAAACAATATTTCAACATATTTTCTTGGTTTAAGTATTCTGATTTACAGCCTCCAAGGACCATATATAAAAATGGCTTCCTAAATTAGCACATCAATTATTTAAGCCAAATGGATAGGAATGATGGCACTGAAATAATAATCCTTTATAAAGAACTTTTTTTTAAATTTTTTTTAACGTTTTTTTTTTTTTTATTTCTAGGAGAGAGAGAGAGAGAGAGAGAGAGAGACAGCGTGAGCAGGGGAGGGTCAGAGAGAGAGGGAATCACAGACTCTGAAACAGGCTCCAGGCTCTGAGCTGGCAGTCAGCACAGAGCCCGATGCGGGGCTCAAACCCATGAACCACGAGATCATGACCTAAGCGAAAGTCAGACGCTTAACCGACTAAGCCACCCAGGCGCCCCTATAAAGAACATTTTTAAGAGATAAAATATAGACAATCTCTTTAACTTAAATAGGTACTATATTAACCATTGTGGTATAAATGATAGAGGTGAAGAGTTTACACTTCTCTCCTTTGTGTTGAACATTCTGATAAATGGGTGTCTAATGTGACAGGGAAAGATAACATAATGAATATCTTAATGTCGTTGAATGAACATTAAAAAAATGACTGACACTGTATTTTGTTCCAGGTAGATATAAAAAGCAAGCAGTTCCTGGCCAGTGATACTCCAGTTAAAGGTGTCTGAATGACAATATGTTGGCACCAGCATTGAAGGAAGTGATGGGCTTTGGCTCCAGGTGAGTACAGTTTCCAGTACATAAAGTATGCCTCTTTCTGACTTTTAACCATGGAATTCATAAGATAACTCCAGCAAGATTTTTACCTTCTCAAAATACACGGCTACTTCATTTCTTCAAAATATTACAGCTGTAAAACTAGTACTTTAAAGTCAATGCATATATATAATTTTTTCCCTTTAAGTGATGAAACAGGTAACTAAGTTAATAAGTTTCTTTCTGAACTGTGTGTCAAAATGCCTGAACTGGGTGTCAAAAAATGAAAGATGAAATTTCATAGAATGTTTGGGGAATAAGAAGTGACCAAAGTGGGAACAACGTTATCATTAAGCATTTTATATTGACACATTTGTTCCATAGCCTTCTAATGACTGGCACATGAAGGCTGAGTTAGCCTTGAGGGCCCGAATTTTGTCACTTCCAAAGTCATGCAATTAGGGTGAGCAGATAATCCAGGAACTCAAAAGACTAACTTGACTTCTGGCTTCTAAATTTCAAGAGATTAGAAGTAAGAGTCAGACATACCTGTGCTCTGCTTATGATTTTCAGAGTATGTACCTTCATGAATTCATAAGCCAGAACATATGCATCACCTATGGACCTTAATATGAAACTTCTGGGGCGCCTGGGTGGCTTAGTCGGTTAAGCGTCCGACTTTCGCTTAGGTCATGCGCGGTTCGTGGGTTCGAGCCCCGCGTCGGGCTCTGTGCTGACAGCTAGCTCAGAGCCTGGAGCCTGTTTCAGTCTGTGACTCCCTCTCTCTCTGACCCTCCCTTGCTCACGCTGTCTCTCTCTCTCCTAGAAATAAAAAAAAAAAATGAAACTTCTGTGGGCTTAATAGATTAATGGGCTGTAGATTTAAGGAATGGAAGACAAATGTTACATAACTAAATTTTTTAACTTTGCAAGACTTACATACTAGGCCTAAATCAGGTTAAAATGCCTTAAAATAGCATTTACATGTTTATGCAGAAAAGACAGAAGGAAAGATACTATATGATTATTTTCATTTTTAACTTTATTTTTCTGATGTTTTCATAGTGGCTGTTTATACTATAATCAGAAAGAAAAACTCAACAGTGACAATTAAATCATTAAATTTTTTGTTAAGAAAATAGGATTATAGAAGAATAAAGTAATGAAAAAATACCATATATCTCAGAGATTAAAAACCAGGTTATAAAATAGAATTGAAGTAAAATGTTATATTTGTATACAATGCCTATCTATATAGATAACAAAATAGAATTTGGGTAAAATTCTGCATTTCTATTTTTTTAAAGTGTATGCATGTATATATGTGTGTATATATCACATATATCATATTTATTAAAAATACACAACTTTTCTGTTTAAATAAAAAAGCATTTCAGAGATCAAGATAATTCCTATTTAATAAATACATAAAGTCACCAGAGAGAGATTGAAAGTTGAGTAGGGCCTTGAAGGTTAAATGTACAGAAATGTGCTTTTATGGGTATTAAACACCACCTGACTTGTTGAAATGGACGAGAGCACATATGATGCTCACTCGTGTTGTTCCACTTTTCATTTTGTAGAAAATTGTAGCATAAGTGATACACATTGCATGAATTTGAGTATTTTTTAAAGTTTATTAATTTATTTTGAGAGACACAGAGAGAGAGAGACAGAGAGAAAGGGAGAGACAGAGAAAGAGAAAGAGAGAGAGAGATTTTTTTTTTAATTTATTTCTAGGAGAGAGAGAGAGAGAGAGAGACAGCGTGAAAAGGGGAGGGTTAGAGAGAGAGAGGGAGACACAGACTCTGAAATAGGCTCCAGGCTCTGAGCTGGCAGTCAGCACAGAGCCCGACGCGGGGCTCGAACCCACGAACCGTGAGACCATGACCTAAGCGAAAGTCGGACGCTTAACCGACTAAGCCACCCAGGAGCCCCAAGAGAGAGAATTTCAAAGAGGCTCTGCACTGTCAGTGAGTCAATGCAGGGCTTGAACTCATGCACTGTGAGATCATGACCTGAGCCGCAAAATTGGATGTTTAACTAACTGAGCCACCCAGGCACCCTGAATTTGAATATTGATATTTGTTTCAAGCTTAGAATAATCAAATTGACGTACTAAATGGTATCTTTTATCACCCACTGACACTTTGTAAATATTACTGAATCTTTAACAAAAGTTACATCATTGTGTAATTAATCACAGTATGAGAATATTCACCAAATCTTTGAAAGTTACTTATATTTCATTACCATATCTTCTGCAAGTCTCCTTTACATGACTTATGTGATGCATGAGTAAGTTGTATATTTATCTTAGCAAAGAAAAACAAAAGAAAAGAAACAACTCTAATTTCTTATGTGAATATTTCACGTTAAAAATAAATGTTGTAAGGATTGCAGCAATGTTCTCTTACACAGACCTCTCTTTACTTCCACTTGGATTATGGTTTCCGTAACCTTCCTTTGCCCTTTTGATTCTTCCTCTATATCCTGCTTGAGTGATCACATGGACACCCATGACTTTAATATTCCCAAACCCACACCCCAATTGTCCACTGGATCAAAATACGGGAAGAACCACAAAGACCATTGTCACATAGACTGTATTTCCTGCCTTTTCCTTCAGATTCCTCTTTAATGCGGTCTCCTCCTTCCACCCTCCCCGATGTCAAATCTGAAAAAGTAAAATCCTGTTTATAGGGATGTAGGAAAGGGTGCCCAGATTGACTGAGTAAGTCTGAATTACAGATAGGAGAAAGGACAAGTTTGTTAATGTCATTAATATATTAATAGCTTAATAAAATACAAATGTTCCTCCTTTTTTCCATTATTCGTGAATTTACTCATGGTAATTCTTCATCATTCATTCCTTTATCTATGCTTCTCCCAACAATATGCACATTATAAATGCATGACATAACATTAAGTTGAAATGAGAAGAATGGCAAAAGAATGTGTACAGTGGTAGTTTAGAGTTGTCAACATACCAACATGGGCATGTGGGACAGATTTCTACTAGGTGATCCAGGCTCAAATATCTACTCTGCCATGAATGAGTTATACAATCCAAAATCTATCATTCTTTTCAACCCTCTAAGTCTTAAGTTATTCATTCTATATTATTCCAATTTTATAAGTCAACTAATACAGTGTTTGTGTAATCAGTGTGTAAATGTTTAAGCACTTTGTGAGTTTGAGCATTGATTGTTACCAACCATAGATAATAGATACAACTTCCCAAAACATTCATATGTGTATATATGTATATATACATATGTATATATATATACAGAGAAAGACAGACTACTTCTATTGAAGTAGTAGGAGTAGTTTGTCTCACAGTGATATGTTAGCTTTTCAGTAAAATATCTTCAAGTATGTATTTGCAGAGAAAGTTTCCTCCTTTTTTACTTTAATGTGTGTGGCCTTCCCATAAATCAACACAGTTCAATAATTCAGGAGGTGTTCTCTCTGCCCTTTGATCACAAAGGGACTTCAACTCAGGATAAAATCCCATGATAATGAGCTAGGCAACACAAAGCAACATTCTCTTATGAAATCAAGTCACAAAATAAATGTAGTATGAAAATTAAAAACACAGAATATTAAGGTAGTGTTGATTCATTGATCTGGAAATTATTTCCGACCATATAATATTAATAACACTCCATATCTGAAATTTAAACTACAGCGAATATCACACAGCAACAAAAATTATTTAATATTGCCAACAACTGTAATGATGTTGAACTTTAACAGTTGAAATTACATTTGCTGAAGTTCTGAGAATATTTTGCAAACTATGACATTAGAAATTCTCAGAAGATTAGAATCTGATCAGATGAATCAATATTCATTAGACATTCAATTATATATGCCTAGAATAAATCAAAATACATTTCATTTTGACTGCATTGAAACCACCTAGAGTTCCAAATAATGTACAGTAAAACTGGGAGAATTGGATCACCACAGATCAGTACTTTCAACTGGATTTTGTATGGGTATCCTTTGTTCATGTATCTCAAGAAAATGCAATGACCTGAAAATTGACCAGGGCTTAGGAAGGAAGGAAGGAAGGAAGGAAGGAAGGAAGGAAGGAAGGAATAGACTAACATTCAAAATGGTGGGTCTCAATAATTAAAATTCACAATCACTCAAAGATGTTAAGCATCTACAATGTACATTATGTTCCCCACAGGTCTAGGAATATACAGATATTATAGTGATGATTCCCCATGAGAGGAAATATAGACACTACTAAATAGTATGTCATTACATAGACATATATCATATATTTTTAGATAAATATGAGTGTCAGATGTCAAAAGATAAGGAGAGATCAAGTGCCAATGGCTTTCCACAAGACAACTTTTGACTTGTGTTTCAGCAACTGAGAAGGCTTCTTGAAGGAAGATGAATTTGATAAGTTAAGTAGGTGATGTGCAGGCTGGGAATGTTATTGTAGATGGAGGGGACAGTTTATATGCAGACAATGGCATTGAATGTAGAGGGGATGCAGCAAAGGAAAGATAACAATTTTTCTTTCAATAAAGGGTAACATTGCCAGAAAAGGAAAGATAGAGACTACTTATGGCAGTGTTTAGTGTTGGCCCAAAGAGTGTATTCTTATTTTTGTGATCCCCTTCCAGTGATCTTTGAACTTTACTTTGTTTGGATACCAATATCATCATAAGTACAAATGCTTGCCTAAACTTGTTCTAGTTTAAAAATGAAATACTCGGGGTTGCCTGGGTGGTTCAGTCGGTTGAGCATCCAACTTCGGCTCAGGTCATGATCTCACAGTTTGTGGGTTCGAGCCCCACTTTGGGCTCTCTGGTGACTGCCAGCTCAGAGCCTGGAGCCTGTTTCAGATTCTGTGTCTCCCTCTCTCTCTGACCCTCCCCTGCTCACGCTGTCTCTCTCTCTCTCTCTCCCTCTCTCTCTTCTCTCTCTTTCTCTCTCAGAAATAAATGGTTTATTTCTCTCAGAAACAAATAAGACATTAAATTATTTAAATTAAAATTTAAATTAAAAAAAGGAAATACTCACTATCTTGTACTGGTGGAGTATATAATAGTCCTTACCAATCTTTTAAGTTCAGAGAAGTCGAATTAATAAACAAAATTTATATCTGAAGGATATAAAATATAAAATTTAACACTTTTTCCCTACAACCTTTAAATACACTTAATTTCCACAGCAAATATTGGTCTCAAGTTTACAAATCAATGGTACTTGGAAAATCGAAACTAATCTTGGTATATTACAAAAAGCTTTTTACCATTTGTACTAAACAGAAAATCAAATTCATGATAACATAATGCTTAAAAGGCATAGATTAACATGCAAATTTTATGATAGCATACAGGTATTTAGTAATCTTTATCTTTCTACACACAGTGAGTGAGTCATAGCTTTGTTTTCTCAAAGCATTTGTGCCAATTTCTTAGTTTCTCTTGAACATTCCAGATTAACACCAGTTCAAAATTTTGGATTCAGGTTTCAAGTAATATTTTAATCAAGAATGAGTGAAATATATTTGAGGTTTCAATCTTTATTTCTACTGGTTTTCAATTCTATTAGTGACAGAATCGCCTTGACACCAAAATTTTAATTCATGGAGGGTTTTACTTTATTGTCTTTTCTCATTTCCTCAGATCTGTTTATTCAACTAGGATTTGTTGAAGTGAAACACTTTTTCAAGTACCAAGGGACTTCTTTCACAAACTCTTTTGTATTTTCCTTTTTTCCTGTTTATTCCTTTTTTGTCTTGTATCCAAGATACTTAAAACTGTTCCTTAATGATTATCCCAATACTGTCTTCACATTCCTTTTGTCCTTTTTATTTTGTCATATTGTTGCCATAGTAATTATTTTAAGATAGAAACACTATCTTATTTGTATAGTTCCCCAAAATGATTGTGTCTCTTTAATTCATACTGAGTTTTTGAGCAGAATATTATGCAGAAGGACAAGGTTTCAGTTAAAAGACTGAAAAACTGAGAAGAGCATTTGGGGTTTGGTGCATAGATTTGAGATTTCTTTCTACAGGTACTTAGTTGCTATAGAAGAAGACAGATAAAGACAAAAGCAAGACAATAAATAGATGGTAGAATAAACTTGTTTTGAGGCATAGATATTAAAAGATAGGAGAATAAAGATTAGCCCGAGAAGGAATGATCTCAGGTTATAATGAGAAAATAGGAGAGTTTAAGTGGAGGAAAGTTTTAAAAAATGTAGGAGCACCTGGGTGTCTCAGTGGGTTGGGCACCAGACTCTAGATTTCTGCTCAGGTCATGATCTCATGGTGCGTCACTTCAAGCTCTGTGCTGAGAGTCCAGCCTGCTTGGGATTCTCCTTCTCCCCCCTCTCTCTATCCCTCCCTTTCCCATCTCTCTCTCTCAAAATTAACAAATGAACACTTAAAATAAAAGAAAAAATGTAAAATGTGGTTATTGTTGTCCTCTGCTGATGTTTGCCTGTGGGAAAATGAAAACTGATAAAAGAAAATATAAGGTTTTCATGTAATAACAAAAATGAAAACAATGCTTTTTTTTAAAATGTTAAGAATCAGCTAACTTTCAGGTTATTCAAAAAGGTGAATCAATCTCCTTAAAGAACTCTTTATATAATATAGAACCTCTTTCAATGTTTTATATAGAATATAAGACTTCAAATACAAGAAACATCAGCAGTTTTCCTAGGTCTATGATGGATGCTATAGATGAGATTATATTAAACTCAGACCTTAGTAATATTAAATAGTAAATACACAAACATTCCTGTTAAGGCAATTTTTTTTATTTTAATGAGAATTTTCTTACAGTTTTAGGTATCACTTTCCTTTATATGAAAGAGTAAGTGATCTTTGCCACTAAAATTTGTGATTATCTCTTAAATATGTGAAAAAGTAATTTTTTCTTGCAATTTGCTGTAACAGTTAAATACCACCATCTGTAGTATAGACCAGTATATACCAGTTGCTGAAGTCAAAGGTATTGCTACTCAATATTGGCAACTTGGAAATTAGAGCAAACACATTAGAAATTGTGGTAATTGACATTTTATCACTATTAGCAGAGATAATTAGCATCTACTCTAGGTGGGAGTTGAATACGGGGATAGGATGTGCCTCATTTTCAAATACATTTTTTAATAAATTTATTTCTTTTGAGGGAGAGAGTACGTGCATGCACATACACAGGAGAGGAGCAGAGACAAAAAAAGAGGGAATCCCCAACAGGCTCCGTCATCAGTGCAGAGCTCCACTCAGGGCTCCATCCCATGAACAGTGACATCATGACCTGAGCGGAAATCAAGAATCAGACACTCAACAGACTGTGTCCCCCAGGAGCCCCTCAAACATATTTTTAACGTTGAAAGTAACTGATTTTACTAAGGTTAGAGGCATTTGTGGTATTCCTATTCTTGTACTGAAAGCCACAAAACTCTAGCTCTCAAATTTTTCTCAAACCATCATCCATCCTAACTTTGTAAAAGCAGTTGTTTTAAAAGATACAAGGACAACAAAAATATCTGGGCTCTTTGAAATTCATGTTGTTATGAGATGGTTTTCAGTTCAAAAGTGTATCATATGTAACACTGAACAAATGTTTCTTTTAAAAAATTTTGAATGTTATTTTCATGTTTTAATAATTTTTAATGTTTACTTATTTTTTATTTTTTATTTTTTATTATTTTATTTTATTTTTAAATAGTTTATTGTCAAGCTGGTGTCCATATAACATCCAGTGCCCATCTTAATGTTTTTATTTATTTATGAGAGAGAGAGAGAGGCAACATGAGCAGGGGAGGGTCAGAGAGAGAGACATACACAGAATCCAAAGCAGGCTCCAGGCTCTGAGCTAGCTGTCAGCACAGAGCCCAACCTGGGGCTGGAACCCAGAAACCATTAGATCGTGACCTGAACTGAAGTCGGATGCTTAACCAACTGAGCCACACAGGCGCCCTGTCTTTTTGAAAAAAAAAAAAATGACAGAAAAAAATTCAGGCTGGGGACCTCTCTGTATAATGATCAGTGTACTCTATTTTTAAAATGGTTTAAGCAGTTTCAGAGCATGAAGAAGTGTTCCACTTATTAAAAATAGAAACTCATGATCTAGTAATCAAATAGTATTAAGAGATTTGCAACAGCAGCAGAATCACAATAGCTTGCTACACATCTATCTATGCTTCAGTCACACTGAATAAAGAACAGAGTTCAACTCTCATCTGTTGGTAGTTACCTTATTTTTATTTTAATATGTTTGTATTATCTTGATTACTTTTCAACATTACCTTTTAACTTCCTACTATGATACTTACCTAGGACGAAGAACAAGAACACCAATTACAAGACTTCTTTTCCACTATCCTCAATGTATTGAATCAAACTATTTTAGGGAAATCAACATTCAACGTTTAAATCATGATTATACAAATGTTGCTTAGTTAGTTTCCAACTTTTGGCATATTTTTAATTTTCAGAGTTTATAAGAATGTTAATGACTCTTTGAAATTTCAAATGCACACAATGAAAAGATTTTGACCTCCATTACTTATTTTGTGATCACACTCCTCAACCCTTCATCCTGCTGTCCCCATCTACCTGCTGGCTCTCATCTGCTGGCTCTCTGAGTCTCCCTGGTGTTGCTTTTCTATGTTGGATTTCTTGGTCCTAGTTTCCACTTCTTCCTTCTTGATGATTATGAAATGAATGCTCCAATCACAGCCTGATTTCCTGTTTTACTACTCTGTTCTGTTTTGCTTTTTCTTTACAAGAACCCCTCAGGGTTTTTGAAATTCATGACAACGTGCCTTGCTGTGTGCCCAACTTCATTGAGGACTGATCTGTTTTTGTGTTAAAAATTTAATTTCTTACTTTCATCTTAGCTGTCATAGGTTTGTCTTTTTATTAGTTAGCTATTGGGCCTTCTGAATTGCTCTTTTCCTATATTAAAAAAATCATCTATTTTCTCTTAGTTTTACTCTTTCGGAGATCTGCTTGACTTTATCTTATACCTTTCATGGAATTTAAAAAAGTCTTTTATTGGGGTGCCTGGGTGGCTCAGTCGGTTAAGCGTCCGACTTCGGCTCAGGTCACTATCTCATGGTTTGTGGGTTCAAGCCCCGCGTGAGGCTCTGTGCTGACAGCTCAGAGCCTGGAACCTGTTTCAGATTCTGTATATCCCTCTCTCTCTGACCCTCCCCTGCTCATGTTATTACTCTCTCTCTCTCCCAGAAATAAATAAAAACATAAAAATTTTTAAAAATATCTTTTATTTAGAAAAAAAAAGAAACATACAGAAAGGTTGTTCAGATCCCCTGCTCATGCTATATCTCTCCCATAAATAAATAAAAACATAATTTTTTTAAAAAAATCTTTTATTTAGAAAAAAAGAAACATACAGAAAGGTTGTTCGGGGTTACGGGAAAGTACAGTAACATGTCATCCCTTTTACCCAGATTATCTATAGTTAACATTTGTGTCTTTGGTTTCTTCTCTGCATACTCACACACATGCTATATCAATCACTGTTGTTGTTGTTTGTCTTAGCCATGTGACAGTAGGTAGCATATATCACTACCTGAGCACTTTAGTTTGTGTTTCCTAAGAACAATGATATTTCTAACATAATTACAGTAAGGTAATTAGCTTTAGTAAATGTAACATTTATATAATACTTTTGATGTAATCTACTGCTGGTATCCCAATGTAATCAACTGAGACAATCTTTCATAGTATGTTTTTATTCCAGTGTGGGATATAGTCTAGTAAAATGTATTGCATTTCCCTGTGTTAAAAAGCAAACTGAGACAGATTAAAATTTTTGAGTTTATTTGAAGAAAAATCTATTCAAATTGGGTAGCACCAAACAGGAAGTGCTTGGCTACAGCAACCAGAGGTCAAGGATAAGATATTTACTGAGAAAAGGGAAAAACAAAGCAAGGAAATTTTTTAATGTTTATTTATTTTGAGAGAGTGCAAGGAGGGGAGGTGCAGAGAGGGAGGGAGAGAGGAAATCTCAAACAGGCCCCACACTAGGTAGGGAGCCTTACTTGGGACTCAGACTCACCATGGTGAGATCATGACCTGCACAGAAATCAAGATTCTAGGCTTAAGGAGTCAGCCACCCAGGGGCCCCAGGAAGAAGATTTTTGATTGGTGCTGGCTGAAAGCCTACTGGCAGCCCATTGGCTGTAATTGGTTGTCCTCAGGTTATAATTTCATAGCCTTAAGGTGTTTAGAGGCTTAGATTTTGGTTTGGGTATTTCGGTCACCATGGCAGCACAGCCACTTCAGTAAAATGGCCTCCTTTAAGTTAACAACTGCCATGTCTTTGCAGTAACCTTTATTATGTGACACTTTTTCAGCTTTTCTTTGGTCACATCATTTGTTCAGAATGCAATACCCCTTTTAAAAAATAAAATATTCTCTGGGCACCAGAGTGATTCATTTGGTTGAGCATCAACTCTCAATTTAGGTTCTGATCTCATGGTTTTTGGGATGGAGCCCCTTGTTGGGCTCTGCACTGACAGTGTAGATTCTGCTTGGAATTCTCCCTCCCACTGCCTCTCTCTCTCTCCGATCTGCCCTTCCTCTGATCATTTTTGTGTGCTCTTTTGCACACATGTGTGTGCAAAATAAACTCTAAAAAATAAAAAAATAGAATATTATCATTTTTGTATTTGATGTTTTGCTAGTTTTTAAGTTTTATTTATCATACTTTTAAGGTTTAATAACTTTTTTGATTATAATAGCCTGTTTTTGTTTTATTATCAAAGCACACATTTTTATTCTACATTGATTATAGTAACTACCCCCCCAATTCTTTAACTCCCTATATTGTATGTTTATTTTTAGTCCTTTTTAGGTGTTACCATCTCAACCTTAGGTCTCAGTAATGTGACTGTGTTCTCAAATAACTAACCTTTTGTTCTCCATTTATTATAAAGTGGGGTCTTTGAATAGGAGTTGGGGTAGTATAATTTAGCTGCTCATATTCTGGAAACCAAGGAAGGGAAGAGGGTTATAAGTTCCATGATTAAGTATGTCTACTTCAAATAAGAGCTCTGTCCAAAGTCAAGTGTACTATGTTTAATCACTCCAGAGAATAGACTTAGGATTTGGGATTTGGGGGTAGGAGATGATAGAGAATGAGGTAATTGCCAGCTGTGGGGCATGAGAAAGCAACCGCGTTAGAAGTTTACCAATGTTTCCCTTTTTGGAACTACATCTCAAGCCTGCCTTCCAAAGTACTCTGTTATTCCAAGGGCTGGGCTGCTGGAAGGTTCTGTGGGTACTCAGCTGACTTCTTGTGGTACTCTGCACTGTGAGCACATGGACAGCACTTTCTAAGCTCTGCTCTGTCAATCGTCATTCCTCTATCTGTTCCCTACCTTCCATAATGTATCAAAATACAGTACAGTGGTTAAGGGTATGACTATGACACAAGAATGCCCGGGTCTTTTACTTGTTGAATATGTGATCAGCAGGTTGCTTAATGTTTCTGCACCTCTATTTTCTCACCTGTAAAATGATAATTGTGGAGATGTTATAGGTATGAATAAACTGAGTTACAACAGTCCCTGAAGACAGTGAGATTGATAGCAACTGACACTTTACTGTCCTCTCTCTTCCACTTATACCTCCACTTTTGTTCCAAGCCCTTACTTTTTTTTTTTAATCAGCCCCTAGTTGACGTTTTGGATTTGTTGTTGTTGTTGTTGTTGTTTTTTAATGATTTTGCTGTCTTTTGTGCTTGGGAGAGAGGAAGAGATTAATAACTGTAGTCAATTCATTAGTTTTTGGTTTTATGTTAGTAAGGCTCTTATTTACTTATTTTTTTTATTTGAAGAGTAAACTTTTTTGTATGATGATTAAGCTCTCTTATCACATTCTTTCATTTGTCTTAAGAATAAGAATAACAGGTTAAAAGAAAAACAAACCCAAGTTAATTTCAGAATTTCACCCATTCTACTTTCTAAAGTGCTTTATTTTAGAATTATAGGTATAAAGTGTCCTAAAGTCTTAAGTCATTGATTACTGTGATTTTGAGACCTTGGTACTATTTATATGAGAACTTAGATACTGGATTTCCAATTAATATTATAATATAAAACTTTGAAAAAAGGCATTCTTATTTTGCTATGTATAACCTATTAAACAGGCAATAGAATCCTTATCTTCTGTGCACCAATATTTATGTTATAGAAATTCAGTTATTTAAATATTTATAAAATGAGAGTTGAGAGCAGCACTTTTGAAAAGCAGTTAATAATGAACAGACATCAAGGGAGCTATCATTATAACAGCAAAGTGCTTTGCAACTCCAATAACTTCAGTGGTGCAGAAGCAGGCCATCAAATTTAATTAAAAGAAGTCAAAAATAAACTGAGAAATTGAACTGTAAAAAGCTGTCCTTTGCCAGGAGCCGAAGGCAAAAAGAAAGCAAGGGAGAGCCTTGAAAGTAGTAATGAATTGATAAGCCTTACTGCCTGCAACTTGTAATGCACTCTGTCAGATTTTAGTTTCAGTTAAACTAGATTAATAGGGCAATCACCAATTCTCTATCTTAAATCCTTCTTCGTCATCCCCCCATTATAGGCTTCTATGATAGATGGAAGCCTGAGTGGGTCAAAATTTCAATTCATTTCTCTGCTCAATCATTTTTTAAATAATGCTGGCATCTACATTTGCTGGACACCAGCATTCTCCATGATATTTTAAAAGCAGAAATAAATTTAGTTACTTGACAGTCTGCAGCCTTCATTTCCAAAGAGGCTTAATTCCTTTTTATTCAACAGAGCTAGAAATCCCCTGGAATGAGAGCGATTGACATCTCTTTCTGCCACTAGAGGCTACCATGGCGAAGTGAATGATAAAGAGAAGATTACAAATTTATTGTTGCTTTAAACATTCAGATTAATGTGAATCTGCAAAAACAGTACCACAAGGACAAAAACAATTTGCCCTCGATCATTTTATTTTTATAATAATGTTCTTTAATGAAGCTAAAGCCTTCCTGCTGTGACCTTATTATGTTTTTCAACATCAGTGAGAAATGGATTCCTCCGAATTGCATGAGAGCTCATGAAACAGCAGGGATATTGAAATAGAGGATCAATTACTTGTTTTGCAGTAATTTTGAACTTGAAATGGTTACAGCACAGCCTATGTAGACAAGGAGACAAACCAGCTTATTGGAAAACTGTGTACAAATTAAACAGATCACCAAAAGCTGAGGCAGACAAACTGTATCTTTTTTTTCTAATACCTTTCAACATGATTACAGCACCCCTTTAAAGAACAAGCTCTCAAGACTGTGTTGCAGAAGGAAACAAACACTGAAAATATAATTTGTCACCAGTTAAATGTAAAATTTTGGAATATTTTTAAGAACCCTTCAGAAAATTGATAGCATCACTGTTTATGGGTTAAATCTTAAACATTTTAACCTGAAGAAAGGATCTTTGATGACAGTAGGAATGTAGAAGTCCTGATGAGGATGGAAACATACAAGAGTCCCAATCTTATAAATGTAACAGATTGTTGCATTTATGAACTATTCTAATTTGTGAACTGCTTCCATATCCATTATGTCATTCAATCCTGGCAGCGATTCTTGTAAGGCATTAGCTCAAACAGGCACTGACATCCTTATAAATGCGGCAGCAAGGAGAACTGAGGCTCAGCCAGGTTAAAGGATTAGCACCAGGTCATGGCACCTATGTTACTTGCAGCTGGCTCTGCATCTAAGTGAAGGCCCACAGCTCTTTCTTTTTTGTTTTTGCAAAATTCCCAACTTGGAAAATGCAAATCATTTAACTGTAATAAAGTCAGTGTTACCAGAGTATATAATTTCCATTTCCATCTGCTGCATTCAGGCAGGAATTTCTCATTTGTGCTGATGTGGGAGTCATGGATCAATGGGCCTTTAGACAGTGGAAGTTCTAAGTGTACTTTAGCTGAACAAGCAGGACTCGGCGGCAGTCTAAAGGGCAGGAATCTGAGATGACTGAGAAGGGGGCCGAGGTCCTCCTCCAGAAAAGGGCACCTGAGATGAAAGCCACATTTATCCCTGGACAGGGACTTTCCTGCCTGAAGGAAGATTGGGGTGTGGCTCGGGCAAGACCCTAAATCACTCTGGTCAATGAGATTGACTTAGAGAGATTGAGGGTCAAGGTGATAACGTCCTGAAGCTACTTAGAAAGAAGAGAAATGAACTTTCAAGATTGGGATCACAAAAAAAGGAGTAAGTGGAAATAAGGAGATTGGAGAAGTAAGAAAAAGGAGCTAAGATATCAGTGTGAGGGACGAAGTCCTGAGAAATGAGGAAGAAAAAAATAGCTAAAATTAAAAAATAAGCTTGTTCATATTTCACAATTTTGTAAATCGCATATTGTCACTCACTGAGTTGGATATTTTCGCTTTCTTATAAGCTGGTTTCAGTTGTTTCACGTGACTCAATAAAAGGCTGCCAGATAATATTCTACCTCCTCAACATTAAGATTGGGATCAATAAGTGTGATAACAAAAATGACATTTATTGAGTTGTGAATATGTGCCAGACACCTCTCTGAAACTTTATATGTATTACATTGTAAACACTATAAATATATTAATTATTACTCTTATTTTAAATATCTAGATAATAGCATACAATAAGCTTTACTTGCCAAATTAAAAACTGTGAAACTCCTAGGCGCTCAGGTTGGTTAAGAGTTGGTTGTTGTGGGGCGCCTGGGTGGCTCAGTCGGTTGAGCATCCAACTTCGGCTCAGGTCATGATCTCTCCATGTTGGGCTCCTTTCTAGGTCTGGAGCTTGCTTAAGATTCTTTTTTCCTCTCCCTTTGCCCCTCCTTGCTTCCTCTCCAAAAGGTGTTAAAAAAAAAAAAAAAGAGTGAAACTACTAAGTGGTAAAGTCAGGAATATTTGGCTCTACAGTCTTCATCCTTGCCACTTTTTAAAGCATTCCTTAAAAGAAAATAATAATGAATCTTCTTATTAAGACAGCTTTATATTTGAATTTTAAAAACTGACATTTGGCAAGCTCACAAATTTATTTGAATTTCCAACTAGAATGATATTGCTTGACTATTCCCAGAATATTTTAGGTTGGGACAAAGCCCATTCTGCTCTTTGAGATAATGTGAAGAAAACAAAATTTACATTTTTATATTATGTTTATTTCCATATGCAATGCAAAAATCTATCCAATAGCACTCTTTGACCTTATATAAGAATGGTTGTCATGATGCACAGAGATATAGTATGAAAGGATTTATTGTACATTTTTGTATTTTAAGGTTTTGATTTCATTTATTTTGAAAGAGACAGAGAGTTGGGGAGGGGCCGAGAGAGAAAGAAGGCAAGAGACAATACCAAGCAGGCTCCGCAGCGTCATCATGAAGCCCAATATGGGGCTTGAACTCAAGAACTGTGAGATCATGACCTGAGCAGAAATCAAGAGTCCGACGCTTAACTGACTGAGCCACCCAGGCACCCCTATTGTACATGTTTCAGAATGGACTTCAGTTATAACCCCTTACTGGAATATGGTTTTGAGCATAATAGAATCTTTTATTAAACTATCTTATTACTCAGAACTTCATGTATATCAACTACATGTCTGTGTGTATGCATACAGAGTTGATTTGCATTCTGGTATTTGTGAATTTGCCTACTTAGTAAAATGTATTGGTGCTCCTAAACTCAATGCTCATGGAACTGCCATGGTCCTTCAATGACATGCACAGAGCAGGGATAATCTATGTTGCCCTGCATTCTTTCCCACCTTCTGTGGAACAGCTGATACTCTGCTGTTTTGTTTATATTTATAAACAAGTGTCCATTTTACGGTCTACCTGGTGTTATGTTTCCTTTTTGTTGGATTTTAAGGTATCTTCACTGTTTAAAAATCGCAATTCTGAAGTGCTGTCAGTGTTCCTAAGGTCAAGTTAACTGAGATTGGCTTTATGGTGAAAGTACATGTGTAAATTAAGCTTCATTCAGTCATGAAGTAGAGTGCTGCCAGCTATACATTCAATGTTAGTAAAGTAACAATATGCATTAAAGAAGGTACTTTTTAAAAGAAACACACTTAAAACAAGGTTATGTCTTTATTGGTTGAAAATCCTAAATGCTCATCAATTGATGAATGGATAAAGAAGATGTGGTTTATGTATACAATGGAATACTACTTGGCAATGAGAAAGAATGAAGTCATGCCATTTGCAGCAATGTGGATAGAACTGGAAGGTATTATGCTGAGTGAGTGAAGTCAGTCAGTCAGAGAAGGTCAGATATCATATGTTTTCACTTGTGTGTGGATCTTGAGGAATTTAACAGAAGACCATGGGAAAGGGAAGGGGAAAAAATAGTTACAAGCAGAGAGGGAGGCAAACCATTAAAGGCTTTTAAATACAGAGAACAAGCTGAGGGTGGATGGGTGTTGGGGAAGGGGGAAATGGGTGAGGGGCATTGAGGAGGGCACTTGTTGGGGATGAGCACTGGTGTTGTATGGTAGCAATGAACCACGGGACTCTACCCCCAAAAGCAAAGAGCACACTTTACATACTGTATTAGCCAATTTGACAATAAATTGGGTGAAAAAAAATAAAGAAAATATTGTGATAAAGCCCATAGGAACCTAACCCTGTATTTGCCTGAGGAGCAATGCTTCACTACTAACCAATTTATCAGTCCCTATGACTTCATAGAACCTAACTCCTGTGAATGATAATTATGTATCTTATCTCTATCCCAGCCAAAGCAGAACTTCTCATTCCAACACATTCTAATTCATGTATCTTTCTAAGTTTCTTCCAAATTACTTCTCTCATCAAGTCAAAGACTGACTCTAATTACTTGATGGAAACTCTTATAAATTTAGTTTCTGGAAGAAATTGTATTATCTATTACTTAAAATGATGGTGCTGTCTTCAAAATATTTCCACTTAAATTATATAATAACGCTGATATCAATGGAACAGGAAGTGTGAATGTGCCAAATGAGAGTCATTTCTCCCCAAACTTACTTCCTGGTGTATGTATGATCAACATTCTGAAAGAAGAAAGGAGGGGGAGAAGGAGAAAAAGTAATTGTTAGGTAAGACTCAGAAGAAATGATAGTGAATGAAATCCAACCTTTCTTTCTTTCTTTCTTTCTTTCTTTCTTTCTTTCTTTCTTTCTTTCTTTCTTTCTTTCTTTCTTTCTTTTGTTGTTTCTTTTGTCCTNATAAGTTCCATGATTAAGTATGTCTACTTCAAATAAGAGCTCTGTCCAAAGTCAAGTGTACTATGTTTAATCACTCCAGAGAATAGACTTAGGATTTGGGATTTGGGGGTAGGAGATGATAGAGAATGAGGTAATTGCCAGCTGTGGGGCATGAGAAAGCAACCGCGTTAGAAGTTTACCAATGTTTCCCTTTTTGGAACTACATCTCAAGCCTGCCTTCCAAAGTACTCTGTTATTCCAAGGGCTGGGCTGCTGGAAGGTTCTGTGGGTACTCAGCTGACTTCTTGTGGTACTCTGCACTGTGAGCACATGGACAGCACTTTCTAAGCTCTGCTCTGTCAATCGTCATTCCTCTATCTGTTCCCTACCTTCCATAATGTATCAAAATACAGTACAGTGGTTAAGGGTATGACTATGACACAAGAATGCCCGGGTCTTTTACTTGTTGAATATGTGATCAGCAGGTTGCTTAATGTTTCTGCACCTCTATTTTCTCACCTGTAAAATGATAATTGTGGAGATGTTATAGGTATGAATAAACTGAGTTACAACAGTCCCTGAAGACAGTGAGATTGATAGCAACTGACACTTTACTGTCCTCTCTCTTCCACTTATACCTCCACTTTTGTTCCAAGCCCTTACTTTTTTTTTTTAATCAGCCCCTAGTTGACGTTTTGGATTTGTTGTTGTTGTTGTTGTTGTTTTTTAATGATTTTGCTGTCTTTTGTGCTTGGGAGAGAGGAAGAGATTAATAACTGTAGTCAATTCATTAGTTTTTGGTTTTATGTTAGTAAGGCTCTTATTTACTTATTTTTTTTATTTGAAGAGTAAACTTTTTTGTATGATGATTAAGCTCTCTTATCACATTCTTTCATTTGTCTTAAGAATAAGAATAACAGGTTAAAAGAAAAACAAACCCAAGTTAATTTCAGAATTTCACCCATTCTACTTTCTAAAGTGCTTTATTTTAGAATTATAGGTATAAAGTGTCCTAAAGTCTTAAGTCATTGATTACTGTGATTTTGAGACCTTGGTACTATTTATATGAGAACTTAGATACTGGATTTCCAATTAATATTATAATATAAAACTTTGAAAAAAGGCATTCTTATTTTGCTATGTATAACCTATTAAACAGGCAATAGAATCCTTATCTTCTGTGCACCAATATTTATGTTATAGAAATTCAGTTATTTAAATATTTATAAAATGAGAGTTGAGAGCAGCACTTTTGAAAAGCAGTTAATAATGAACAGACATCAAGGGAGCTATCATTATAACAGCAAAGTGCTTTGCAACTCCAATAACTTCAGTGGTGCAGAAGCAGGCCATCAAATTTAATTAAAAGAAGTCAAAAATAAACTGAGAAATTGAACTGTAAAAAGCTGTCCTTTGCCAGGAGCCGAAGGCAAAAAGAAAGCAAGGGAGAGCCTTGAAAGTAGTAATGAATTGATAAGCCTTACTGCCTGCAACTTGTAATGCACTCTGTCAGATTTTAGTTTCAGTTAAACTAGATTAATAGGGCAATCACCAATTCTCTATCTTAAATCCTTCTTCGTCATCCCCCCATTATAGGCTTCTATGATAGATGGAAGCCTGAGTGGGTCAAAATTTCAATTCATTTCTCTGCTCAATCATTTTTTAAATAATGCTGGCATCTACATTTGCTGGACACCAGCATTCTCCATGATATTTTAAAAGCAGAAATAAATTTAGTTACTTGACAGTCTGCAGCCTTCATTTCCAAAGAGGCTTAATTCCTTTTTATTCAACAGAGCTAGAAATCCCCTGGAATGAGAGCGATTGACATCTCTTTCTGCCACTAGAGGCTACCATGGCGAAGTGAATGATAAAGAGAAGATTACAAATTTATTGTTGCTTTAAACATTCAGATTAATGTGAATCTGCAAAAACAGTACCACAAGGACAAAAACAATTTGCCCTCGATCATTTTATTTTTATAATAATGTTCTTTAATGAAGCTAAAGCCTTCCTGCTGTGACCTTATTATGTTTTTCAACATCAGTGAGAAATGGATTCCTCCGAATTGCATGAGAGCTCATGAAACAGCAGGGATATTGAAATAGAGGATCAATTACTTGTTTTGCAGTAATTTTGAACTTGAAATGGTTACAGCACAGCCTATGTAGACAAGGAGACAAACCAGCTTATTGGAAAACTGTGTACAAATTAAACAGATCACCAAAAGCTGAGGCAGACAAACTGTATCTTTTTTTTCTAATACCTTTCAACATGATTACAGCACCCCTTTAAAGAACAAGCTCTCAAGACTGTGTTGCAGAAGGAAACAAACACTGAAAATATAATTTGTCACCAGTTAAATGTAAAATTTTGGAATATTTTTAAGAACCCTTCAGAAAATTGATAGCATCACTGTTTATGGGTTAAATCTTAAACATTTTAACCTGAAGAAAGGATCTTTGATGACAGTAGGAATGTAGAAGTCCTGATGAGGATGGAAACATACAAGAGTCCCAATCTTATAAATGTAACAGATTGTTGCATTTATGAACTATTCTAATTTGTGAACTGCTTCCATATCCATTATGTCATTCAATCCTGGCAGCGATTCTTGTAAGGCATTAGCTCAAACAGGCACTGACATCCTTATAAATGCGGCAGCAAGGAGAACTGAGGCTCAGCCAGGTTAAAGGATTAGCACCAGGTCATGGCACCTATGTTACTTGCAGCTGGCTCTGCATCTAAGTGAAGGCCCACAGCTCTTTCTTTTTTGTTTTTGCAAAATTCCCAACTTGGAAAATGCAAATCATTTAACTGTAATAAAGTCAGTGTTACCAGAGTATATAATTTCCATTTCCATCTGCTGCATTCAGGCAGGAATTTCTCATTTGTGCTGATGTGGGAGTCATGGATCAATGGGCCTTTAGACAGTGGAAGTTCTAAGTGTACTTTAGCTGAACAAGCAGGACTCGGCGGCAGTCTAAAGGGCAGGAATCTGAGATGACTGAGAAGGGGGCCGAGGTCCTCCTCCAGAAAAGGGCACCTGAGATGAAAGCCACATTTATCCCTGGACAGGGACTTTCCTGCCTGAAGGAAGATTGGGGTGTGGCTCGGGCAAGACCCTAAATCACTCTGGTCAATGAGATTGACTTAGAGAGATTGAGGGTCAAGGTGATAACGTCCTGAAGCTACTTAGAAAGAAGAGAAATGAACTTTCAAGATTGGGATCACAAAAAAAGGAGTAAGTGGAAATAAGGAGATTGGAGAAGTAAGAAAAAGGAGCTAAGATATCAGTGTGAGGGACGAAGTCCTGAGAAATGAGGAAGAAAAAAATAGCTAAAATTAAAAAATAAGCTTGTTCATATTTCACAATTTTGTAAATCGCATATTGTCACTCACTGAGTTGGATATTTTCGCTTTCTTATAAGCTGGTTTCAGTTGTTTCACGTGACTCAATAAAAGGCTGCCAGATAATATTCTACCTCCTCAACATTAAGATTGGGATCAATAAGTGTGATAACAAAAATGACATTTATTGAGTTGTGAATATGTGCCAGACACCTCTCTGAAACTTTATATGTATTACATTGTAAACACTATAAATATATTAATTATTACTCTTATTTTAAATATCTAGATAATAGCATACAATAAGCTTTACTTGCCAAATTAAAAACTGTGAAACTCCTAGGCGCTCAGGTTGGTTAAGAGTTGGTTGTTGTGGGGCGCCTGGGTGGCTCAGTCGGTTGAGCATCCAACTTCGGCTCAGGTCATGATCTCTCCATGTTGGGCTCCTTTCTAGGTCTGGAGCTTGCTTAAGATTCTTTTTTCCTCTCCCTTTGCCCCTCCTTGCTTCCTCTCCAAAAGGTGTTAAAAAAAAAAAAAAAGAGTGAAACTACTAAGTGGTAAAGTCAGGAATATTTGGCTCTACAGTCTTCATCCTTGCCACTTTTTAAAGCATTCCTTAAAAGAAAATAATAATGAATCTTCTTATTAAGACAGCTTTATATTTGAATTTTAAAAACTGACATTTGGCAAGCTCACAAATTTATTTGAATTTCCAACTAGAATGATATTGCTTGACTATTCCCAGAATATTTTAGGTTGGGACAAAGCCCATTCTGCTCTTTGAGATAATGTGAAGAAAACAAAATTTACATTTTTATATTATGTTTATTTCCATATGCAATGCAAAAATCTATCCAATAGCACTCTTTGACCTTATATAAGAATGGTTGTCATGATGCACAGAGATATAGTATGAAAGGATTTATTGTACATTTTTGTATTTTAAGGTTTTGATTTCATTTATTTTGAAAGAGACAGAGAGTTGGGGAGGGGCCGAGAGAGAAAGAAGGCAAGAGACAATACCAAGCAGGCTCCGCAGCGTCATCATGAAGCCCAATATGGGGCTTGAACTCAAGAACTGTGAGATCATGACCTGAGCAGAAATCAAGAGTCCGACGCTTAACTGACTGAGCCACCCAGGCACCCCTATTGTACATGTTTCAGAATGGACTTCAGTTATAACCCCTTACTGGAATATGGTTTTGAGCATAATAGAATCTTTTATTAAACTATCTTATTACTCAGAACTTCATGTATATCAACTACATGTCTGTGTGTATGCATACAGAGTTGATTTGCATTCTGGTATTTGTGAATTTGCCTACTTAGTAAAATGTATTGGTGCTCCTAAACTCAATGCTCATGGAACTGCCATGGTCCTTCAATGACATGCACAGAGCAGGGATAATCTATGTTGCCCTGCATTCTTTCCCACCTTCTGTGGAACAGCTGATACTCTGCTGTTTTGTTTATATTTATAAACAAGTGTCCATTTTACGGTCTACCTGGTGTTATGTTTCCTTTTTGTTGGATTTTAAGGTATCTTCACTGTTTAAAAATCGCAATTCTGAAGTGCTGTCAGTGTTCCTAAGGTCAAGTTAACTGAGATTGGCTTTATGGTGAAAGTACATGTGTAAATTAAGCTTCATTCAGTCATGAAGTAGAGTGCTGCCAGCTATACATTCAATGTTAGTAAAGTAACAATATGCATTAAAGAAGGTACTTTTTAAAAGAAACACACTTAAAACAAGGTTATGTCTTTATTGGTTGAAAATCCTAAATGCTCATCAATTGATGAATGGATAAAGAAGATGTGGTTTATGTATACAATGGAATACTACTTGGCAATGAGAAAGAATGAAGTCATGCCATTTGCAGCAATGTGGATAGAACTGGAAGGTATTATGCTGAGTGAGTGAAGTCAGTCAGTCAGAGAAGGTCAGATATCATATGTTTTCACTTGTGTGTGGATCTTGAGGAATTTAACAGAAGACCATGGGAAAGGGAAGGGGAAAAAATAGTTACAAGCAGAGAGGGAGGCAAACCATTAAAGGCTTTTAAATACAGAGAACAAGCTGAGGGTGGATGGGTGTTGGGGAAGGGGGAAATGGGTGAGGGGCATTGAGGAGGGCACTTGTTGGGGATGAGCACTGGTGTTGTATGGTAGCAATGAACCACGGGACTCTACCCCCAAAAGCAAAGAGCACACTTTACATACTGTATTAGCCAATTTGACAATAAATTGGGTGAAAAAAAATAAAGAAAATATTGTGATAAAGCCCATAGGAACCTAACCCTGTATTTGCCTGAGGAGCAATGCTTCACTACTAACCAATTTATCAGTCCCTATGACTTCATAGAACCTAACTCCTGTGAATGATAATTATGTATCTTATCTCTATCCCAGCCAAAGCAGAACTTCTCATTCCAACACATTCTAATTCATGTATCTTTCTAAGTTTCTTCCAAATTACTTCTCTCATCAAGTCAAAGACTGACTCTAATTACTTGATGGAAACTCTTATAAATTTAGTTTCTGGAAGAAATTGTATTATCTATTACTTAAAATGATGGTGCTGTCTTCAAAATATTTCCACTTAAATTATATAATAACGCTGATATCAATGGAACAGGAAGTGTGAATGTGCCAAATGAGAGTCATTTCTCCCCAAACTTACTTCCTGGTGTATGTATGATCAACATTCTGAAAGAAGAAAGGAGGGGGAGAAGGAGAAAAAGTAATTGTTAGGTAAGACTCAGAAGAAATGATAGTGAATGAAATCCAACCTTTCTTTCTTTCTTTCTTTCTTTCTTTCTTTCTTTCTTTCTTTCTTTCTTTCTTTCTTTCTTTCTTTCTTTTGTTGTTTCTTTTGTCCTTCCTTCCTTCCTTCCTTCCTTCCTTCCTTCTTTCTCTCTCTCTCTCTCTCTTTCTTTCTTTCTTTCATTCAAGTTTACTTATTTTTGATGGAGAAAGGCAGAGCATGAGCAGGGGAGGGGCAGAGACAGAGAGAGAGAGAGTATCCGAANTTTCTTTCTTTCTTTCTTTCTTTCTTTCTTTCTTTCTTTTGTTGTTTCTTTTGTCCTTCCTTCCTTCCTTCCTTCCTTCCTTCCTTCTTTCTCTCTCTCTCTCTCTCTTTCTTTCTTTCTTTCATTCAAGTTTACTTATTTTTGATGGAGAAAGGCAGAGCATGAGCAGGGGAGGGGCAGAGAAAGAGAGAGAGAGAGTATCCGAATCAGGCTCCAGGCTCTGAGCTGTCAGCACAGAGCCCAATGTGGGGCTCAAACCCAGGAAGCTTGAGATCATGACCTGAGCTGAAGTCAGATGCTTAACCGACTGAGCCACCCAGGCATCCCAAGAAGCCATTTTTCTGAAGGCAGAGAGAGAAAAGTTAAGGAAGGAATAGGAAATGATACAAAACAAAAAAATAAACAATGTGACAGTAGAAAACCTACAGGTGGCTAGATTTAATGACTTTTAATTTTCTAAACTAAAAGATGGGCAAAGCCATCCACAGATGTGTTACTTACTGGCCATCCTACTATAGGAAGTCTGGCTTGGAACTGGAAACACAACAAATGTGAATTAAACACATTGTATACCCTTGTGAGACTATGATCTCATGTGAGATAAAAGAAATCATACAAACCATTGTATCACATTATATATTAGAGTATATGCCTAAGAAAATGTAAATGAAAGGCTATAAGGGCTTTAAGGAAAATAAAAGGTAATGTTGTCTTTTTATTATCATAGTTCAGAACCTCATAAGTGAAAACAGTTCTCCTTAAAGACATAACTGAAAGTGTATCTTCAGAAATCTAACTCTTTTGTAATGGCTTATTATATGATATTTTAAAACTTGAGAATAGTGAAATGTATGTGTATCTTTTGTACTATTTGTAACTGTTCTGTAATTATAAAAAGCTGATGTATTTTGTGGACTGTAAAAAGATGGGGGGAAAACAATATTGAGCTATATCAAAATTACTTAGAATAAGGGTGTGAGCTACCAAGATAGCTTTTCCCTTTGTAGAGTCTATTCTTTGTGACTCATTGTAGTGTATTTTACCTTAACACATGCATTTACAAATCAAACCTACTGGCATTACTTCAAAATAATTTCTTTAAAAGGAATATATTATATTATTACTTTTATTATTTTTTTAAAAATATATCATTTTGGAAAAAATGGAAGGTACAAATAAGTGATAACAAATATTATAATACTTCTGTTGGTACTTAGGTAATTATGAATAACATAAGTTACATCTGGATGTTTTCTTCATGTGTATATAAGTGAAGGTGTATATGTTTTCGTATCATCCACCATCACTTGCATTTAATATTTTGAGGAAGCTTACTCAGCATTACTTCACTTACTTGTTTAATTATCCCCATTTTATAAATGATAAAAATGAAGCTTACAAAGGCTAAATATTTTGTTTAATGCCCTGTGACTGTCACTGTCACATCACCAAGATTTAAACATCAGGGTGTGGGAAACCCATTATCTTAATACAACACAGGCTACCATGCTGTTTTGTAAGCTATTCCTTTCAATGACAGAGTTCTGTGAACATATTTTGTCTTCTATAGCTTATAAAATACATTGTTCTTAATGATTGTATAAAAATCCACTGTATCAATTCACTGAATTTTTTTCTTCTTTCAATATGAATTCCATTTAGTTAACATAAAGTGTAATAGTACTGTCAGGAGTACAATACAGTGATGACACTTCCACCCGCAGCTCATCACAACAAACGCACTCCTTAAATGTTTAACAAGTCCACATTATTAAGTATTTTGACTGTTTTTAATTTCTCTTTATTAGAGACAATGTCTTAATAAATATGCACAAGCACTTTTGTGATTTTGTACCCTTATTTACTCAGGATAAACCCAAAGAATCAGAAGTGGAATACTACACAGAAGTCTATGTACCTGTTACCCTGTCAAATTGCCCTCCCAACAACCACGCTGGTTACAGTACAACTAAAAGGCTACAGAAGCGTCCCTTCCCCCACACTCTGTCCAGTCTGGGCATAGGTTTCTTTTAAATCTCCATCAATTATATGCAATTGTATTTTAAAAAGTCATTTTAGTATGTGTAACTCTCAAATTTCAAGTGCTTTGCTTTCAGAGAAATTATATAGGCAGAGGGAAGAATTCCTGGAAATACCATTTCAAAATGAGACTTACCATTTTTTAGAGATTGATTTTTCACCAGTACTGTAATAAATCCAAGCATTTCAGAATAAATCATCTTTATATCCACTAGTTAGAAGTTCACACTAACAATACTGCATGACTCTGACTTATTAAATAAATGTCCACTCTCTTAATTTAAATTTAACAAAGTTAGGTTGATCCAATTAAAAGACATCAATCATTGCCTATGATTTATCATTCCATAAGATTTTTCCTTTTAATTTTCACTTAAATTAGGTCTTTTCAATGCCAGAATATAGGAGTATTAAAAACATTTAAATTGACTTAGATTCTAAAATAAATTGAACTAGGGTGCCTGGGTGGCATAGTCAGTTGAGCATCTGACTCTTGATTTTGGCTGGGGTCATGAACACAGGGTCATGGGAGAGAGCTCTGCATAGGGTTTTATGCTGAACACGGAGCCTGCTGAAGATTGTCTCTATCTCTCCCTTTGTTCCTCTCCCTCACTCACATGCTCGCTCTCTCTCTCAAAAAATAAATAAATAAAAATTAAAAATTAAAATAAATTGAACTGTCCTAATGATATTCTGAATCTGCAAAATAGAGCAACAAAGAAAATAATTAATAAAGTATTTGGGATTACTAACTAAAGCAGGGCTAGAAAAACTTTGGCTGCGGATGAACATGTATTTCCAAGAGGGGGAATCCAGAATGTATTGTTCCTCCTATTTGCATAGTTTTGGTGATCTGAATGTTGCTACTTTCCGTTATTGCTAAAGTCTGTTCTCTTCCATCTAATTTGTAATATTTGTCCAATGTTGCTTTCATCACTTGGACTATATGATTGATATGCTGGACATGAATAACACAATTATCTTTAACTCCATTCCCTTTTAGGCAGAGAGATATACAGAATATAGACTGACAGTTTGAGCCAAGAACCAGACTGTCCCAGAAATATGTGGTATTTAAGTATCTTACCAAGTCTTTCTCAAAATTCTATTGTGAAGGAAAATATGCATGAGGAGATGCTGCAAGAAATTATTTCTCATCAGTTTCTTTGGATACTCTATATTGCATGTTTAATGAAGACTGAACTGTATTTGGAATCATGACATCTATAGATATTTAACATTATAAACTACCCTATTGACAGCCTTACCACATTTTACTTTACTTTAAACTATAAAAGTGTACTTGATTATTTCCTATAGAACAAAGCTGTACTTTTTGTGAAGGCCAATGGGATTAATTTTCTCAAGCCTCAGTGCCAGATGGCACTGTGTTTTCTGTGAGAAACAGGTGTTTTTAAGTTATGAATACCATATATCACATATTTTATCTCTCTTTTTTTTTTGAGTACGCTGCCAAGATACCCTAAACCAAACTGAACCTTAACAATGGTTCACAAAAGCATCCAAAACCTTATGATATGGGGTGGGAGGTATTAAACTCAAATTGTATTTTTTTCTCTACTACTCTTTTTGCTTTGGTTATTTTTTTCTCCTGTAGTTAAAATTTCTTCATAGGCAGTATCAAGTCCTACTAAAATTAGTGGGAGATGAGTAATTTATAACAAATTAAATAATTATCTTATTTGAATGTTAAGCACATGAAACTAACATTTTTATAACTATGAATAGTTTACTACTAGAAGAAGGATGAAGGAAGGTGAAGATATATATGTAGACAATGATATAAAAACAGTAACCATGTACACGTAAAAGGCAGGGAAATTGAAAATAAAAGCAACTACACCAGATTTGTAGTTTGAGGTGTATATGTAGCCCCCCAAAGAAGGATCAGGTGAGTAGAAGAAGAGGAAAATGTGTTTTTTTTAAAGTTTTATTTATTTATTTTGAGAGAGCAAGAAAGCACAAGTTGGGGGGAGGAGCAGAGAGAGAGGAGATAGAGAATCCCAAGCAGGGTCCACACTGTTAGCACAAAGCCCAACACAGGGCTGAAACCTATAAACCATGAGATCATGACCTAAGCTGAAGTCAGAAGCTCAACCGACTGAGCCACCCAGGTGCCTCCTGGTTGCATTTAAAATTATAAAGGAAGAGCCACAATTCAAATGAAAAGACCAGGAAGTTCTAGTGCCTGTACTCTGAGGAGACCCAGGCAGAAGAGAATGTCACTTGACTAAATTATTCCAGATCTTGTTTTCTGAAGCAATACTCTTGATTGCCAACGCTTTATCTAAAAGCCTCTAGGCATTGTATTTCTATTTGGACCTACAAGAATGGAAATAGGGAGAGGTGACACAGAACCTAATGTCATTAGTGGGCTTATAGTAAAATATATTACACATTTAGCATGTCTGTTCCAGGACAGAATAAATAGGGTGAAGGAATGAAAATTATCTTCATTAAATCCCTCCATAGCAATGTATAGGATTGTGTCTTACCTCTTATTGTTTCTCCTGGAGCTACTCCTACTCCATCTTAGAATAGGGGCCTTTGTAGAGGTGAGAGATATTTGGACTCCTGGCTTCATCCTTGTAAAATGACATGGCATGATGCAACCAATTAAATCCACCTTCAATTGCTGAAGCTTGCAAATAGAGTAAGATATGGAACAGGGGAATTACCCAAGGCTATATTTTATGTTTGGCCATGGAAGCATGTGGTCTAGAGGAAAAATAACAAGACAAAACCATTTTTTTTAGTCTAATAAGAGTTTTATGGTGATTATCGCTCCTTTTGGAATTTCACTTAATATCTTTAATGAGTCATTAAAAATTATTTAATGTCTTTTAACATCACCTTTCTCATCTATTGAATGGCATAAATGGAACATGTGGAAAGTGTCAAGCACAATGCCTAACAAAAAGTGTCTGTAAAAACAAACAAACAAATAAACAAAAAACATCTTATTTTCTTCTAACTTAGTTCATAATTTTGCAGTTTACTAGACTTCATAATTGGCTTTTCTTTTAAGAAAGCACTGTATTTAAGGAGATAAGCCTACAATAACATATTTCTGGTACTCCCCAAATGGAAGTACACGGTTAATGCATTCACCTAGATAATTGTGGAAATATATTTTTAGGGTGCATTCCCAAGGCTTAACAAGTTCCCCGGTATAGTCTAAGAATGTCATTTGGAATGGCAATTCAGTGAACCACCATCTAAGAGTAAACAGATCTCACACTTCTACAGTATAATTTCTTAGAACACACATATACACAATATTTTTTTTGTCTACTATGGAAAAGTTGAAAATTGACCAACCCCTGCTTCTGTAATTGGTTTTCTTTCTGTCTTTTAACCTCTCCTTTGTCTTCCTCACTCAACTTTCTCCTCCGTCCTCCCCAAGTTTCTCTCCTGTGCTCTCATTCAGCTGTTTTCATACACCTTCCCATTTGCAGGCCAGGTCTCCAAGTAGGTAGATTTCTTTTTTCCAACTATTCTCCTGAAATCCAATCTTTATCTCCCACTCCCTGTTGTGCAATATTTCCTCCATCCCCACCATCTTTTTTCACTTAACAGTTAAATGCTGAACTCCTCAAGGAGCTCCTTATTGTACATCAGCAAAACCAGAGCCTGAAACTGTTGATGGGGACAGAATTTGAAGCAACAATAGGCAAAGGCTATCTCCAAGAGTCTAATACCGATCCAGACAAGCATGATTCAACTGCCAGGCCTGAAAGCCAAGAACATTTAGCCCCATAAATTGTTGAGAATTGAAAGGAGGGGCGTCTGGGTAGCTCAGTCTCCTAAGTGGCCCCCTTTTCATTTCAGCCCAGCTCATGATCTCAGGAGTTGGTGTGACCCAGCCCTGAATCAGGCTTTGCACTGATAGAGCAAGGAGACTGCTTGGAATTCTCTTTCTCCCTCTCTCTCTGCCCTTCTCCTGCTCTCTCTCTCTCTCTCTCTCTCTCAAAATAAACTTAAACAAAATGGAATGGAACATGTTAAGAAAAAAGTTATATAATTGTGTTTTTAAATGTGTTATCCTATTCCTTATTTTCTTTAAATATTTAAGTAACTTCATTTGAAAAATATCCCAAGAGGAAAGAGGAAATAGATGGAGAGTTAGTTTGCTTCACACTTCGCTCTCATTCCCTCAATTCTACTCACTGAGGGGAACATTATTTCCAGGCTCCTACAAATCCTTTGTGGGTGTCTATGTATCTAAAGCACATGTGTATAAAGACACAATTTTTAAAAAGTTATAATTGTTGCATTTTGTGCACATTGTTTTGCGTCTATGTTCATGTCTTAGAGGAAAAAATATATGGGCAGCCTTTTAGGTGATTTTAAATCATTTTTTAACTTTTTAAAAAAAATATTTCTTTTTGAGACACAGAGAGAGACAGAGCACAAGTGGGTGAGGGGCAGAGACAGAGGGAGACACAAAGTCCGAAGTAGTCTCCAGTCTCCAAGCTGTCAGCACAGAGCCCGATGCAGGGCTGGACTCACAAACAATGAGATCATGACCTGAGATGAAGCCAGATGATCAACCAACTGAGCCACCATGCACCCCTGATCTTTTTTTTTAAGTTTATTTATTTTGAGAGAGACAGAGATCCCATGAGTGGGGGACGGGCAGAGAGAGAATCCCATACACTCTGCTTCTACTGCAGTGCAGAGCCTGATGTGGAGCTCCAACTATGACATTATGACTTGAGCCTACACCAGGAGTTGTATACTTAACTGAAGTGTCCCTGGCCCTTTAGGTGATTTTAAAATAATAGAATGGCTATAGTTAACATTTGAAAATTTCTTATGACTTTGTCTCGGCCCTATATGTTACTTAATTCTCATAGTTTTTCTAAAGTGTCATTGTTATCCCCTTCTCATAAGTGAGGAGACAGGGGCTGAAGAAATGAAACAATCTCTGGAAGGTCACCCAGCTGATCACTGGTCACACCAGGCCATTGGAATACAAAGCCCACTCTCTTGTCCATCATTTGATAACTTTATAGGACCCTGGCCTGAGCTAGCAGAGTGAAGAGTTCCTGAATGAGCTAAAGATAATCTTTAGTCATAGCTGTGTAAATCAACTTATAACAAATAGAGAACTTTAAAGGAAGGGAAATGTAAAAATGAACTGAATAGTTTTGACTGAAAAGGGCTTTTTAGGGACTTTGATGCAGATCTGGAACGCTATCTCCATTTTTGTTGTTTTATTTTACATTTTAACTTTTTTGATGATGATAGTGTAACTGAAATAAGTAGGAGTGGCAAGAAGCTGAGAGAGTGAAGAGAGAGAAAATACATTCTCACTCACCAAAGGGGATGAGAACAGAGTGGAAAGATAAAAGAGGACTTGAGAGTTAATTAGAAGTCCAGAGAAAGCTCATCAAGATGTTCTTCATGGCTAACATCCTTTGCAGAATGGGCATCATGGAAGGAACAGGCCCATTAATGTTCAGTTGCAGGGTCCTGAGTGTTACAAAGTAGACAATCAGTTCAGGGAGGAGGAAGCACAGTGCAGCAGAATAGGCTAAACCTGGCTACTGATTGCAAATTGCTGAAGTATGGAAAACTAAGTATTCAGCTTTCTGTTCTCTCTCTCACAATTGTGTATCACAAATCTTAGAAGTAAAAATTTAAAAAGTCTTTGCTATATTAACATCTTTATAGATGGAACACAAAAAAGCTTTGTCTATGCCCTCTCAGGAGTCACAACTGGAGAGTTCTAACCTTTTGTCCCAAGCAGCCAGTCCCATGCCGCCATCTTGTGGAATCCATTATAATTTCAGGCATAGTCCTTCCCCAAATACTCATTCTCTGGAAAAGGACCTGATTTTTAAAAGAAACCTACAAAGTAAGGGGGAAAAGGCCAAGGCTTCCATAGGTTGGGCAGTGCAGGCAGAGGTCTGCAAGAGCAGACCTTGTCAATATTCCAGTTGTGGGTGATGGTACCCTTGACCTATTTGAATTCTAGCTTTTGAAAGAATGAGTTGCTCTGGATGCTTTTCTTT
The DNA here is from genome assembly GCF_008692635.1 of Crocuta crocuta. Classification (NCBI taxonomy): domain Eukaryota; kingdom Metazoa; phylum Chordata; class Mammalia; order Carnivora; family Hyaenidae; genus Crocuta; species Crocuta crocuta. Next base: position 2,171,116 of record NW_027533339.1, on the reverse strand, counting down.
TTTTTTTTTTAAATTTTTTTTAAAATTTTTATTTATTTCTAGGAGAGTGAGAGATAGCGTGAACAGGGGAGGGTCAGAGAGAGAGGGAGACACAGACTCTGAAACAGGCTCCAGGCTCTGAGCTGGCAGTCAGCACAGAGCCCGATGCGGGGCTCGAACCCACGATCCGCGAGATCATGACCTAAGCGAAAGTCGGACGCTTAACCGACTAAGCCACCCAGGCGCCCCTGGATGCTTTTCTTAAAAGACAAAATGTTTCATAAAGATAAAGATTATAGGACAAAATTAGAGTCAAACAGAACAAAGCTTGGTTGTATATTATTTTTCCAGTTACTTGGGAGTATAAATAACATCATCTTTTGTTTAACTTTTAATTTCCCACTGTGAAATATGGAACACAAATTTGAGGTAGAAGTGATGGCAATATCTAAGAACTTATCTATAAATAGAAATATCTAGATGTGCTCTGTGCCTTATAAACAGGAAAACTGGCCAAAGGTGAAGCAACACCCTATTCATGTTTGGGCATGCTTGAAAGTGATCATGGCTTGAAAGTGATCATGAATGAGGGTCTCTGTAATATCAGAAAATATATCTTTGGCAAGATGGGACATGGAGCTCAGAGAGGGCCAAGGAACAAGTGAAACTAGGATGCACTGATGAATTTGGCCATGGACAGACTCTTAGGACATTGAAGATGAGGGCACACAGGCATGAGAAAGGCAGCAGGGTTAACAAATCCTTTCAAAGAACAATTTGAAAGATTCAACATTTTGGAGGAGAACTTCTTAGTAATTCAGGCCCAGCCATGGCCACATTTGAGGGTTGATGAGAGACACAAAATAAAAACAAAATAGTATTTAATTGCTAATATTGTTCTAAACAGCTTTGCCTGTCTTATCCCCTTTGACCTTCATAGATAGTCTATGATATGTGTGGCAATATCCCTATTTCATAAATGAAAACACTTAGGCTCAAAGAAGTAAATAGACTTGTCTAAGATTACATAAACCTTAAGTGAAAGAGCAGTATTCTAAGTACTCTGTTATTTCTACCACATTTCAGACTGAATCTATAGTTAGCAAGGTTTTCAAGGTGGATAGTAAAGCAAAGGTTCAAGTGTATCTGGTAATGCTAGCACGTATTATGTACTCAAATGATACTAATGAAGGAATGTTAAAGTAAATATATATAACTGCTTTCAAATTAAATTGGCAGGTTGACAGTAAAAATGAAAGAATATGCTGTGAACAAGTTCAGTGATGTTTGAAAATATGTCCTGAATTTAGGAATACAGCTGGTGTATTTCTTATATAACTGCCCTTCAATACATGTGAGTCTATGATAAATTAAGATAAATGTGATATTCTGGTATTCAACTCTGAACCCTAAGTTTTAAAAACAACTTATTCCATGAAAGAAAAATTGTAGTAATATTTCTCAAAACCTGTGTCACAGAACACAAACAAATGATAAGAAGTGTTCTGTGGCAAAATGGCTATTTGTATTTTGGTAACCTTATTTGGGGAATTCTCTGGACATCCTTTGTCCCCTTTAGAGTTTCACAATGCGCATTTCTGTTAAACACTCTGCAGGTCAATGGTTACATATTTGTTGGAATTGTTTAACCTATCATTGTCCAAAACTTTTGACATTAAAGTACTCCCCCGCCAGCCCTACAATGCATATAAAGTTAACTTATCAGCATTATTTTACTTAGGGGACTTTGATGATGAAGAAGATTCATCATTGCTCTTGATTAAAATCAAGACTCCTTAGGGGGTGCCTGGGTGGCTCAGTTGGTTAGGCTCTGACTCTGGCTAAGGTCATGTGTGGGTTCAAGTCCCGCGCCGGGCTGTGTGCTGACAGCTCGGAGCCTGGAGCCTGCTTCAGATTCTGTGTCTCCCTCTCTCTCTCTGCCCCTCCCCTCCTTGCACTCTGTCTCTCTTTCTCTCAAAAGTACATAAACATTAAACAAATAAAACAAAAAAAAAGTAAAATCAAGACTCTTTAGGAATGATTACTTAAGGAAACTTGTATTAAATTTTACTCTATAGCAACCACATTAATGATTAAATAATATGCATGTCAAACTTTTTTTATGAGAAGTTTGTCTCACAATTGGAACTTAATTTGGAATTATTTACTGGAGCTCTATTGTCACCTTTCTTGTTGGTGATTCAGAACACTTGTAATTGATCACATACTTGTGTGATTGGCAAGATGAGGCAAGAAGCATACTTTGTTAAGAATATGAAATTATAAATTTTATTTGTACAGCAAGCATAAATATTATCCAATGTGCTTATCTTGACTTACATTTATTTATTTTTTAAACAAATCTTTTTTTTCTTTTTATTTCCTTTATTTAAATGTTTATTTATTTTTGAGAGAGTGCACAAGAGTGTGAGAGCATGGGGAGGGGCAAAGAGTGAGGAGACAGAATCCCAAGCAGGCTCAGTGCTGGCTGTCAGATCTTACCAATCAAGAATTCATGATCTGAACTGAAATCAAGAGTCAGATGCTTAACTGACTGAACTATCCAGGTGCCCCTTGACTTATATTTATAAAGGGAAAAAGTAAAGAAGTGAGAGAATAAAAAGGGAGAGGGAGCGAGTGAGGAAAGGAGATGAAAAGAAAGGGTCAATATTTAAGAAATTATAAAGCATTTTAGTTGTACCATATTTTTATACTCTCTGCTATGAAGAAGTTAGAATACTAGTGACATTTAAGTATTCTTGGCATATTTTAAATGTTGTTGAATCATGTTAGTTTAAGAAAGAAAAATAAATTTAAGTCAGGAAAGTCTATGGGAATGTGAATTTATTCTCAAACTGGTATTATTGGCTTTCTGTATATTTTATTTGTACAATGATGTGAATTATGTACCTGTTGGTTCTGTTTCTCTTTGCCACCAGAGGGACATGAAAATTCACATGTTGGGACACAGCATTGATTGCCAACGATAACACTTAGTATTATTCAGCTGTCTCTCAGGGATCTTCATTATCAAGTTATTTCTAGCCATGATAAGGCAAAGCATGTTGCTGTTGGGGAGTATTGCCATCTCAAGCTTAAATTCATGTGACAAGAAGACCATTATTTTATGCAGTAGAGTCCATGGTAACCCCAGAGAAATAGTTGAATTTACATCATAATCAAAGCTGATGTTTGGCTAAGGAGGCCTCTACCTCATAATAAATGAGTTGACTCTCTCAATTTTGGACAAATGTCTTATTTGAATGTTGTAGTTTGCATATTTTAACTCAACAAATAACCACAAGTGCCTTGTTTTTTAGTTTAAGTGGCAGGTTTTCCAGAGTGACTGACCTGCTCAAATTTAAATTAAGAGATATAAATAAATTGAAAGCTGAGAAGAATTATTTATCTTTTTACTTGTAAATATAGTTGGTAGAAACTTACTGAATTTGAGAGTTTTTTCTTTTAGTTTTTCTCCCAACTATAATACATATTACAGAAATATCACCAAGGCTGTAGATTATTAATATCATTTTTCTTATTCTCCTTACTTGACATTCTTAAATTCATACAAGAGCCTTAAAAACTTTTATTTTAAAGTCTAGTAAATTATGGCAGTATGTGCTGGCTCCATAAAATTGTCAAGAAGAAACTGATCATCTGTTGTATGATGGTCTAGTTGTTTTTGAAGAATAGCTTTCTAAATGTGCTTTTATTAAACAATGCCATAAGAAACACTTAAAAATGGGTTAGCTTATTAACACTGTCTTATTTATTATCATAGAAATTTTACTTAAAAGTAGAAATGTAAGATTCAATCATTTTCCCCTGTATCCCACTGTTATTTAGCTCAGTTACTTGGTGACTTGGATAATATGAAAGTTTATAAATAAATAGAAATATAACAGCAATATTTTTAATGTTTACTTATTTTTGAGAGAGAGAGAGAGGGAAACACAGAATCTGAAGCAGGGTCCAGCTGTCAAGTACAGAGCATCACACAGGGCTCCAACTCATGAACCGTGAGATCTTGACCAGAGCTGAAGTTGGACGCTTAACCAACTGATCCACCCAGATGCCCTTAAAAGCAATAAGTCTGGATGAATGGATGATGTCTGGAGAATTAGAAATTGTTATGAAAACGGAATAGTGTTTTTTTCCCCCAGAATATTAGCTTCATTAAAATTATCATATGTTTTACCCTGCATTTTATTTTAGCAGTGTAAGTACTTGCTTGGTAATTTTCTTGGGGTGTGTTAGGATATAAGAGTGAACTTTTCCTTGAGGTTTATGTGTATGTGCATGTGTGTACTTCTAAATGTCATTGTTTAAGGCATATAATGTTAATTTTCATATACATTTGCATTTAATCAAGTTAGGAAATGCTCTTTTTAATAAGGTATCATCCAATGTCCAGGCCATGTTCTATCTAATGAGTAGGAGATCTTTCATAACTATATGAAATATGAAATATCTCCTTGCATGATTTGATCATACCAGTGATTGTCCCAGCCTTGGAATTCTTTTCCTGACCAGGATAACAATAGTTGTCATAGCTGTCTCATTACCTTCCCAAACCAACTAAGTCAACAAAGTGGGGGCTTGGTTAGAGGAGCAGAAGGGGCTGATCTCTATGATCCACTCAATGACACAAAGAATAAAGGGGGGCAAAGACAGGATTAACAGTCAAGCAGACAGGAAAGAGAAGAACAAAATGTCGACAGAAAGGAGTTGCCATTAGGCAAATCTAGGTATGAAACTGTTGTTGACTTTGAAAGTACAACAGCCAGTTATTTACTAACAAAATGGCTTTATTTAGAAATATCAGAAGAATTGAAATTTGAGACAAGTAAGCTATTGCAAAAGCCATAGTCAAGTTTGTAGCACAAAGGAGAGGAAAACACTTTTCTAGAGCAAAGGGGGGGATTGGGAGGACTATGATAAAAAGTCCCCTGGAGTAAACTGAGAGTTGAAAGAGTAGTGGTTTTTCATTGGCTAATCTATGACCGTCTTTCACTGCAGGGCTGTTGTTATTCTAGGAGATCTTCATTCCTTCTGCCGAGGTATTGAAGTAGGTTTCTACCAGATGGAAATGTAAAGTACCTCTCTTCCTGTTGGAGTCTGCAGGTTATGAGTGGTGGTGCATAAGAGCTTCCCACGCTGGCCTCCTGACTCCATTTTAAATGAAGTTTCCTTTATCCAGTTTCACACAATGAAATGAAAACCAGAGACCCCAAACCAAGGCAAGTGAATTCCAAAGGGAAGGATTCCCACAGAAATGAGAGCCTCTTTAGTTAAACTCATTATGTAGTCTTTGTTGCATTAAAATTGAATTCTCTGTTGAAGCCATTAAACTTATCAGACCTTTTCAGCTGTCTCAGTTTTATTCAAACCATTGTGAGTCTGTGAGTCTCATGGATTATTAGTACCCTAGTGTTTGGAAAATAGTTATCTATTTGATAATTATAATCAATATTTTAAGAATTGTTTCCTATAAGATCATCGGATGGAAATCAGTGAGAAAAAAACAAACATCTAAATAGGAGGCACACAAGGCAAAACATAAACATATGAAGTAATGTCTAATTGCACAAGTAGTTAAAGAAATGTAAGCTGAAGCAAAACATTTTTAGCTAAAATTGAAAAGATAAGGGCAATATTTTGGGCAGGTGAAGGTAAAGTGAAATGGTATTGCTCTGTTGGGAGGGGGTATTCTTCAAAAATACATATCTTTCAACTTAGTATATTTACTTCTAGAAACTGAACAGATGTTCAAACATACATGTATACAGATGTTCATTGTAAATCACTACACAGATTTTTAAAAAGATCATACACATAATTATGTATCTATATAAGGAGAGATTAAAGGTAAAAAATGTCAACACATTAAGGGAAAAAAGTTCATAAACTATATTTTTTATTTGTTTTGTTTGTAAAAATGTATGGATTCATAGGAATCCTAAAATAGTACAGTTCCCATCAACATTATACCTATTCTTAACCAGGAACCCATCTAAGTACTTTAATCCTGATCACGCTAGAAAAAAAAATACTACTGTTATCTACATTTCTGGATGTGAAAGCTGAGGGAAAGGAGATTAAGTCACTTATAAAGATGCTGAGATGGTAGTAGACAGCAGAGCCAGTATTTGAACATAGGCACTGTGACCCAAGGGACCCTAACTTTTACGTTAAAATATATATGCAAAGATATTAGAACTGGTGTCTCGTTAATAGAATGATTTTGTCATTTTTATGCATACCTCTTATGTTCTCTAAATGTATTCTAGGTATGTATTACTTTTCTACTAAGAAAAACATTATGATGCTAACTACATGATTGGGGAAACAATAATAACACTTAGAGGGAAATGACAAATGTTGAGTCAGGTCTATTGAGTACTGAATGCCAATGATAAACCATGTAGAATTGGTAAATAAAAATGTCCCATAGGCTTAGATTTCTGTATGTTCAAGTCAACTTAGTCAATTACTTAGTTAAAGTGTAAATGGAATATAAAGACAAGGCTGACAATATCAAATTGAGAAATTATACCAGTAATTTTACATTTGGACACGTTTATTCCTAATTGTGCCTAAGGTAGTGCCTAATGTTAAATCCATATGCATAATATATTAAATGATAATGCATTTGGAGTGGAGAGGTTATGACCTATATTTAACTCAATACTATACTACTTTTTTCCAGTTGTCATTTTTTAAATAAAATGACATTTATACAGTTATGTAAGCATTTTAAAAATCCTTCCAATAATTCTTTCCAGCTCCTAAAAATTTTGGTAGTTAAATTAGTAGGAAAAGCCTTACACATTTTTCAAATTAAAAACCATCTAGAATCTTCTTCATCAGCATGTTACTCATCCATAGCAATAGTGTATGGGAAGGAAAAAATACATAGTAAGCACACAGTTGACAAATATGCTATATCAGGCACAAAATTGCTGCTTCATTTATTTTTTGATGAACATAATATATATATCAGCAATAAAAAATGCATCCTCCCTCACCTCCAGTAAATAAGAAAAACTTGAATTCTATAGTTTGGACATGCTTTTTAATCCTAGGAAATGTGCAAAAAAAATCTTTTATTCACCTTCCTGATACTAGTAGAATATCATATTGAGATATGGCCATGTCAATCTTAAAACTTGTTATGCAATATTTTTAATTGAATTGAGGGGGTATCTTGTATCTTCTCTTCATATGGTAATATTTTTTTAAAAATTTTAATGCTTATTTACTTTTGAGAGAGAGAGAGAGTAGAGGAGGGGCAGAGAGTGAGGTGACACAGACTGAAGCAGGCTCCAGGCTCTGTGCTGTCAGCATATAGCCTGATGCGGGGTTCAAACTCACAGACCATGAGATCATGACCTGAGCTGAAGTCAGACGCTTAACCGACTGAGCCACCCAGGCGCCCTACAATTAAACCTTTAAAATCTGTTTCCCTCAAACACAACTTTGACACTTCATTTCCTCTTTGGATTGTCATCTGACAAACACTGTAGACTAATACCCCTGTGAATAGCACAGATTCACAGCACAAAGGATTCTCTTCAATTATAATTCTATTCCCTTCCAGGCCCACAATGGAAATGTAGTCAATAAGATGTTGGCTCACTGCTTTATCTGGACTTGGTCTCAGGCCTAGAGAGACCCAGCTGAAATAGCCTCTATTTCCTTGCCTGCTGTTCCTTCCCACCTTGTCTTTATGTCAGCTACTGATAAGTTGTCTTCACTTTAGACTCCCTAGGTCAGACGGTACCGGCTGTCAGGCTGGACTGCTCTGGAGCTATAAAGCACATATCACAGGAATGGTCTAGGCCTTAAGTGCCAGGAAGATACTGAACTTAATTTTTCCCTGGCATTGTCCATCTTCTTTCTCTCACCCTCCATTGACTTTTCCTTATCTCAACTGGACACAGCTGATTTTTCATTTTTATTTTATTTTATTTCACATTTCGGTGCCATCTGCTCTCTGAGAGTCTCCTCCACTTCCCAGTATGTTCCTTTGACCCTAAACCCTGTGTATTTATGTTTGCCTTAGACTCTTATAAACCCTGTGTATATGTGCTTACATTAGAATCTTATTGCATACTGTATAAGATGTTATATGTTAGGAACATGATACATAATAAATGAGACTCTAATAATCACAACTGGAAGAGTTCCAGGGTGGTTATGATTATTGTGCATTAAGCTTTATAATATGTTTATGATTCTATGATAGATAATAAATGTTACTGGTATTAGTGAAGAAAGTGAGTCCTGTTAAGAGATTCCCGGCTTTTCACCCTCCTACACTGTTGGTGGGAATGTAAACTGGTGCAGCCCCCCCTGGAAAACAGTGTGGAGATTCCTCAAAAAATTAACAATAGAACTCCCCTATGACCCAGCAATAGCACTGCTAGGAATCTACCCAAGGGATACAGGAGTGCTGATGCAAAGGGGCACATGTACCTCAATGTTCATAGCAGCACTCTCAACAACAGCCAAAACATGGGAAGAGCCTAAGTGTCCATCAACTGATGAATGGATCAAGAAGATGTGGTTTATCTATACAATGGAATACTACATGGCAATGAGAATGAATGAAATCTGGCCATGTGTAGCAAAATGGATGGAACTTGAGGGTGTTATGCTGAGCGTATGTTTGCACGTATAGGAGGATTAGGAGGAACATAATGGAGGACCGTGGGGGAGAAGAAGGGGGCAAATATGGGGGAGAAAAGGGAGGGAGTCAAACCATGAGAGATTCTTGAATGTTGAGAAAAAACTGAGGACTGATGGGTATGGGGGGGAGGGGAAGGGGGGTGATGGGCATGGAGGAGGGCACTTGTGGGGATGAGCACTGGGTGTTATATGGAAACCAACCTGACAACAAACTATTTTAAAAAATAAAAATAAAAAAAAAAGAGATTTCCAGTTTTCACGACCAAACCAGAGGGTTTCATTATAAAGTGTACTTATGGCTAACAGGATTTCATGGTAATCGGTAGAAGTGGTAGCTGTATAACAGGGATGTTAAAATGTTATGAAATTGATGAATTCTCATTTTTTTGGATTAAACTGTTCCCCTTAAAATGGGTGTTATGCTGAGCGAAATAAGTCAGGCAGAGAAGGACAAATATCATATGTTTGCACGTATAGGAGGATTAGGAGGAACTTGACGGAGGAACAAGGGGGAGAAGAAGGGCGGAAATGGTGGGGGAAAGGGAGAGAAGGAAACCATGAGAGACTCTTGAATGCTGACAAAAACTGAGGACTGATGGATGTGGGGGGAGGGGGGATGGGCATGGAGGAGGACACTTGTGGGGATGAGCACTGAGTGTTATGTGGAAACTAATTTGACAATAAACTATTAAAAAAACGAAAAAAAATATATATATATATGTTGAAGCTCTTTTCCCGGTGTGACTGTATTTGTAGATAATGCCTTTAAGGAGGTAGTTAAGGTTAAATGGGAGTCTTAAAGTTGGAGGCCTAATCCAATATAATTGTTGTCCTTTTTATTTTTTTTGTTTATTAATTTATTTCAAGAGAGAGAGAAATGGTGAGCAGGGGAGGGGCAGAGAGAGAGGAAGAAAGAGAATCCCAAGCAAGCCCCATGCTGTCAGCATAGAGCCCAATGCTGGGCTCCAACTCACCAACTGTGAGATCATGTCCTGAGATGAATTCAAGAACCAGACACTTAACTGAGTGAGCAACCCAGTCACCCTGTGACTGGTGTTCTTATTGCAAGAAAAGAAAGAGACACCAGTCTCCAGAACTGTGAGAAATAAATTTCTGTTGTTTAAGCCATCCAGTCTATGGTACTTTGTCATGACAGCTCTGGAAGACTAATATAATCATTATAAGATAGTTCTGCAATTATGATTATAGGAGAACCCATAAAGAGAAATACAAGACTCCAAAACCTCTTAGTAATCATCACCACCTATGGAATGATTGTACTTGACCTAATTAGACTGCATTTGCCACTGCAAAAAAAGACAACCCAGAGCTTTGCCGGTAGACAAGGTAGAACACAGAACACTTGCCTGGCAAATGCTGAGCTTCTCCCTTTGTTACAAACTGACCACATGAAGACTTGGTGTGTGTGTGTGTGTGTGTGTGGCAGGGGGTGGGAGAAGAGGGGACGAAATGGGCGACCTAAAACCAAAGAAACTATCGCTGTATGAGAATTCATCATACTGAATTCAAGTTTAGGTAATTTTTCCTAAATATCTTCTATGTTTGTCGTACTCCTGACAATGGTACTTTTTTACTGTAGTCAGCATGGCTGAAATATTGGACAGCCAAGAACGTAGGCAAGTCAGAAGTTCCAAAAGTCAGACCTTGCATTAATATATCAAACAAATTTTTGATACACAATTTCTCTTATAAGATTTTCTTCTAGATACTTGAAAGAGAATTTTGATGAATCTCTTCTTCAACTGAAAACTGGCACTGGTATATAACAAAAAAATTTATCCACATGTTCTTTTGAAAAATGGATTCCCAGTTTAATTAAAAATACTGGTTTCCCCTGCCTGTGAGTTTTCTATGTAAGATACACCCCAGCTCTTGAGACTACTTGAAATGTGGGTTGAAACATGATAAATGAATTCTCTGTATAATTATTTAAGTCTAAGATTAGACCTTGTTGTCTCATAGAAACGTCTACCTGCAACTTAATTCCTTTATTAAGCTTTTGTTTAGCACAAACAATGTAATCACAGTTATTATATAACAGAAAATAAAAGAGGGGTGCCTGGGTTGCTCAGCCAGTTAAGTGTCAGGCTTTTGATTTCGGCTCAGGACATGATCCATCTCACCATTTTTGGGTTCGAGCCCTATGTCTGGCTCCGCCCTGGCAGTGCACAGCCTGGTTGCCGTTCTCGCTCTCACTGTCTCTGCTTCTCCCTCACTTGCATTTATCTTTCAAAAATAAATAAAATTTAAAAATAATAATAGTTTAAAAAAGAAAATAAGAGAAATGAAAAGCTTTGACCATTAATATACCGATTAAACAGACACAAATTCATATTAATCAGTAGAAGATAAGATAAAAGCAATGATGATTTGTGTAGCATAATCAATAAATGATAGAAAGTACAAAGTGAAGTCAGTACTTCTGGAGAAATCTAGAGCTGTATTTCGCAGGCACATAGAAACACCTTCTCATCATCTTCATAGCTGAAAACTTTGACTGAATCCTTCTCCTGCCTTCATATTTCACAACATATTTTGTAAGTATATAATGACATTAGTTGTATTTTGAAAAGATTCTCTTTCTATCTTTTCCTTCCCCAGTGTTCTGCTCCTCCCTCATGCCTAGACTACTCTTCTAATTTCTTTGCCTCCTGTTCATCCTGCATTTTTCCCCCTATTCTTTGCTTTCCTAATGCTCTTACATCTTGTTGGTTCCTTGTCTTTAGATATATGAGGACTTCTGTTGCCTACAGTGTCTGCTTTAGAATTTTCTAGCAATCAAACCTGTCCTAATCTAGTTTTACTTGATGTTTATATTCCATTAATTCCCAACATACTGTCTGTTCCAGTCAGGGAAGGCTTCTTAGGAATACACATTTCCCCAGACCTGTGGGCTCTGTTTAGTTCTCAAATTTCTCCTCCTGTAAGAATTCCTGGGTGGCTCAGTTGGTTGAGTGTTTGACCTTGGCTGAGGTAATGATCTCATGGTTCGTGAGTTTGAGGACTACTGTCAGTGGAGAGGCTCCTTGGGATTTTCTGTCCCCCTCAGTCTCTTCCCCTCCCCTACTCATGCTCTTTCTTAAAAAATTTTAAACATTAAAAAAATTTGTCCTTATTTATATCCTTTTCCTTGATTATACTAACATCTGTGTTCTTCCTGGCCAAAATTGTTATTCATTTTTCTAGTTTTGGTCCACTTCTACCCATTAGCATCTTGAATTTTTCTAGTCTATATTTGGCTTCTATTGCATATATTGTAAGAATTATGCAGTTGAAAATTTAATTACATCTTCTCCTGTGTTTTGACCTCATTATGTTATGCCATTCATAAGATCTCTAAGATGAGGGACTGTCTTTTATTTTTATGAACATATGTATATATACTAATATTTATTCTATACCATTTTTGTCTTATTAAAACATTTTAATAAATATTTGACTTGATAATAACTAGAATATAAGTACATAGTATCATATTTTTACATGTAACTATAGACTTTGCTATTGTATGTAATTATGACATTTGAGAACATAGTCGTTTGAAGAGTTAGACTTAGAATATATTCTTGATAATGTAGTGTCCATTTGTGAGTTGTTAATGACACTGGATCTGATAATTTAAGACTCTACTTAAAATAGAATTCTGGCTTAGAAAATAGACATGATCTTAAATTAAAAACAACAACAACAACAACAAACAAACACCTGAATTCAAGGTTAATAGATGTGTACAGAGTAGATGAGGGGGTATTGAAGATGTATAGCTATAAAACACACAACAGTTTAACAAACACTTTTTAAAAATGTGTTGTTCAAGGATAGATTAAATTTGCAAAGTTCGGGCACAGGAAGGTGAGTTATTCAGATGATATGCTCTCATTAGAAAGGAAATCCACTGAGTAGATCACAATGAATATTAAAGAGAACATTGATAATGTATGCCTCACTGATTTGAATCTTTAGGATGGTAATTTAAACACACTAAAAATCCATGTTTATGCATGTTCTTTAATGAACTGAATAAAAATATGTGACAGATTAAAGGCACTTTCAGCATGAGAAGTTAAAAGCTCCACTTGATTTCACCCAGGTATATCATTTCCCACCTATGAATTCCTCTGAGTTTGATCTTAGGTGAAGAAAACTTTGGACTTCTTTTGCTTTATCTATTTTCCAAATAAATTTGGATGTATCATTAAATTTTCTCAATAAAAAAAGTGGTTGGACTTTATTTTTTATCTTTTTATACCTATATCATACCCTGTGTTTATTTAGTAGTTTGCCTTTTTCAGAGCATTTTTATACATTTGAGTTTAATCTTTCGAAATAATTAAGGAAAGAGGATATGTGCATTTTGTAGGTGTGGAAATTGAGGCTCAGAAAAATTAAATCACTGATTTATAGCCACATATAGTAGTGCAGATGAGAGCACAACCTTTATATTGTAATTATTGCCTTTGAGGTTATTCCATTCTAATGAAGGATTCAGAATAATAAATTAAAAGTGAATTAACTTTAATTTACTAAAGTTATAGTAAAACCCTGAAAAATATTTAAGCTGTAAAACAAGTGTAGACAAAATATTTTTTGTTCCAGTCTTCCAATTCTAAGTATCTTTCCTCACTTCTCAAAATATTTTTGTCATATTTTAAGTAGGCAAAAAATGATAACTTTACAGCCGTGACCTTTCTCATCTCAATGAGTATTTAACTTCGGAGAAGTGATCTCATCTCCTGTACCTTATCAAAGGTTTAGGCCTAAAACATGTTTTAGAAAAAGATTTAGAAAAAGAGCAGATTTCAAACTTTAGACCCAAACACACTGCCTTAACTGTCTCTATCTGATACAGAGCAGTTCTTACTGAGCATAGAGAGAAGAGAGATGATCAAACACAGATTCTGCTTCCGGAGATTGTCTTGCAGTATAATCAGTGCACCTGGAAGACTGCACTTTGCCAGGAGTGACCCCATGGTTTATTGATGATCCCGGAATGAAATCAGGGGCTTAAAACTGAGATAAAGTCTAATGTCCCCTGTAATGTCTGTAGATTGTGAGTCAATGATACTATTAGTTGATTAACAAACTTTGAAAATTGAGTTTACTGCCATGATCAAATAAAATGCAAAACACAAGTGTTCTGACACACATTTTTGAGATGGAGAGTCATGCTGGTGCCGCATGGAAATTATAAACGGTTAGAGAGGTGGGGAAATCCCATAAAAAGCTTCAAATCCTTTAAAATCTCCTGCCGTTGGTGAGCCTAGGGTAAGATGGAGAGGAAGAGGAAAGAATATTTCATAAAATCTAAAGAGATCAACTCTGGTGATTTGTTTAATCATACTTTAAATTTTATTCTCTTTAGTTGTCTTAAATTTTAATTTATTCTTTCAAAAAAAATGCTTAACTTCCTTTGGGTCTCAGGCACTGTTTCTATGCTAGACATATAAAATAAAGGAGACAAACTTTATCAGTGAGTAATAAGAAGTAGCTATCATTTATTGGGTGCTTGATATGTGCCCAGTGGAGTTCTAAGTGCTTTATAAATATTTTCTTATAAATGCATAAAATTGCTTTTATGATTATCTCAACTTTACTGATGTGGCAACAGAGGCACCGAATTCTGAGGTGGAATTTAAATCCAGACATTGTTTGCCGTAGAAGAGGGTTGCAAACTGCCTGGCACATTGTGGGCATTAAATAAATAACAACAAAATAACAATGCCTAATTGAAAATGTTTAATTTGGCAAATTAAGGTGTTGGATTGAGGGCTTCTGTTTCTAAAGTTCCTAGTAGCATGGAGCATGAATAAATAGACAGGTTGTAGTGTTTTGATTTTGATTCTAGATATGTGACTTGAACAAGTTAGAGAAACTCTCCAAACTCAAATGTTAGGTTGATAACAAAGGTATAACACACACCTTAGTGTTGTTGTGAAATGCTATGATGAAGAAATGATGAATGGTCAATGCTGTTGTATAGACTAGATCCTCAGGAAATAGTGGCTATTATTTTTATTACTACATTAACTTCATAATAAACTTGTGTTAAATTTGAAGGAGCCTGGACTCAAACCCCAAATTGGGTGTGTTTTCCCTCCATTTTGTTCATTCCCTTATTAATATGCATTTTTCTCTTTTTATGGAAATGGAGCCATTAGGGTTGAGTGGTTGATAGTTTTCATATTAAATTATCTATCTCTCACCTTATATCTTAAGAATTTTCTGGGCCACTTGGGTAGCTCAGTTGGTTAAGCATCCAACTTTGATTTGGGCTCAGGTTATGACCTCAAGGTTCCTGAGATCAAGCCAGCATGCTGCGATCAGAGCTTGCTTGTGATTACCTCTCTCCCCCTCTCTCTGTCCCTCCTCCATTTGTGCTCTCTCTCTCAAAATAAATAAATAAGCTTCAAAAAGATCTTTAAAATAAAAAAGAATTCTCTGAAATTGGTTTCTTAAAATTTAGCTTGTACGTTTGGCAAACACGGGGCATCTTGGTGGCTCAGTTAGTTAAGTGTCAGGCTTCAGCTCAGGTCATAATCTCATGGTTTGTGGGTTTGAGCCCCACTTTGGGGTCTGTGCAGACAGCAGACCTGGAGCCTGTTTCAGATTCTGTGTCTCCCTCTCTACCCCTTCCCTGCTTGTACTCTCTCTGTCTCTCTCTCTCTCTCAAAAATGAATAAACATTTAAAAAAATTTTAAATTGAGTTTGGCAAATATCCATTGGTTCCTTCTTGTAATGTCACCAACTAGGTCCTCTCTCCTAGCATTCCCTAGGATCCTGTTAACCTTCAAAATAAAACTCTGGGGCGCCTGGGTGGCTCAGCTGGTTAAGTGTCCAACTTTGGCCCAAGTCATGATCTCATGGTTCATGGGTTCGAGCCTCGCATCGGGCTCTGTGCTGACAGCCAGCTCAGAGCATGGAGCCTGCTTCAGATTCTGTGTCTCCCTCTCTCTCTTACCCTCCCCTGCTCGCTTGCTCTCTCGCTCTCTCTCTCGCTCTCTCTCTCTCGGAAGTAAATAAAACATTTAAAAATAAATAAATAAAACTGTCAGCTATTTTACCAGCAAAATGTGTTCATTCAAGATAATAGAGAATTGAAATTCAGAACATTCAAGCTATGGCAAAACTATAGGAAGGTCCTACAAACAAAGGAAAGGAACATTATTTCAGGGAGAAGAGGAAGCTGAAAGGTGTTTTGAATAAAAGCCCATTAGAGAAAACAAGAGTTCAAGGTGATGATGGTTTTTCATTGGCTGAGTTACAAGGGTAGTTGATTTCTTATAGGAAATGCAATGTACATCTTCCCTTGTTAGGGCTTGTAATTGATGATTCTTTCCTGTTAAGGATTCTTCTGTTGGAGTTGGTAATTAACAACTCTTCCTGTAATTGGCATGGAGTGGTACTTAGCTTTCTCTTCCAGCCTCCCCCTGTAGCCTCCTGAGTCCACATTAGTGAAGTTTTCCTTTATTAATTTTCACAATGCAATAATATGTATTTTGCTTCAGCCTTATTCTTGGTTCTATTTTATAACCCTAAGCTTGTGTGTGTGTGTGTGTGTGTGTGTGTGTGTGTGTCTATATTAACCCTCTCTTTCTCATCTAATTTTAATTTACAATTATCTTATTGTAGTCTAATTTATGTATCTTGGTAACCTTTTTTATGGTTGTATTATATCTTTATTTTTTAAAATCTAATTCAAATTAGTTAGCATACAGTGTAGTATTAGTTTCAGGAGTAGAACCCAGTGATTCATCACTTCCGTATAACACCCAGTGCTCATTTGAACAGGTGCCCTCCATGATGCCTATCACCTATTTAGCCCATCACCCCCCACCTCCCCTCCAGCAACCCTCAATTCGTTCTCTGTATTTAAGAGTCTCTTGTTTGCCGTCCTCTCTGTTTTTATCTTATTTTTCCTTCCCTTCCCCTATGTTTATCTTTTGTGTTCCTTGAATTCCACATATGAGTGAAATCATATTTTTTTATTTTTCCAACTGACTTATTTCACTTAGCATAATACACTCTAGTTCCATCCAGATTGTTGCAAATGACAAAATTTCATTCTTTTTGATTGCCAAGTAGTATTCCATTATTAACATACGCCACATCTTCTTTATCCATTCATCCGTTTAGGCTTTTTCCATAATTTGGCTATTGTTGATAATGCTGCTGTAAACACTGGAATGCGTGTGCCCCTTTGAATCAGTGGTTTAATTAATGTTTGTTTTAGTTTTGTTTTTTTTTTTAATTTCTGAGAGAGAGAGAGAGCGTGAACAAGGGAGGGTCAGAGAGAGAGGGAGACAAAGAATCTGAAGTAGGCTCCAGGCTCTGAGCTAGCTGTCAACACAGAGCCTGACATGGGACCTGAATCCACAAACTGTGAGATCATGACCTGAGCCGAAGTTGGACGCTTAACCGACTGAGCCACCCAGGTGCCCCTGAATCAGTGTTTTGTATCTTTTTGGGTAAATACCTAGCAGTGCAATTGTTGGGTTGTGGTTCTTCTATTTTTAATTTTTTTGAGGACTCTTCACTGTTCTCCAGAGTGGCTATACCAATTTGCGTTCCAATCAACAGTGCAAAAGTGTCCCCTTTCTATACATTTTCACTAACATCTGTTGCTTCCTGAATTGTTCATATTAACCATCTGACAAGTGTGAGGTGGTATCTTATTGTGGTTTTGATCTGTATTTCCCTCATGATGAGTGATGTTTAGCATCTTTTCATGTGTCTGTTAGTCATCAGGGTGTATTTGGAAAAGTGTGTATTCATGTCTTCTGCCCATTTCTTCACCGGATTGTTTTTTGAGGTGTTGAGTTTCCTAAATTCATTATAGATTTTGGACACTAACCCTTTATCTGATAAGTCATTTGAAAATATCTTCTCCAAGTCTGTCAGTTACCTTTTAGTTTTGCTGATTATTTCCTTTGCTGTGCAGAAGCTTTTTATCTTGATGAGGTCCCAATAGTTCATTTTTGCTTTTGTTTCCCTTGCCTCCAGAGACATGTCTAGTAAGAAGTTGCTGCAACTGAGGTCAAAGAGGTTTTTGCTTGTTTCCTGCTGTAGGATTTTGATGGTCCTGTCTCACATTTATGCCTTTCATCCTTTTTCAATTTATTTTTATGTATGGCATAAGAAAGTCATCCAGTTTCATTCTTCTGCATTTTGCTATCCAGCTTTCCCAGAACTGTTAGCTTCTTAAATCACATTGTTTAGGAACAATGTGGGGTGTAGACAAAGAAAATGAGAAATTTTGATTTCCTATACAATAAATGGAATTGTTTCTATTTCTTAAGCTGCCTGCCTTTTTCTGAGTGGTTTAGTTTCTATAAGTGGTTGTCTATGAGTGATCATAGATCAGTCACTTACAAAAATGTGGGGTTTTACCTTTAAAGTCATGTTGCTTAGACAACATGCTGTAGATTTTCATCTTAAGGAAAGCACCATATTTAAATCATTACTTTTATATTTAAATAAAAGTAAACTAATTGAATAGATACTATTCAACTTCAGTCACCTGACTGAGTAGAGGCATTTGTCTACTTGTTTGCATGCTGGCTTTTGAAGTTATTTTTGACAATATATTCAAAATAGTGAGGTAACTTGATGAATTCAGGTATACTTGGAAATATAATAATCAATTACAGTCATTTTCTCTAAAACCTTCTTCACAAGCACACTACAGTGGGTGTGAAATACTTTTAGATGTCTTAGGTAATAGGAATTTCACAACACACGATTTTTCAAAATCCCTTAGCATATGTACATATCCAACATGTGACTGGATACTAGTGAAACTAAAACTGGAGCTCACTCTAATTTTTTCAAAATGCCTGATGGTTATTTTTCCCAGAAGTAGGAAAATGTCTCATGGGGGTTTCCTTCCTTAAGGGAAATTTATCATGACCTCAGATTGTCACATAAACAATATGGTTTAAGGAAATTTTGCTGGGGTGAAGAGCATATAAGTTTCCAGTAAAATAAATGAGGTTTTTACATATGTACATATGTATTTGAGTTAAAGATGTATATACTTATTTAACCTTTTGTGACATAAAATAAGTCATCAAATGAGAAAGAAGTAGCCCAATTTGTTTAATCAAATCATTTTTCCCACTGATTACATATCTTACATAGTACAGATTGCATGCATATGAATGAGTGCATATGACTCACTGTATGCTCCTTTGCAATTTCAATTTGCATGCTTTCCAATAGTTTTTTCTTAATAGTTTGTATCTGTTCCTTTTTTCCCAATATTTTACATGATAATAAATTTCACCACATTTAAGTTCTTTGGATTTTATGGTAAGACATTACTACTCTGATAAAAATTGCTATAATATTTGTAGACATGATCAGTGCACATTCCCAAGCTGTAAATTGTCCCAAGAGGTGTACAGCTGGCCATTATTGAATGGCGTTTGAATAGTGAATAGGGTTATTAAATCCAATTAATGTGCTTTAACATTAAGCTACTGTAGACTTCATATTCTTTAAGACAAGTTTTCATATCCTACTTTCAGTTCAGCATCATGAATTGTTTAACAACTATGTGCTTGAAAATATTTTAGATTCAATAAGTCTCAATCTGATTAAGATTACTTATAGCATTCCACATGTAAATCCTTCATGAACTTACTATTAAAGTTTCTGGGAAAGAAGCCAAATTTCCCTGGTCTCTTTGATCAGGAATTTATTGGACCATTCAGAAGCACTTTAAGCTGTGATTATTGATATAAGTAAGTTTTTAATATATTTTCAAATATTTAATTCTCAAATTTAAATTTATTTTATTCATCATAAATCATTGTCCTACTCAATATAGCATCATTGTTTACTAAAACAATAATGGAAAAATCATCTTTGCAATACATTTATTAACATTTGACCTCATCCATAAGGATGATGACTTATTCTGTGAATTGGCTTTAGGCTTTAAGCACCACCCAGGAGGATGAACATTAAGAGTCCAATAGCCTTATAGAAAACATTAATGAAGAATCCAGAAATTGTAGTAATGGTATATCCACACATTAATGATATCATAAACTTATCTAGAACATTTATCCCTGGAAACTAGTCAGAGAAATGTGGTTGGGATGATTATGTCTGAAAATCCTGAATATATATCCATGAATATATAAACTCATCACTATCTACAGAGATTTTAACCCAATGGACTTAGGATGAGGACTTCTATGTCTCTTTTAAAAAATTTTCTAAGCAGCTCTGATAAAACAGATCAGAGGACAACACTTTGAGAAAACTGGTCTAGTGTAATGCATTAAAGTATATAGTTTTCTAAACTAAGTCAAATCCATTTCTAGAGTTCATATAGAGAGTACATGACACTTGATACCACCAAAATTTCAATGCACTAATCAAACATAGAACCTTGATGTGATTTTCCTTATCTAAGATTTAGGAATTACTCAAGTTGAAATGGAACTCAAAGCTAGATGATCTAGAGATTCACATGAAGTCCTGGAAAGTACTCCTTGGTATGTTCTTGCCCTGCTAAATAAAATAGCATTATACCTTGAAGGGTCTGGTGTGTGTGTGTGTGTGTGTGTGTGTGTGTGTGTGTGTGTGTGTAATTGGGGAAGTGTGAGTACAGCTTTTACTAGTATTCAAATATTATTAGATTAAGACATCAATACCATATATCTAAATAATCCATTAAAAGATGTTCCTTTCATTTGCTATGCTGTAATACAATACCATCAAGTTAGAGATTCACTACCATCAGCCCCAAAATAAAATGGTTATTTTTCTTTTTTTCCTTAGTGATTTAAAAAATATTGGCGTACACTACTGATATGTGTGCCATTCTCTATTATTAACATAACTTAATTTACTTTTAAAGACATTCAAAAATGTAGAAATTTTACACATTTTCTTTAAAAATTCAAAGCAATGGAAAAGATTCATTCTTGACATAGTGTATCTGTTATTGAAAACATTCTTATTATTTTATGATTGACACCAGGATTTGACAAAATACACCTGTGTGTACCAAAGCCACCTGTTATTATAAATAAAGTTTTATTGAAACACAACCATGCCCATTCCTTTATCTTTTTTCTGTTGCTGCTTTTACACTGCCATGGCAGAATTAAGTAGTGGCGACAGAGTCCATATGACATGCAAAGCCTAGAATATATACTATTAGGCCCTTTAGAGGAAAAAGCCTTTTACTAATGCATAATTTAGATAGCTAAGAGTTAGAACAATAGTTAAATATATACTACTTACATTACAAAACTACATTTAAAATAAAATACTAAGTTTTTGATTATTTTAATATATTGGTTTATAACAAAATATATATAATTTATAACATCATATTGATCTGTTTATCAGGTTGACAAAATCCTGATAACATAGGTCAATTGACACCTAAAATTCCTTTTTTTTAATTGTTAACATTTATTTATTTTTGAGACAGAGAGAGACAGAGCATGAGCTGGGGACGGGCAGAGAGAGAGGGAGACACAGAATCTGAAACAGGCTCCATGCTCTGAGCTAGCTGTCAGCACAGAGCCTGATGCGGGGCTCGAACCCATGGACCACAAGATCATCACCTGAGCCGAAGTCGGACGCTTAACCGACTGAGCCACCCAGGTGCCCCGACACCTAGAATTCCAATTGTGCTTACTTCTGTTAGAAATACTATATATATTATTAACATAATCAGAAAACATCACTTTGATATTTTAAAATAAGGTTTACATATCTCTCGTGGAAAAAACAATGGACTTATATAAAATAATTATCACACATTGATCTTTTTGGTTTTCCTGAAGATTCATTGTAGAGTTCAACTTGTCCTAAAATATCTTAATACCTTTTTTGTACCTTTAAAATATGCTAGGTGTCCATGGGGCGCCTGGGTGGCTTAGTCGGTTAAGCGTCCGACTTTCGCTTAGGTCATGATCTCGCAGTTCGTGGGTTCGAGCCCCGCGTCGGGCTCTGTGCTGACTGCCAGCTCAGAGCCAGGAGCCTGTTTCAGTCTGTGACTCCCTCTCTCTCTGACCCTCCCCTGCTCACGCTGTCTCTCTCTCTCTCTCCTAGAAATAAATAAAACATTAAAAAATTAAAAAAAAATATGCTAGGTGTCCCATGGTGGCTCAGTCAGTTAAGTGCCCAACTCTTGATTTAAGCCCAGGTCATTATCTCATGGTTGGTGAGAAGTGGGCCTCTGTGCTGACAATCTGGAGCCTGCTTAGGGTTTTCTGTCTCCCTCTCATTCTGTCCCTCCCCTGTACTCTCGCTCTTTCTTAAATAAATAAATAAGCTTTAAAAATATGCTAATGGGAGTGAGGGTGTGCATGAACTTGACCTCTGCTCCAATAATAAATGAAGGAGTTAACCTGGCATCATGGATCCCCATATTTGCCAATGTGCTTACTTTGCGGCCAGAGGTAATTTAGTCTGTTTCCTCACCTCTAATGTAAAGATAATCATAAAACCAAACTTTCTGACAGTTGTGAAAATCATATGGGATAATAAATGTGAAAACACTTTGTGAAAAAAAAATATGCTAATGGGGGCACCTGGATGGCTCAGTCCATTAAACATTTAACTTTTGATTTCAGCTCTCCCTCTTCCTCTTCCCCTCCCTGTTTTGAGTTCTCTCTCTCTCTCTCTCAAATAAAATAAAAATAAAATAAATAAAATATATTAATGAATATCTTAGTTCCCTTCTAAAATTACTTAATGTATTTATGTTTACAGTACTGAGTCTATAGTCTATATTTTCTCTGGTTTAAATTATATCATTTTGATATAGCAAATCAGTAATTTAGAGATGACTGTGAATTGTTTGCTGGGAAGCTCATTTGACTGTGAAATGTTTCCTGAGAAGCTGAGAAGGAGGCATTATCATCACCAACCCATGGAGACAGTTGAAAGTGTGTGTGTTTGTAAGCGAGATTTTTGTTGTTTTAATGACTGGTAAGAGTTGAGTACCCAGGAAGGTAGAATGTCAAGTCTTACAGTATATAACCAGTCACAATGAGGGAAGAATTGTTCTCCTTAAAGTAACACTAATGCCCCCATTGAAAAACATTGTAAGTCTAGAGATTATTTATGAGAAATTGCTGAAAGATTTGAAATTGCAAATATAAATCTGCCCACATTTACTGATCAATTTTTATTATTGTCACTTAGTAAATGGAACTCCAGTTAATGATTTTTCTAATGTGTTATTAAAAGTATTTACCATTATAATCCAAATAAATAACCACTGACGTCATATTTGCATTATATTCATACTTGAAAATGTATTCAATTATGATAATGGCTAATATTTCATTTGGTGCCCAAAGCAGCTACATTTTTGATGTATCATTTAAAATATTCTTTTGTAATCCATAAGTCAGTCAGCTCCTTAGGTTGATCTTAATTCTTTAATGGATGTCCTTTCACATAAGAAATATAAATATTCTGATGATTTTTATGTTGTCCTGTTGCCAATCATTATAGATATTCCTTCTTTTTTTCCAAAAAGAAATATTTAGCAAGCCAAATGCATTAGGCTATTTCCCCATAGTAATGGTAATACAATTCAAAGCTCTATCTAAGGCTGAACAGTACATGCTGTTCCTGTTTTAGCTGCTTAAAATATTGCACTGGTGGAGACTTCTTCACCTGAAAACATTATTTTTTACTGAAAAAAATTAAAAGGTTTTACATTCTGTTTGAATCTTAATCTTTCTTCCACAATTCTAGTTTTTTTCCTTGTCTTCAAAACTTCTCAAAGTCTTCCTTTTTCCTCAGTGAAATATTTGAAACCAGGAGGCCATGAAAATTGTCACATTCTGTGTATGTGTATGTTTTAGGGAAGACTCCAAGACCTTTCATTGTAAACTAAGGTTCAAAAGAGAAAATATAAGATGGAAAAATGAATCTGTCTCTGTAAATAAATGGATGGGCTCTAAGCTTTGTAGCCATCTCGTTTGCACTAGACGAACTATGACAAACAGACCCTTTAGCTACCCATCATTCATGTTATGAGTAAGTTTCAGTTTCTACCTATGTAGCATATAACCTCAAGAAAGACAAGCTTTCCATTATAAATGAAAAATGACCTTATTTATCACTGTTGTGATAGACTCAATTTTTAAGTTATTTATCATAACCATTAAAAAAAAGAAGAGCAAGTGTATAAATCAACGAGATTTTAAGGAACTACATGTCATGTGTGCTAAATTGAAATTTAGCCACTACAAGTCCTTCATTTTACAATTTGCAAAAATGAAATATTCATTCAATTGATATGTTCAAATGAGTCTAAGGTCTCGGGCTGAGGTGCACCTGCCTTGCCCTCATCTCATCCCTCCCACTTGAAGAGTCCTGCTGCGGTTCTTCACCCTTCCAAATGGCTGCTACTGGAAAACTTTTTTTTTTTTTTCCTATTCCTCCTTCCTTTTCCATGCATAGAAATATCTGGAATCCCAAGTGTTTATTGGTACCTTTTCTCCCCCTTGAGTTATGGGCCAAATGCATCTTTTGGGAGAGAAACAAGCACTCATAGATTACACCTTAGGCCATATCCTTCATCTGAATAAAATGTAGAAATATATACTTTTACCCCCACCATCACATATCTAGAGACTCAACTTTACAAGGTTTTAAAGAGAAAAAAATAATAAAAAGGGGATTAAAGATCAAGAGAAAAATTGCAGCACCTTTGGTATTTTCTTTTTTCCCCCTTTGAACTGAAAGCACAGAAACATCTCAGAAACAGCAAAATTGGAGAAAAGCATAGAGGCAAAATTACTGTGTATATGCCAGCCACTGGCACACTGGCACTGGGGTCACAAGATTGAACAAAAATTAAGTCTAAGAACCCATGGAATACATAGCCTAATAGAAAAGGTAGATATTCTTTCACTCATGCCCGAAATATGCTTGAGATGAAAACTATTTACAGTTCTTAGGAAGAAAGGTATGAGGTGTGATATCAGAGTATAGAGGGAATTTAATGGACTCAGTAAAGGATCTCATGGGGAAAAATGGTGCTGAATTGCAATGTACAGAATGAGAGAAATTTGGTTAAATAAATCTAGGAAAAGGAAAAGTATAACAGGAAACTCTGTGACAAGAGGGAACCTATTCAGTATAAGTAAAAGAAAGTGAAAATGAAAAGTTCATCTGATGGAAGCTCAAATTGCTAAGGGCAGTCAGGGAGATAAGGCTGGAAAGATATAGCATGAGAGATCACACTGGGCCTTGAAGAGACTTTAGAGAATGTTGGTCTAAATGCACAAGTGAAAAAGGAGCCATGGAAAGGTGTTTAGTGTCAAAACTTAACATGATCTGTATTGCTTTCCCAAAAGATGTGTTTAGGGCAGAGTGGAGAATAGATTTGTGAGGAATCATAACAGAGGCAGAGAAACTAGCCAGGAGGCTATTACAGGAGTTGAGGAGAGAGATGACAGGTGTTAGCTGGGAGGTGAAGAGATGTGGTGGGTTATGCTAAGTAATAAAAAGGTAAAGAGGGTCCTCTGGTGGCTCAGTTAGTGAAGACTCCAACTGTTGATAACTGCCCAGACCATGATCTCAGGGTCGTGAGATTGAGCCCTGTGTCAGGCTCTACACTAAGCATTAAGCCTGCTTGGGATTCACTCTCTTCCTTTTTCTCTCTGTCCCTTCCCTGCTCTCTTTTTTTCCTCTCTCAAAATAAATAAACAAACATATGAAAAATTTTAAAAAAGGCAAAGAGAACAGGCTAAAGGAGAGCAGGGTTGTAGCTAGAGGAGGAAGCTCTTTTGCCTAATTTAGCTTCTTTTGTTTTTTTAATGTGAGAAAATTGAACATGCTTAAAAGTTTTCGAGATGGATTCAGGTAAGAGAGAAAGGGGATTTTAAAATATCAGAAAGGGGTGCCTGGGTGGCTCAGTCAGTTAAGCGTCCGACTTTGGCTCAGGTCATGATCTCACAGTTGGTGGGTTTGAGCCCCACGTCGGGCTCTGTGCTGACAGCTAGCTCAGAGCCTGGAGCCTGCTTCAGATTCTGTGTCTCCCTCTTTCTCTGACCCTCCCCTGCTCACTCTGTCTCTCTCTCTCTCAGAAATAAACATTAAAAAATAAATAATTAATTAATTTAAAAAAAAATATCAGAAAACAGTAAAGTGAGAGAGTGATATTCTTTTTTGTTGTTGTTGTTAAGGATTTTTTAAGTAATCTCTACACCCAATGTGGGCTTAAACCCACAACCGGAGATCAAGAGTCTCATGCTTCTTCAATTCTTCAACCAGCCAGATGCCCAAAGTGAGATTCTTGAGAAAACAGGACGGGTAGAGGTGAATTCTGAGGGAGAAGGATGTTCCCTGACACTCTTACTTCTCCTTCACTTTTCTCCATATTGCTGGGATTTAGGAGCCACAAGTATCTTCAATAAGGAAGTTATTGAAACAGTAATTGTGGTAGCAAGATAGAGCTCCCGAGCCAAGGCTATGTATTTTTTTGAGGAAAAAGTATAGAATATATTGTCCTACGGAAGACATTGATATAGCCAATTACAATTGTGGTATGCTATTATACGTTATGAAAATCCTGGGTTAAGTACTTTGTGTTGGGGTCATATTGGAAACTAATCAGGTGTATCACCCACTTTCTTCTACTAGAAGGGGTGGTCTTGGATTCAGAGAGACTCTCAAACTTACAATGTACTATAGGTTTAATGCAACACCAGGTATACTTAGCTTTCATACAGGATATAGTAAAAAAACAAAAAACAAAAACAAAAGAACAGAACACACACAGAACAGCATAGCACAAGTCTTGTACCTTCCAGCAACAGCTTCCAATGTCCCAGCCATTTTACACTTATATGTGTGTGGTCACAGGAGCTGAGCTGAATGTGTGCAGGTAACTTCAGAGAAAAGAGAAGTGTATGTGACCAGCCAGCCAGGTATCCCCTCAGGCATCATGACTGCACTCTGCTGGGCCAGCAGCATCTCATCAACAGCATTAACTGAATTGGTTATAGCTGCTTAATTAAGTTTATCTTCTTGGCCAGATTTTCACTTATTTGGGTTCTGTAAAGGTAAACTTCGTTTCATTCCTTGAGATAATGTTGCAGTAGGATTCACCAAATTCCAAGTCCTGAGGCATCGCTGAAGATAGGATAAAAGCCTCAGAACCAGTTTACTTCCCTTCAACTACTGTTTTTATTATTATTAACCTATTGCCAAATCATCTGCTAAAACTACTTGAGGCAATTTACTTACTGTGATTAGTTTTGCATTATTTATAGGTAATCATTAAAAGTTCTCTACAATACAATGCAGTCATATATTTTTCAACTGCCTTGTATAATTACATAACAGCTTACACTTAAGAGAAATTGCTAAGCAGTAGATTGGTTATATATAAATTAACATTTTTTCTTACAGATATTTGGGGAACTTGATATATCTCATTACTGAGGGCAAAAATAATTCTATATATTAGAAAATTTTCCAAGTAATTTTCCTGACATTAAAATAATTTTCCTAAAAAAAACCCTCATGTTCTTACATGAACAACTATTCACTAATTTATTCATTTATCACTCTATCTCACCAAAAATTATAGAAGAGCTGCTATATACTGAGGTAAGGCAATAGCACATGTCCTCAAGGAAATTTGATCTGCAGACTATAAATCATGTTAAAATATCCTTTGCTTAATTCTTGTACAGAAATGGATGGGGGAATTTCTTATGTATACTGTGTTAGTTAAACGTATACAACTACGAATAATAAGCCAGACTAATAGTGATCAAAACAACCATGAAGGTGTTTATTTTCCCATCTGAAAAATTGAGGTGGCTAGTCCTGGGCTAATATGGCAGATTCATAACATCATCAAGGACCAGACTCCTTTGGCACTGTTCACTCAGCTGTTTTTAGACTGTGGCTTTTGTCTCCATGCTCCCAGCCTCATGGTTGCAAGATTACTGCCTCTCCTCCAGCTTACATCTTCATTCCCCAGAGAGAGAAGGGAATTAATGAAGTAAAATGTTTGAAGGCATGTATTAAATGTTTCCTTTCTTTAATAAGTCTTGGACAACCCCTGCCCCCTCAATTTTTGAGCACATCTCATTGGCTGAAACTGTGCCACATGGTTGCATCTGAAAAAAGTGTGAGAATCTGAACATGCGGAGTATAGCTACATCATTATCCTTAACAAAATTGGAGGTTGGTAAGGATATTAGGTAGGCAGCTCTAATTGTGCTTCATATTATGTTACTTTACTAGGACATTTTCTTTTTTTTTTAAATTTTAATGTTTATTTTTGAGAAAGAGAGAGACATAGCATGAGCAGGGTAGGGGTAGAGAGGAAAACACAGAATCTGAAGCAGGTTCTAGACTCTGAGCTGTCAGCACAGAGCCTGATGTGGGGCTCGAACTCACACACTGTGAAATCATGACCTGAGCATAAGTTGGACGCTCAACCACCTGAGCCACCCAGGCGCCTCTACTAGGACATTTTCTTAATCACCAATTTTTAAGAAATTATGTTTGTGCTAAAGAAAAAAAAGTTTAACTTATTGTTTTATATATCTATGTCAACCTTCTATGACCATAACTTAAACAGCATGGGAATATGAAAATTTAGAACTTAAACTGTGGTGCTTTTTTTTTTGTGAAGAGAAACATTTTAAATTGTCTTTAATGGTGACTTAGAAGACTTAGTTAAATTTTATGACTTTTTTATTTAGATTTCCTTTAGAAGGTTTGACACTGGAGAACTTTGACTAAGAACACATTACCATGGTGAAACATAATATTAACATGCACTAACCTATTTCAGTTTAGGAGATTTATTTACAATTGTGTATAATTTTCTTCTCTTCATTGAAATATAGAATAAAATGATTAGCTGTGACTTTTGCAACAAGTTTATATTTAAAATCAAACTTACTTCCAGAGATTCATTACCAATCAACATTTTCATAGTATTTCCATTTATTCCTATAAAATTAAATGTCTAAAAGCTTATGACCATTTACATTGCCTGATAATTTTGTAGCATGCACCAGAAATTGTGAGTCTTGAAAGCTTATAGGCTTAGAGTAGTGATAAAATTTCAAAGTAGCAATAGATTTGACAATTGCATTTATTAAGAAACTATACATCCACATTTATGTTTTTATATATAACAGACACAAGTAATACATACATAAGAACAAACCTCTTTGTTGCCCCTAGTTTTTAATAATAGGTACAAGCTCTAAAAAGAACTGGAATTTTGCATTGCAATGAGCTTAGATCTGTTTAAAATTGCTATTCTCTACAATATATTTCCAAAAATGTTGCCTTTGTGTTGGGATGTATATCTGAAATAGTGATAACTCCCTCTGGTGAAACAAAACATAATAATTTCAAATTACCTCTCAACAAGAATAGTAAGGTTTGGAGAAATCAGAGAGATAGGATGCTAACATTTCCTGAAATGTGAAGAAAGTTTGGTGAGTGGAGGTAGCAGAAGGTAGTGTTAAAAAATTCAACTAGTAAAGTTAAAAATCTAATTGGCTTTTTTCAAGTAATCAACTAGTAAAGTTGAAAATTTAATTGGCTTTATTCAAGTACTCATGAGTTGGGCAGCATCCTATCTAGCAAATAAAAAAGAGCTCTGAGGAACTGTACAAAATGGAAGGTTTTTAGAGAGAGAAAAGGAGTAGAAGGAGGGATGAGGAAGTCAAAAACAAAAGAAAATATTTTTTCTAACAATGCCACCTTCCCTTTGTGGGGAAGGCAGGGGCTGATCAGGGTTCAGGCTAATTACCTCACTAATGCTGGCCAGGAAATTCCAGAGTGTCTGGTTAAAGGTCACATTCCTGGGCAAGGCTGAGACTGAAGTTAGGTTGCTATTAGGTTTTGGTTTGCTGGCATGGGGCTTAGCATGAGTGACTCCATTTTGGATCTGTTGTTTCTTTAACAGTAGGGAAATCAGCATACCTTTTAGATCTAAGTATTAGTGACCTTTCTACAGACAGGTGGGGAATAACATTCAATGCATTTAGAGCAAGGAATGCAGTGTGTTTACTCTGATGGAAGAATAGATTTTACTTTCAGGTGACATTGAAATGAATATCGCATCTTCCATTTTCTAGTTATATAACTGTGGGAATTTATTTAATCTGTCTTGGGCTCCATTTCATTACCAAATTGGTGTGAGGATTAAATATGGAAGGCCCTAATACAATGACTGACACATCCTAGGCATTATTACCATTAACTGCAGGGATTCATTTAGTCATATAGTTCTAAATATCATCTGTATGCTGATATTTCCCCAGTGCCTATCTCTACCATGAAGCTGTCTGCTGAACTTTATACTATTACCTCCAACTGCCTAGTCAACATGTCTAGTTAGATATCTGATGAGCACTTCAAGTTTATTATGTCCACAAGTGAATTTCTGATCTAACATTCTTGTTCAATGTATCCCAACATGAGCATTGATGAATATATCCTTCTATTTGCTCTAACTGAAAAATTTGGAGTGATTCATCCTTGACTTCTTTTGTCTCTCATATGCCCAAATTAATTACTTATTAAATCTTACTAATGTTGCCTTCAAATTATATCCAATATAATACCATTTCCCAATACCTATGCTACTATTTTTATGGACAAGCCACTATTATCTTTAACCAGGTAATGATAATGGCCTTCTACTTAATGTACCTCATCACTGGCTTTTGCTACTCCTACTTGACACCAAAGTCTCTGACCAGCAGAGAGTGGAATCATCATAGTTCTTCTCAAAATGTTTCAGTGTTTTTCCATGTCACTCATAATAAAAGCCAAACATCCTAACAAGTGCCCACAATGTTCTGTATGCTTTGACTTCCACCTACAATTTTGACTTTCTTATATCTACTTTCCCTCAGGCTCCCTGTGCTCCAGAACTGCTTGCTCTTCCTAAGCAGAGCAAGTGCACACACACACACAGTTTTTACTTTTTCTTACCTACAATGTCCTATCCCCACTAGACATCGATTATTCTTCTTCCAAATGCCAGTATGGTCTGTTTCTTCACCTCTGCTAGATCAAAGGTCATCTCAGTGAGGCCCTCCAGGACTTTTTAAATACCTATTCCTCTCCTCTCCCTTTCTCCATGTCCCTTTACCTATTCATCTTTTTCATACTACTTATTATGTGACCTAAGATAGATTTACTTATGTAGTTATTAATTATAGGCCTGGTGCATTGTAGTCACTCAGTAAATGCTCATTACATGAATAAATGTGTCAATAGAAGCAATTAAAAGTAAATTTAAGCTTAGGCCCCTCTCGACCTATTTCATCTAAGTGAAATTCATCATTACTCTTTTCAATGCGCAACTTTAGAAGATAGTGGTAATAAAACTGTGATGTAAGTGTCATAATTTTTAAACTAAATTTACTGGCTTGTTAAATCCTACCCAGTAAAAAAAAAAGGGCATAAATTACTCTTTCCAAATATACAATATATACATATATTGATGAAAATTTAAATGTTATGACATTTAACTAGTTATATGTAGTTCATATTTAGGCTTTTGTGTGAGTTTTTGTACCTATGTACATAAAATGCAGTAATGTTTTTTGAAAAATTGTATTTCTGTCTTGAATTACAAATATTAAGTATCATAAGTACCAGCAATCTGTGTCTAAGAGTCTCAAAAGGATATAATTTTTCTCTAAATGACCATCAATATCCAATTGGTTAAAAATAATAGATTTATATTATTTATATTATTTATATTTCTTTAAAAATAGGTAAATATGAATATGTTGTCAAGAAAATAAGTTTATATATAAATATATGTATACTCAAATCAGTGAAAACATGTAGAACAAATATATAGCTCTCATATCAAAGAATAAACTGTGGCCTGTGTGTTAGTAATGGCTTACTCTATATGTTGAATGACAAATTGCTCACAATCTTTACAGAATAATAAGCCTGTGCTTTAAAAAGTTAAATATTTTTCTGACGCCATTTATTACTTTAAATCTAAGTATTATTTCTTTGTTTTTCCTTAATTTTTAAAGATTCAGAAGTATAACATTATACAAAGTTTATGACCCATTTTATACAAACTTCTTGTCATTCCACCTGTGAGCAGTTTCTCACATCACTGGGAAAGGTCAATTAGGGTTGTTTTGGAGAAAACAGCAGGACTTATACACATAAGTGGACATATACTTTGTTGACTGACTCCACTCCCTTCCACAATGTCCCTTTTTCCTGGCCATTTTTCAATAGTTGTTCAAGACATGGTCAAATGACCCAGCTCTTGTTGATTAGATAAAAGCAAAGTTTTTGAATTCCATGGGGGATTTTGGGAGGAGACAAAATCAATAGACTTTTCCATTTACTTTTTTTTCTTTCTACTTTTTACTTTCTGGAATATAGACAATGGTGCCCCCTCCCCTCATTCCAGTGTAATTTAGATTCAGCTACTCTGATGCTCTCATGTAAAGTGGAAATTTGATTTTAAATAGAACAAGATAGAAGAGAACCAGCAGTGCTTGAAGAGTATGGGGCTCTGTATGGCAACCTAGAAGGCACAGTACATTTTTGAAGTCATCAAAAATCCCTTCTTTGGATTGAAGCTAAACAGAAGTGTTCCTGGAAAAGGCATAGGTAGCTTCCTGATTCCTCTCATTTTTAGCAAATATAATAGCATTCTGTGGGTTAGTTCACAGCATTGTACTGAGAGTCATTCCTCGAGTCCCGTTGTAGAACCCACATTCTGCCTTCCACTCTGCCTGATGATATTTGAATAAGTTCTGGCATAATATCTAAGTCAGGGCCCCATGAAAAGACAGAAATCACACCATTGTTAGATCAGGAACAATTTAATATAAATAATTCTTAATTTTAACAAGATATTGTAGTAATGGTGATTGCCTAATAAGGAGTTATCGAAGATCTAAAGAATTCAGGGACATACAAGGCATAGACACAACGCTTAGAGCTAACACAGGATACCCAAGAAAGGAACCAGTCTAAAAGAAGAATGTCTTTAGGGCTAAGATCCAGGCCTCATTGTGAGGGTGTGGTCATAGTTCCCTGGGTGGAGTTTATTAAATTGCCATACTACTCAGACTTGCTGGTAATGCATTCTCAGGGTTTCCTTAGAAACTACCTATGATGGTAGTGGTTGCCATGTGCTGCTGGCTGTTGTCACTGACGAAGCTGCTGACACTTCAAGGACCTGGCCCTGCAGAGACCCACTACACCACAGAGATTTGTTAAGAAGAGCACCCTAGAGGGGCGCTTGGGTGGCTCAGTCGGTTAAGCGTCTGACTTAGGCTCAGATCATGATCTCATGGTGGATGGGTTCGAACCTCGTGTCAGGCTCTGTGCTGACAGCTACCTCAGAGAGCCTGTCTTCAGATTCTGACTCCCTCTCTCTCTGACCCTCCCCTGCTCATTCTGTCTCTCTCTCAAAAATAAATAAAACATTTAAAAAAATAGAAAAAAATGAAGAGCACCCTAGAGCCAAGAAGAAAAGCCCTGACTCCTGCCATGTGCTTCCAGCACCCTCTACTGACAAAGCAAAATTAGCATCAGGACAGTTGACAAAGGAAAAATCTTTAGAGTGCAGCTCTGTTATCACAAATAAGGCAATGTAATGTGCATTTGGGGCTGGGAGGTCATAAATCAATCACTAGCACATGCATGCACCTAAATTCTGAAAAATCACAAACTCAGAGCCTTGGTACATGAGTTCTCAGGCTTATAATGTTCTTCACACAAATCTGTGTGAAAAATCTGCTTCTTTCCTCTTCATGTCCCATTTAGGAGTCACCTCCTCATTAAGACCCTATGTATTTATTTTGTGAGTTGAATTGTGTCATTTCAAAATTCATATGTTGAAGTCTCACTTTCCACTACCCCCACATTGTGATCTTTGGAAAGAGAGGCTTTATAGAAATAATTAAAACGGGGTCACTAAGGAGTGGCTCATCATCCAATATTACAAGTGTTCTTATAAAAAAAAGAAGCTTTAGACACAGAGACACACATAGAAGAAAGATGTGAGAGACAGATGTCCATTGACATATGTCAGCTAGGAGAGGCCTGTAGTTGATTCTTCCCTCACAGCCCACAGAAGGAACCAATCTTTAGAATACCTTGATTGCAGATTTGTAGACTTCAGAATTGCAAGACCATGTATTTCTGCTGTTTAGGCTACCTGTTTTGTGATACTGTGTTATGAAAGCCTTCTCCAGGACTCTTCTCTCCCATCCCACTTTTTTATGGCAAAAGTCATAGATTCAAGGTCTTAGATCTTTTATTCAAACCATGTGCATGTGTGATAGAGCTCTTGACATGCATTTCCTGAGGCAGCTCCTTGGAACACTTGTGAATTAAGGAGACCTAAGAAAATCTGTACAGACATTCTGATTCAGAGAAAACTGGATACCCACATCAGTCACTGCTATATAGCATTTCCGACATCCAGCTGGACACGGGTTGTCAATTCCTTGATTATGGCTCAGTCTCGGTCTCTAGAGTTGTCCTCTGGCATCTCTTGGCTATATCCCTTGGGCATCATTATTTTTCCATAATAAGTGGCTGGTGTGTATAAATGAGGACATTTCTCAGCCTCTGTTTCCTCCCTACAGTATTTTAGAAGGCCAAAGGCCTCTTTTCAATTTATTGTTGTTGCTATTTTTGTTGTTGTTGTTTAAGTAATATGGCAACTTTTTCTAAAAATGTAACACATTTGTGGGGGGAAAAGTCTTCTTTTTTTTTTTTTTCTTTGTCTCTATGAAATTTTCTATTAGGTACCACTGTGGGAGTACTAAGCATACTGACTCCATTTTGCTCATACCCACCCAATGACCTTCCTTGACGCTACCTGTTCCAGCCCCATGGGAGGTTCATGTATGCCCTGACTAGAATTTGGTAAGGTTTTTTCTGATCTTCCCTAAACTGGTGCACAGAAATTGATTTATATAACTAATGGATAGGACTATTACACAGGTGGCACCACATTAGATAACTAAGAGATGGAACTAGTGAGCAGGTGGTACTACTTTAGATAATTTGTAATATCTCCTTTTAATTTTACTTGAAATCATTCTTCTTAACATGCGAGTTTTTATAATATATCAGCTATAATCCACTGTGTTAGGCAAGATTCACTCCATAAATATCTTTGAGGTAGGCTGTTTTCTATCTTGGGCAGTGCAATTGTATCCTGTTGCAGTAAAACACATGAGCTACACATGTAGTGGCTTAAAATATGCAAAGAAATAATTGTGAGGGTCAGAAATATAAAATGGGTTGGCAGAGCTATGCTCCTTCTGGAAGCTCTAGGGGATCACTCTCTGCCTTGTCTTTTCTCAGGCTGCTTATGGTCTTTTCCTAGTGGCCCAGAACAAGGCAACCCTTGCTTCCTTTTCTATCTTTCTCTAACTCCTCTGCCTTCTTTTTCCCTTATAAGAACTCTTATGATATCACTGGTTTAACCAAATAATACAGGATGATCTCCCCATCTCAAGATCTATAAGTTAATCAAGTCTAGAAAATCCCTTTTGTTCTGTAGGTCACATATCCACAAGCCTCCTATGAGGCTGCCGAGGGAAAACTCCACTTAGAAGCTCTGCCATGTGATGAAGGGGATCTGTGACAAGTGCTTTAAAATTCTCTGATATTGGACTTTGGGTGATTATGAAGTGTCAACATAGTTTCATCAATTATCAATTCTATACCCAGAACTTCTGAATTAAAGTCCTCTGAGGAAGGGAAAAATATGTGTTGGAACTTTCCTTCCTTAACCCTAGGAAGGTGGGAATATTAATTTCTCAACAGCGGAAACCAACTTTACTCTTTGGAACACTGCTTTCACCAAGCTTTGGTGAAATATAAACTGTGAATAAAGCAAATAGATACAAGAAAAAATGGTGGGGGAAATCCTCTAAATTTCTTCAGGGTCAGTTCAGTCAGTACTTACCAAGCATCCCAACTTAGGCCTTTTGTAGACTCTTGAGAGAAATGACAGATTGGATCAAAACAGGAAGTGCAGTGGGGAGAAATGGAGGTGGTGGAGGGGCAAATTGGAGGAGCAGGATCTAAAAAAATTTCCAAGATTCTATATATATGGATATATAGGTAATACAAATGGATATTAAATCTATGTGTATAATGTTAAATACAGAGTTATTAGGCATTTTTTTACTTTATAGTCATTTGTCTATATACTTCTTTCAACTCTACACATTAAAGGACTTGCAAATGACCTTTGTTAAAGGACACCGTGAGGTCCATGGTGGAGTGAAATGTGAGGTTATGGTTGTTGGATGAGGCTTGCAAGTCCAGGGGGGTCCCAGGTGACTTGACTCTGCTCTAGTGATTTTTCATTTTGCTGGCAGTCTAGCCCAGACATGTTCCTATGGTGAATAGAGGTATAAGAGCATGCAAACCCAGTCATTCAGGCATATTTCAAGTGTCTGCTTTTGCCAACATTTCATTGACTAAAACAGGCTGCAGGGCTCCTCTGAGAGTCCAGTTGCAGTGTTCTGTATTTTTATAAAGTGAGGTACAGTGAAAGTGGTGCTTCAATACAACCTATCTACACGGTTGTAAAAATCCCTCCAGACATTTTCTGTGGTCCCAAAGCTGATGATGGATCTGCAAGTTTCAGGTATCATCAAAGATTTTTAATATGACCATCTATTTTCACAACACTTGAGGTAGATATATTCTGTTCACAAAGGATGACAATGCTGAGGCAGAAAAATAATCTAACTGGGCTCAGTGAGCTTGGACTCAAAACCAAGTCCAACAAAGCTCTTAATCTTGTTACAAGAGCAGGGAACTAGGGAAGTGGAAATTACTTCTGATTGGATATAGGCACAATAGTAATTCTAGAAACATCAATAGTTAGGGACTCAGGTTGATAATAGAGGCCAGTGTTAAAATAGCTGATCATCAAGTGCTGGTTGTTTTGGTGAATTGAAAAGATGATAGAGTATCTCAAAGTAACTGCTCCTGTTTGATTTTTCCTTAAATGTCTGAATTCTGAGGTATTGGTCAATTTAAAAATATCTAATACTTTAATATAGAATGAATTAAAAAAGAAAACATGGTTGAATAAACTTTCACTTCACTGCTCAAGGATTTTCATGCACCCATCAAAAATGACTGAAAAGAATTTTGCTTAGTATTCTCCTACTTTAACTAAAGACATCTTTCAATACAGTCTCCGAATGTGACTGTAGAAAACCATTTTAGACTGCACAAAGGTACTAGTGGAAAGGGAGAATTGCTTATTTAAAGTATTTAGGGTATGCAGAAATCTGAAGGCTTTGGGGAAAGAAAGAAAGAAAGAAAGAAAAAGAAAGAAAGAAAGAAAGAAAGAAAGAAAGAAAGAAAGAAAGAAAGAAAGAAAGAAAGAAAGAAAGAAAGAAAAAGAAAGAAAGAAAGAAAGAAAGAAAGAAAGAAAGAAAGAAAGAAAGAAAGAAAGAAAGAAAGAAAGAAAGAAAGAAAGAAAGAATTAGGAAATAGGAGGGGCAGAAAAGTTTAAAGCAATACTATTCTGAGGAGCTCTGTACAATTAATAGATCAATAGAAATACATGTGTGACTAGCCTTAACAGGCTCAGCACTGAATAGCATTTGCCTAAAAAGGCCTACCATATTGACCAGAAGACCAAAAAAAATTAACAAATCCCATTGTGCTCCTGTATATAATAAATGGTTTATCACACACACACACACACAAACCCACAGACACAGAATTTCAAAGAGATGAACGAAATCCTTCTCTAGGGCATTGAAACAAAAGTAAAGTGTACCTAGGACTCAACACATTATTAGAAGAAACAGATAAATATCAGAGATCATATGTATGCTAACTCCAATTTGAATACCCATTCTAGAACTGTTTAGAATTATATTTAATGGTAAATATATTTGGTGGTAAATCTGATTTTTTAAATTCTGTAAAGTAAACCAATTAACATCTGAGGAGCACACAGCATTTTCATTTCAATGCTAGCAATTAGCCCTATAGTCATGTTACAGGCTTCCTAGGAAAGAAATTAAGTATTTCTGACTTCAAGCATAAAATACATAGACGGATTCAAGCTTCCAATATAATTTCCTTATCAATATCGACCCAGCTGTCAGTGATTATTCTTGATCTTCAAGCTGTCTGAAGCAAGATGAGCTGGAAACTCAAGCTATTCTTCAATATTAACCTGATCATAGCAAACCAAGAGGCGAGGAATTTTCTATCCCTTCAAACTTCTTATCTACTGAGATGATCTTATATCAGAGATATGTCTTGATCTTGAGACTTCAGTTCTCTGAATCAGAAAACCTAACATTTTTCACTTGCAGGACCCACCAATTAAGTCAGTGTGTCCCTATTTTGACAGACATGAGTAGGGAATTGGCTACGCTGGTAAAATGTTATAACATCAACTACCTCAAGTTTAATTTTTGTTCTCTTCAAACTTCAGAATTTACCTAATCTTTGTTTATTAAAAAAAAGACTGTTTCATACATGATAAAAGTTATTTTGAGTTGACTACTGTGTATAGTATAGGTTTGTTTCTCAATAAATGAAGAGGCTGCCTCCTGGGACACACACACACACACACACACACACACACACGGCTATATCTGGAGACATTTCCTTGTCACAGTTAGGAATGAAGTAATACAGATATGTTGTGGATAGAGGGCACAGACATTGCTAAACAACCTATTAGGCAAAGGACAGCCCTTCACAACACAGAATTATCTGTTATGATTGTTAATAGTGCCCAGGCTGAGCAACTCTGATATAAACAAGAGAAAAATATTGCTGAACTCAATTTCTCCAATCCTTTGACCTCTATCCCTAGGTAGAATGGAGTCTAAGGCTAAATTATACATTTAGAAAAAAAGGATTGATTGTGTCATAGAACTATAGAGGAGTCTAGAAAATACTGAATGGAAAATATTGGGGTGGGTAAAATAATCCATTTGAGGGAAGATAGAGTAGCACATCTACTCATTTATTTCCTACCTACCATGTATCTGAAGCACATAATAGGGTTCAGAGTGATGGAGGTGGTTGGAGTAGACACAAAGAGAATCAGCTAGGCACAGTGCCTACCAATCCAGTGTCAATAGCCTGTGGTTGATTGTGGAGGGAAGGGTAAGAAAAAGAAAAAATAAAACGCCTCTTCCTTTCCTTGATTTTTTGAGTTGTGCAAATGCTAATAATAAATAAATGTGATAAAATCCATGAAAATAGAGGATGTGGATGGGAAAAAGTAATGGCAGGAAAAATCTAACAATTATGAGAAACTTGTGCTGTATTTGGTAGATCACTTGTAACCTTATTTCATTTTCTTAACAATGTTATTTTAAAAAGAGGAAATAAGTCAAGAGAAGTTCTGTAATTCACCCAGACAGGCAGCCAGGACTTAGAATGATAAACATTGGCCTCAAATATCTAGGTCTTTCCTCCAATCTCAAACCATCCAGGTCTCTTTTATATTCAGATTTCTTATCTGCAGTTCTACTTCCTCCCATCTCTTCCTCCTCCTTTACATGGATAATGCCTATTCATTCTTCATGAATCCACTTAGGTGACTCTTTCCTATAAGCCTCTCTGCAAGTCTGAATAAAGCACACTTCCATTGTGCTTCCTAAACTTCTCTAACCATGGCCCACATCTCCATGTCCTGAATGGGCCATGTCCACTCACTCTTTTAGTATATAAGCCTCTTGGCTCTCTTACTCAAAATCTCAGTAATTAGGATAGTACATGGCATATAATATATGCTACTGTGTGACTAAATGTATGAGCTCTCCCCAGGTATTTTAAAGAGTATATAAAAATACTTTACAAAGATGTACATAGAGGAAAAAAACAAAACTATCCTGCTCATAAAGCCAATGCTCTTCTTTATCTAGATATCCTAACAAGGAATTTAGATCTTCCATCTCTACCTTAATTGACAGGATTCTTTATCTTCTCTAACCACCAATGAGGTTAAGCTTGAATTCTAGAGAGTATCAGATGGGAATGGTAAGAAAGACAATCACACATCTCTTCAAAGGCTTTGTTGTAAGTCCAGATCTGTTTTCCTGTCGTGGTGATCTAAAGGTACCCCAAAGAACATTCAAGAACTCTACCTTACTGTAAAGCCTACAAGAAAAAATATTTTCATTCACTCTCAGTTTATTTATTTATTTATTTTAATGTTTTTTATTTATTTCTAGGAGAGAGAAAGACAGCGTGAGCAGGGGAGGGTCAGAGAGAGAGGGAGTGACAGACTCTGAAACAGGCTCCAGGCTCTGAGCTGGCAGTCAGCACAGAGCCCGACGTGGGGCTCGAACCCACGAACCGCGAGATCATGACCCAAGTGAAAGTCGGACGCTTAACCAACTAAGCCACCCAGGCACCCCAATTCACTCTCAGTTTAATTGATACAAAGGAAACAAAAAATTCTCCATCCTGGTAGGGTGTTCACAATTTATTACCTAGGAGGTAAGATAGTGGAAGAGCACAGTGATTTTAAAAGGTTAATATTTATTTCCCAAGAGAGTTGCCCTTGGATATGTATCTGTTTATTAAGAGAAATGTAAAATTACCTGAATTATCTGTCACTTAGGAGATGCATGACTCACTAGTTAACCAAGTTTTTATTGAGGTGCACCAGTACATCCTGAGAATCCCCATAATAAATTGTAAATAAGAGTCAAAATGTCTCTGGACTATAATTTGATGTTTTAGGTACCTAGAACCGTGCTTGAATTTTGTAGAATGTTCTATCTGTAAAAGTAGAAAACAGCCTAAACAAGTGGATTGGGGGATATAACTTTAAGCTTCTACAGGGGAGAATCATTCCCAAGAAGTAAGTAATTCAACTTATTTATACTTGGACCTATGTTTTCTTCTGTCTTAAAGTTAGTATATTTAAATGTCATTTAATATGAAACAAATGAACAAAAACCTATAACTTGTTTTTTAGGTTGACAGTTTTTGATACAAAAACATGACTTAATTATTCTCAGTGGATGGCATGTCATTTATTTGGAATTTCTTGACTTGAGTAATTTTGTGCTACCATTATAAGACAGTTTTATTTTATGATATGATTCTAATATAGAATTTGTATAAAGCAAATTTGAAAGGGGTCCTCCAAACGGCAAATATATACGAAAAGAAGATATCAAGGACAAATGTTTTCCAAAAATCATGCCACTTCACTAATTCTCATCTAATGAGCCTTAAGAAATGCAATGATCTCATATTTGTTTTATTGTTAAAGCTGCGGAGGTGGTTTAACAAGTGTTTTCACATCATGTGTGCTTTGTTAGATGTTAAAACAGTTTTTTTAAGTGGCATAATTAAAATAGAATGGTAGGTGCCTTGGGGAGACATTCACAGTTCTGATTAAATATAAGTGAAATTTCACAGATGTTAGCCAAAATTTCTAAATGTATGCTTGCTTCTGAAGTCCTATTTAAAAAGAGATTTTCAAAGTATTCTCTCAAGACCTTTTCAGTGATTCTGTTTCATTTGATAGGTTTCTTCATTAGAAAGAAAAGCATTCATTCATTTTAATAAAGCAAAAATACTGGTTATGTAAGACTATATTTCCTAAATGTTTATAGCAAAAGCAAATTTCAAAAGTTCCTCCACTCACCTTTGGACTTCAAGTGCCCGAGATTATATTAATCATAATCCTTGGCTCCAAACACAATCATTATTGGTCTATGCATGGTTAATATTTCTTCCTTCTTTACCTTTTAATAATAGAATGAGCACCTGCAAACTCACCATGCAAAACAAAGCCAGGATCTCCAGATTATCCTACATTTAATCATCTGTCATCCCTGCCCCATCTCCCTGCCTTTCTCCACCAGAGAAAGCCATTCTCTTGGTTCCTATATTCATCATTTAATGGATTTTGTGGTGTTGTTGTTGTTTTAATTTTATTGATATTCCAATTTTATCAATTAATATTTATCACATTGGGGGGCACCTGGGTGGCTTAGTCGGTTAAGCGTCCGACTTTCGCTTAGGTCATGATCTCGCGGTTCGTGGGTTCGAGCCCCGCGTCGGGCTGTGTGCTGACTGCCAGCTCAGAGCCTGGAGCCTGTTTCAGTCTGTGACTCCCTCTCTCTCTGACCCTCCCCTGCTCACGCTGTCTCTCTCTATCTCTCCTAGAAATAAATTTAAAAAAAAAAAACATTTAATATTTATCACATTGGACTAAAAGACATAAGGTTAGCTGATATTGTGGATTGTTATTCTTTCTTAAACTTGGCATGTCAATTTATAAATGACTAACATTATAAAATCCTGCCTCTAACTCAGCTTTCTACAGCATGGATCCTTAGAACCTGTGTTATTACTGATGGTCAGATTTCACGTTGTGTTTACTAATACTAATAATTTCATGGTCCTGGGTGTAGAGTATGTGCAAATAAAATAAGAAGGTGATAAAGGGATGTCTGGGTGGCTTTGTCAGTTGAACATTGGACTCTTGATTTTGGCTCAGGTCGTGATCTTAGCTTGATAGGATCAAGCGCTATGTCAGGCTCCACTCTGAGCGTGGACCCTGCTTAGAATTTTCTCTCTCTGCCCATCTCCCCTTCTCTACCTCTCTTAAAAACCATAAATGAGGATTAGGCAGATACTGTTAGGGTTGAATGTAGAATTCAATAAAAACTTAAAAAAATAATTCTATAAAAACCTAAGTAGTTAGGTTTTTAATAAGCAAATATTCAACTTTGAAATTATCCAGCCTTTTTAAAAAACTCTCTTTTTTTTCTCAACCATTTAAGATTTAATATTCTACCTTATTAGTGATTCTTGATTTCTCGTCTATATAAAGGGATCTTTATATAGAAAAAAACTCAATGTTTGACTGAAGAGCTGTGGACATACTGCCTTTCCCCTCCCCTAGTTGTATCGATGTATCATTGACAAGTAAAAATGTTAAATACTGAAAGTGTACATTCTAGAGATTGGATTTGATGTATGTATATATTGTGAAAAGATACCCCCATGTAATTAGCAGATTCATCACCTCCCATACTTATCGTTGTTTTTTTGTTTTTGTTTTTGTTTCATGAGAACACTTAATTTTCTTAGCAAATTTCAGTTATACAACAGAATGTTATCCACTAGAGTAACGTGTTTGTTTTTTTTTTTTTAATGTTACAACCTTAGATCATTGTCACTTTATAGTTGAAAGTCTGTACCTTCATGCCAACTTCCCCCTATTTTCCTTACCTCCAGCCCCTGGAAACTACTTTTCTACTGTTTCTATAAATCTGACTTTTTTTTCTCTTAAAATTCCATGTATAAGTGATACCATGCAGTATGTGTTTTTCTTTGACTTCACTTAACATGATGACTTCAAGGTCCATCTGTGCTGTCAGAAGTGGCAAGATTTCACTCCTATAGCTGAATAATATTCT
Source organism: Crocuta crocuta (assembly GCF_008692635.1). Taxonomy (NCBI): domain Eukaryota; kingdom Metazoa; phylum Chordata; class Mammalia; order Carnivora; family Hyaenidae; genus Crocuta; species Crocuta crocuta. The sequence continues at coordinate 2,127,982 of NW_027533339.1, read as the reverse complement.
ACTGTGTGTGCACATGCATGTGTGTGTATGCCGCATATTTTTTATCCATTTACCCACTGATGGACACTTAAGTTAGTTCTAGCCTTTGGCTATTATGAATAATGCTGCAATGAACATGGGAATGTAGATACCTCCTTAATACCCCACTATTTATCTTCTTTGGATCTATACCCAGAAGTGGAATGGCTGGATAATATGGCAGTTCTATTCTTTGTTCTTTTGTTTGTTTGTTTGTTTATATAGTTTATTGTCAAATTGGTTAACATACAGGGTGTACAGTATACTCTTGGTTTTGGGGGTTGATTCTTGCAGTTCATCACTTACAAACAACACCCAGTGTTCATCCCAACAAGTGCTTTTGTCAATTCCCATCAGCCATTTTTCCTTTTCCCCCACCTCCCATATCCACCCTCAGTTTGTTCTCTGAATTTAAGAGTCTCTTATGGTTTGCCTATGTCCTTCTCTGTTTGTAACTATTTTTTCCCCTTTCCTTACCCCATGGCCTTCTGTTAAGTTTCTCAAGTTCCACATATGAGTGAAAACATATGATATTTGTCTTTCTCTGACTGACTTATGTTACTTAGCATAATACCTTCCAGGTCCATCCACGTTACTGCAAATGGCATGATTTAATTCTTTCTCATTGCCAAGTAGTATTCCATTGTATATACGCAGTCACGATGGAAAACAGTAGGGAGACTCCTGAAAAACAAAGAACAGCAATAGCAGTATTCTTAGCTTTGGGAGAGCCTCCCTACTGTTTTCCACCATGGATGCACCAGTTTGCATTCCAGCCAACAATGCAAAAAGGTTTCACTCTCTAAACACCCTCACCAACATTTGTTATTCTTATCTTTTTGATGGTAGCTGTTCTAACATATTTGACATCTCATGGTTTGAATTTGCATTCCCCTGATGATTGATATTGGGTACGTTTTCACGTACCTATTGGCCCTTCATGTGTTTTCTTTGGAGAAATAGCTCTTCAGTTCCTCAGCCCTTTGTTTTAATTGGAGAAATCTATATTTGCGATAGAGTTTTGAGTTCTGTATATATTTTGGATATTAACTCTGTATCCAGTATCTAATTGGCAAATATTGTATCCCATTCTATAAGTTGCATTTTTATTTTGTGGTTTCCTTTGCTGTGTAAAAACTTCTCAGACTGATGTAGTCCCACTTGTTGGTTTGCCTTTTGGTCTTTGGTTTCAGTGTCCTTCGAAAAAATCACTGCCAAGACCCTGTCAAAGAGCTCTCCCCTGTGTTTTCTTCTAGGAGTTTTATGGTTTCATGTCTTGTGTTCAAGTCTTTAATCCATTTAGAGTTGATTTTTATATGTGGTGTAAGATATTTTTGAACACTGACTAAGAGCAAAATGTGGTTGGAAGTTTTAGAGAAAGGGTAATTTGGGGAGATGGGGTGATGTCAAGGCCCTTCTTCCTTCTTTGTCAATTCAAATAAATTTAGCTTAAGTCCAGGACTCCTTTCAAGGTCTGAGGATTAGGTGAAGGAGATGGTCACATTTCACTCTTGATAACGGTTCTTGTTTCTGCTGAATTATGCATTTCATCTATTGCAGTTATTCTTTTTTTCTGACCCAATATCAATATACAATAACACACCCTGTCAGGCAAGGTAGTTGGCTGCTTTTAAGAGAACTTTAGTGAAGATCTGGATGTTTTGGCTTGGGATTAGAAAAATGAAGAATAAGTATTTATTATAAATATTTATTTTTTATGTTTTTAAACGTTTATTTGAGAGAGAGAGAGAGAGATAGAGAACATGACCATGGGAGGGGCATAGAGAGAGAGAGACAAAATCTGAAGCATGCTCCAAGCTCCAAGCTGTCAGCACAAACTATAAGATCATGGCCTGAGCCAAATTCGGAAGCTAACCCACTGAGGCACCCAGACATGCCGGAGAATACGTGGTTTTAAAATTGATCATGAACAAGGGCGCCTGGGTGACTCAGTCAGTTAAGCATCCGGCTTCGGCTCAGGTCATGATCTCTGCGGTTAGTGGGTTCGAGCCCCGCATCGGGCTCTGTGCTGACAGCCAGATCAGAGCCTGAAGCCTGTTTCCGATTCTGTGTCTCCTTCTCTCTCTGACCCTCCCCTGCTCACTCTCTCTCTCTCTCTTTGTCTCATAGATAAATAAAACATTAAAAAAAATTAAAAATTAAATTAAAAAAAATGATCATGAACAGCTGCCCTAATAAAGCCTCCATCATGCCCCTTCTTAGATAAAATACTTGACTGATCCTCTCTTCAACATTGTCGCCAGCCCCCTCCTTCACCTGTAGCTTCCTTTCTCACCCTCACGCTCACTGTTAGTCCCACTTGATAGATTCTTATTCATTCATTATGCACGGTAATTTATCCTTCTGTTTTAGGCTTGCTTATCCAGTGCACTCCCTAAGTATCTTATAGGGCAAGTTTCTTTAAGAGGTATTTTCCTATTAAAAAAGTCATCTTTCCTAAGAAGTCTATGTCTCACTCAAATTTTTCCTTTTATGTGTAAAAATGTCATTATTTTTAGTACATATTTTATTTTGGTGAATAATAAACCTATTATAATATTATGTTCAAATATGGTTTCGTTTCCATAACTTTTTCCCCATAGGCTTATAAGTTCTGCTTCTGTAAATTATTTTATCAAGGGGGTACTCAAAAATATAAACGCAAGCCTGCAGAGGGAATATTGTGGTTAAAAAGAATTAAGAATGATTGTTTCCAGTCTTTGGTATTTACATAATATGCTTTGGTTTTGTTTTTTACAGAAAAACTATATTCTAATTTGCTTTTATATTTTTTAGATTCTTAGGTAACCCTAGGCACGGCATTAATGCAGATGTAGAATGGAGCTTCATTTCTGTGCCCTCCTCTTTGGAATCTGTGGTAAATTACCCAGGGAGACTTTGTTACTTTACTTCTTATTAACTTTGCTTTTGAAAAAAAAAAAAAAAAAGATCGTAAAATCCAGTTTAGCTAGGGCTTATGACTTTCTGGATAATTACTTTTTTTGTAAGTAGATGGGAAATATATTGACCATACTTTGTGCTTTAAGGATTATTTCATTTCTTAATTACTCTTTTGATAAAATGGGAAGGAAAGGTGTAGCTAAGCCACAAAAAGCTGAAGCTGCCACCTTGGAAGGCAGAAAGCTCAAAAGAGAACTAGTGTTTTTCTTTACCTGACAGGTTAAAACAGTTTCTTTTTCCATGTTAAGTACAGTGGTGAATGCTCCTGACATATCCATGGTGATCCTGTCTCTGATAATATTTCTTCTGTTGATCTTCTGCTATGGTAGGAGATCTGGTGCAGTGTACTCACTTCATGGAATGATTTTGTTTTGTTTTGTTTTGTTTTTAATTAGTGACCGCAAGTTTAAATTGAAACACTATTTTATTGCTATTTTTAAATGAGTAAAATATTGCTCTAAATCTCTATTGTAAAGCACTTAGGTGTTAATTGTTAAACATTTGCCAAATAACTGACTTTAATAAGCTTATACTTAATACTAAGAAGGCACTTTCCTTGGGTACCTAACTGAATTTAGCCTGTCTTTTACGTAATTGATAAATATTGCTACTTCAGTAGCTGCCTGCCGCCTATTTCTGCTTCAAGCTTTTTATTTTGCAACATTGCTGCTTTTCCCTCAAATCTTATGAAGCTGCTGCAGTAAGGAATGTCCTCCGTTGTAATGATACCTAACATTTACTGGGTACAGTAGTCCTCCTTATCCTTAGTTTCACTTCCTGCTGTCAGCTGCAGTCCAGAAGATGATCCTCCTTCTTGGCAGATCCTCAGAAAGTCGGTATAGCCTAACTCTGTCACCATGCCTATGTCATTCACCTTATTGCATCTCATCTGCAGGCATTTTACCATCCCATGTCATCACAAGAAAAAGCAGAAGTACCGTACAATAAGATATTTTGAAAAAGAGACCACAATCATATAACATATTACACTATAATTGTTCAACTTCATTGTTCTTAATGTCTAAATGTGCCTAATTTATAAATTAATCTACCATAGGTATGTATGTGTAGGCAAAAACAGTATAAATAAATTGGTACTACCTGCAGCTTCAGGTATCCACTGGGGATCTTGGAATGTATTCTCTGCAGATAAGGGGTGATTACTATACTTTCTATGTACAGGCTCTGTACTATGTTCTTTAACTTTATTTTTTAAGCTTATTTTGAGAGTAAGCATGAGTGGGGGAGGAGCAGAGAGATGGAGAGAGAGAGAATCCCAAGCAGGCTCCGTGCTGTCAGCACAGAACCCGACACAGGGCTTGAACTCACAACCCGGATATGAAGACCTGAGCAGAGATCAAGAGTCAGATGTTTAACTAACTTAGGTACTCAGGCACCCCAAATACCATGTTCTTTAAATGAACATATCTCAAGTAGTCTTCTCGACTTATGAAGCAGTACCATCTACATTTTATTGTTGAGAAAAATGAGGAACAGTAAGGGGAAGTTACTTGACCAAGGTAACACAACCAGTAAGTACTGGAACAGGAATTTGATTTCCAGGTTGACTACCTCAGAGTCTACATTCTTTTTTTTTAAGTTTTATTTAAATTCCAGTCAGTTAACATACAGTGTAATATTAGTTTTAGGTGTACAATAAAGTGATTCAACACTTACTTACAGCACCCAGTGCTCTTCACAACAAGCACACTCCTGATACCCCATCACCTATGTAAATCATCCCTCTGCAACTTCACCTCTGGTAATCATTAGTTCTCTAAAATTAGAGTCTGTTTCTTGGTTTCTCTCTCTCTCCCTCTTTTTGTTTGCTCATTTGTTTCTTAAATTCCACGTATGAGTGAAATAATATGGTTTCCGTCTTTCTCAGACATATTTTGCTTAGCGTTATACACTCTAGCGCCATCCATTAAATGGCAAAATTCATTGTTTTTTATGGCTGAATGGTATTTCAGTGTGTGTGTGTGTGTGTGTGTGTGTGTGTGTGTGTGTGTGTGTGTCTGTGCATCACATCACCTCTTTATCCCTTCATCAGTCCATGGATGGTTGGACTGTTGCCATAATTTAGTTATTGCAGATTATGCTGCTATAAACATCAGGATGCTTGTATCTCTTTGAATTAACATTTTTATATTCTTTGGGTAAATACCTAATAGTGCAATTGCTAAGTTGTAGGGTAGTTCTTTGTTTAACTTTTCAAAGAACCTCCATACTGTTTTCCATAGTGCCTGCAACAGTTTGCATTCCCACCAAGAGGGTAAGAGGGTTTCCCTTTATTTACATCGTCACCAATATATGCTGATTCTCGTGTTGTTGTTTTTTGCCATTCTGACAGGTGTGAGGAGATACCTCATTGCAGTTTTTATTTGCATTTCCCAGATAAGTGATGTTGAACATCTTTTTATGTGTCTATTGGCCATCTCTGAGTCTTCTTTGGAAAAGTGTCTATTTGTGACTTCTGACCATTTTTTAATTGGATGATTTGTTTTGGGGGTATAAAGTTTTATAAGTTCTTTATATATTTTTGATACTAACCGTTTATTGGATATGGCATTTGACAATATCTTCTCCCATTCCACCAGTTGCCCTCTAGCTCTGTTCTTTCCTTCTCTGTAAAGAAGTTTTTTATTTTGATGTAGTCCCAAGAGTTTATTTTTGGTTTTGTTTCTCTTGCCTCTCAAGATATATGTAGAAAGAATTTGTTATGAGCAATATCAGAGACCTTACTGCCTGTGTGCTTTTCTAGGATTTCTATGGTTTCAGACCTCCGATTTAGGTCTTTAATTATTTTGAATTTATTTTTTATAGTCTTCAAATCATTATGTTAAAGAAGACCTTTCATCTATAAAAGCAAGGTGACTGCCAGCTCTGATAGGTCAGGGCAAGATGAAAGTGATAAAGAATTGTACTGTGTATAGTAACAAAGGGGAGTAAACTTGCCTCTACTAATTTCCAGCCTGTGAGATTAGAGGATAATAACACTTTCTCATAAGTTTGCCATGAGAATTAAATAAAATAATACATGTAGAATGTATAGTTCATTGCCTGGTGATCATTAACTGCCATTAAACATCTGCTTTTATTATAATGATGATTGTTTTGGGATTTTTATACTCATGTGTTCCTGTTGTTAAAAACATAAAAGACCTTAAAGATCAATTCAATTCATGCCTCCATGACCATTTAAAGAAGATTTTGTATGAAATAGTCTTTGGACTCATGAATGTAATTTAATATTTTAATTTTTTATTTGATCCAAGAGATCAAAATAATGCATTTATTATTTCAACTTGTAAAATTTGTTTATTCAACTTATTTTCTTGATTTTTTCCTCCTCAACCCTCTACCACAATAAGTTTCACACCTACAGAAAAGTTGAAAGAATACTATAACACATGTATTTCCTTCCTCCAAACTTAATATCTTTTAACATTTTACAAATGAAGTTTCTTCTTACCTCTTTGTGTGTGTGTGTGCATGTGTGTGTGTATGGAATGTTTGGCTGAATTATTTCAAATTAAGTTGCAGAAATAAATACACTTCATCCCCAAATTTTTCAGGAGACATCTTTTAAGAACTCGGACTTTCTTATCCATAATCATATTAGCATCTTCCTATCCAGGAAACTTAACATAAGTGAAATAGAAATTACCTTGAATACGCAGTTCCTATTCAAGTTTCTGTAATTATCTCTGTAGTAATTTATAAGTGTTCTGTTTTCTTTTGAACAAATACATTATGATTAAAGAATAAAGCAATATCTGAACTTGCTGAAAATATTAAAGACTATTGAAAACTTAATAATTTATTGTAAAGTTTTCTATATATATAGTAAATATAGAGTGTAAATTGCTTTAGTCAATTTCACTGTTTTTCCTCCTCCCTTGTCTAACTGATATACCCAGATTTTAAACAAGGATGACATACTGATGTTTGCTCTCTATAACTGTTTTTATATAAAAGTTCTTTGGGGGACTCCTGGGTGCCTCAGTCGGTTAATTCTCCTGGCTCAGGTCATGATCTCATGGTTCATGAGTTTTAGCCCCATGTCAGGCTCTGTGCTGACAGGAGTCTGCTTCAGATTCTGTGTCTCCTTCTCTCTCCGTCCCCACCCGCGCTCGTGCTCTCTCTTCTTCTCTCTCAAAAAAATAAACATTTAAAAATTTTTAAAAAGTTCTTTGAAAGAAAATCTTTCTTAGAAAATTTCAAATATACCATGAAATAGAGAATGTACTATAATAAATTTTCATGTACTGATTTCCTCATCTTGAATGGTTATCAACATTTTATCAGTCTTACGCATCTCCTGTTACAATTCTTTTCTTTGTGTATGAGTAGTATTTTAAATAAATGTTCTATCACATCATTTTATCTGTAGATATTTCCATGTAAATGCCTAATAGATAGGATACATGTATGTATATATATACACATACACAAACACATCCCAAAATGCTATTACCAATATCTAATATCCATGCTCTGATAACTTTCCTGAGTGTCTAAAGAAACATAGTTTTACAGTTATTTTTTTTCCAAATCACCCTCAAACAAGGTCTACACATTGCTTAAGTCTCTTTCTATTTACATTTTTACCTTGTTTACTTGAAAGTCATTTTTGTCATTTATTTTTAGAGTGTCCCATGATCTCTTTGCCTGTAGACTTTCTATTGATGATGTTTAAACCATTTCTAATTCACCTGCATTTTCTGTTTGCTGATAATAATAACTAGAGGTTTGGTTAGATTTAGGTTCTCATTTTTCCAAGAATAATTCAGGTACTTGTTATTGCATCATACCAGGAGGCACACTGCATCTGACTGTTCTACCTTCAGAGAAATTGTGATTGATCGGTGTGTTCAGGTTGTGTCAATCTGAGCCATTCTTTATAATGATCCCCATTAACTTTTCACCTAATGGTTTTGGAATTAATTAATGTTCATTGTCTAGCTCCATTATTTTGTTGGGGGTGGCAGAATGGTGATTTTCTAAATGTAGCATTACTTATGCATTTGTTAGCCTGACTTCTTCCTTGAGGAAGACATTTTCCTCATCATCTCTTTGATTATATGAATACTTGAAGCCTGTCTGTTTTGTTCAAAAAAGGAAGGGTAAATGATCCTTCTCTTTATCAATTTGCAGAGTAATATCTAATTGTCCTCATGTTACCTGCAGTGATGAGTTTCTCACATTTTTAATAGTTTGGGCTTTATAGGGTTAATTGATATATTGGTAGAACAAGAAAATCATTCCCACTCAGTGTCTGGTACCAGGTTTGTTGGGGAGTAGTGGTGGTCAGAGGATTCCCAAAAGCCAGGATATCCTCGGATTCTATTATATTCTGAATCTCTTTCACTGGTTCCCATGCTTTCATATGGACCAGAGAAGGGAAGATCTTGTCAATTCTTGGTCTTAAACCCACTTATCTGCCAGACCCAGTAATTTTTTAGACTAAGAGAAGAGAATGATTTTGAGTTGACAATTGAAGGCAATATGTATGCTTTTCTCTACTATACTTTAGAAGATTATATTTCTTGAGGGTATCAATTGGCTGCTTTCTTCATGTAAGCTTAAAGCTTATTTTCCATTGACCTGTGAAATAGACCCTGGTCATATTTAGAAGAAAAAATATTCTGAATCTCAAATCCTTGGAGATTCCTTCTTTATTAATATGACCTTATAGAAGCAATATGTTGAAGAAATAGACTTATTATGTATCATATTTAATTATACAGAATATCTTGAATCATTTTGGGAGTAGAGATTACAATTAAATAAGGGAACTTTTAACCCCAACTGAATAGGAAGATAATTTAAGATTTTATAAGGTAATTTGATCATTCATATCTGTCTAAAAATATTCTCATTTCAAAAATAGTAGAATTAAAAATGTTTTGACTAAGCTAGAAATGTGACCAGGAAAATAAGAAGTTTGATTTATTAGGAGACTTGGATTTTAATCATGATAATGTTAGCAGTTAACTTTGTGATCTTGAAGAAAATATCAGCTTCTCCTGTGTTAAGTGGAACCAATAGAATAGGTGAAAACTTAGACCCTTTTTGTTTTTAAGTTTCCTGAGACTCTATAAACATACCTTTGAGCATGCACTAAGGTTGAAAACTATGAAGACAAAATAATTAGCATGACTATACTCCATGTTCAATAAAAGAACCATCTTACACTATAAGCTGTATTTAGCCTCCACCATAAAAACAATAGCAAAAATGTTTGCTATGGAATAGGAACTGTGTTAGTCTATATAAATGTAAAATATTATTTTCAGGTCATGCTGAACACCTATGCTACTGTTCTATTTAGGCACTAAACTCAGAAGATACTGAAAGACTTACTTTACTTTATAGTGATACTGGACACTTGCAGTGGTATATAAAAGATGTTTTCCAAGAAAGCATAGTCACAAATACCTAAGAACTCTAGAAATCAACCCAGAAATCACATTGAAGGCTTTGTTAATAGGACAAAGAAAACTTATAGCAACTAAGGATCCTCTAAGAGTACCATCTTTAATTTTTTTGTTTTCACTCCTATTCTCCCTATAAACATTTAAGGGTTTAGTTATTTTTACAAACACTCTTGCTACCTGTTTCTTTTTTTCTCTTTCTCCTTGTGTGTGAACATTACCACAATACCCGCTAAAATTTTTAAGAAAGATGAGAACTCTATCTAGACCATTTGCTTGAGGAACCAAAATTTTTAGTCACAACACTGGAAGGCATATTTATGGTACCAGATTATATATCTTGATTATTTCTGTCTGGGTATAATTAAAATTTTAAAATATTTCAATTTTATTAATTGATTCCTAGAAATACAATGTTGTAATAAGTAATATAGAACATTATTTGTCCTAAGTATATGATACATTTCAAGAAAATAAAATGAATAAGCCTGAAACTGATCAGAACTAGAATATATATACAGATTCTAAAGTACATGCCACAAATTGTTAACATTGTAAGTAATCTGAGGGCTAAAAATCAACTTAGACACATTCTAGAAAATGGATAAGACATGAACCAGATGCTAACTGGTGATTAATCGTCTTCTTCTTTTCATTTTTTGAGAGAGAGAGAAAGAATGCTCACATGTGCCTGCCTGCATGAGTAAGACAGGAAAAGAGGGAGAGAATCTGAAGCAGGCTCCATTTTTACTGTGACTCCAATGTGAAGCTCAATTCCACAACCCTGGAATCATGACTTGAACCAAAATCAAGAGTCATATGCTTAACTGAGCAACCCAGGTGCCCAATGATGGACAAATCTTAAATGAAAGAAATGGTGGTTTTATGGACACCACCCTTTAGCTGTGAGAAACATGCTGAGGGTGTGAGTTCTTATATAGGAAAACATAGTAGAATCAATACGAGACAGGCTGTGAAAAGAGCTAAATTACATAAAATCTGCTAATATGAAATGTTACTTTTATTATCATGGACTCACAATAAATGTTTTAAATAGCTTAGATTTTATAGTAAAGAAAATACTTTTAGCAAACAAAATTACAGAATATTGACTAAAAATTACATACCACCCACTTCAAAAATACAAGTAAGAATATAAATATATTTTAGTTTGTATTTTTATGCATGAGATAATTTTATATATCTAGTAGAATCTAATATATATCATGTCTTAATATCAGAAGTACATAAAAGTATTTTATAATCTTCCCTAAAATACCCTAATTCTTGAAAGCTATATCTTATAAAGGTATAAAATAATTATTAGTTTGAAAAAATGGCTCTTGCATTATGAAATGCATAAAAATTGTAGTAATGCTTTCTGTATTTCTACTTAGACTTTACAGACTGTGAAATATGCATCATAGACTCCAGATATTTCCTTCACTTTTGACCTCTGCTCCCAATTGCTTGTTTAATAGCTAGATCTGGATTTCAAATTTACTAGGCCACACAGAGTAGATCTTCAAATTAAGGTATTTGGGGCAAATAAGATTAATCAACTCAAAATGACATAAAACTCAAAATTAAGAGGTAGGATGGGGATCAGATATAGTTAAATCAGATCTTTGGGTCTGTTTTTCTTTTAGTACTTTATCTGGTTGCCCTCTTGAATGTGAAATAGCTGCTAGAATATCAATTCTTGCTACCTTGATCATAGCCAAAAAAAGACCTTGTTTTTCTCAAGTTTTTTAAATGGCATCTGGGAAGCTTCTATTTTATCTCTTCATCTTTGGAAACCTCTCATGAATGTTTCATTGATTTGAAGGTCATGTGTCCATTTTAAATAAATCCCTGAGGTAAATGGAAAGAATGCCCTTGCTCAAGGGGCTTAGTTCACTTCTTATGAAGCCACCACTATTGTAAGGGAGGTTGGATAACCTTGATTAGTTTAAATTAATCAAGGCTACCTCTGTACATGGGATCAAACCCATAAATCATTCAGTTGCTACAGAATAGAAGAGAAGTGAGTTATAAATTGATCAAACTTCAAGCTCAAGTACATCCTCCTTGCCCCTAAACATATTCTCTTATTTCTTGATTTTATATTGAATAATATGACTGACTAGTGAGTGTGTCAAGCTGGAGAACTTGGATTCATCTTGACTATTGTCTTTACCTAAGCTACCACCAGATTCTCTATAATGTATCTCAGAAACAGTTATTATCCAATCTCCCCTCACCCTTGCTGCCATCCATTCTGTCTTTGTCTTGGTCTGTGCACCATTAGTCTGTTTGACTTTAGCAGTGACATCCTATATTATCTCTTCTGTGGACTGTTGTGAGCTTTCCAAGGGGAGAGATTTTGCCTAACTTGTCTTTCTATTCCCCCAAATTCAGCAGCACTTCATGCACTCAAATATTTGAGTTCAGGCCCTAAAATAGGTTTGTAGAATGAACAACGACCAAAAAACATTTTATAAAATTACTACAAAATTAAATTTTCTACTATTGTCCCTTGTGCTTAAGTCTCTCATATTAATGAAGAAATAATTGTTGAAAAATTTATAAATTATTTTATGGAGCAATTCCATAAGAAAATCAAGTAAATTTTGATATCCTAAATATTTTGGTTTCTCCTGAAATATAATTGAAAAGGCACCAGGACACCTGCAATAGAATATACATAAGAGGACTTAGATAGTGGCATTTGAAGTGTGTGTGTGTGTGTGTGTGTGTGTGTGTGTGTGTGTGTGTACTTTTCCTAAAAAATCAAAAACAGATTTGGGTTAAGTGTTTGGTTCTATGAATACAAACCCTAACTAGTTTCAGTGGGAGCTGCTTTGTATTACTCTTTGAACACAGCATGTGCAGCATGTCCTCAGAGAACTTGAACTCAGCTCAATGCACAACAACAAATATTCCCAAACACAAATGATGACAACTGTATTGGAGATTTCTTAACTTTGATTTTGATCCAAGATGGTATTGATTTCTACGTCCTGCAGCCCTTCCCATGTGGAAGAATTAAAACAGGCGAAAGAAAGCATTGTAAAGGCCTTCAAGAAATACCTTACTGAGGCCAGAGTACAGTGTTTTTTCTTTGTTTGTTTTTGTTTTAATTCATATCTTAAACTAGCAACACCAACCAGACAGATTTGGGTAAGCAGTAATGTGTGGCAGTTAGAGGGAATCTTCTTGTCTTCATAAATAGGGATAGATTTTGCACTAACCTAATTTATCTTGTCCTCCTTCTATAGAATGTAATACAAGTTTTAGTTAAATGGACTTATGGCAATTTATTTTATCTAAACGTGTCTTTGCATTTTGAAATGGCAGATTTAACTTTTTTTTGACAATGGTACTCTGGAGGAACAGGTTCATGGAGAGACTCCTTCATACACTGCTATCAAAATTAAATTGATTGGAAAATACTTTTGAGGAAGCAATTTTATAATGGATAGGATGAGTTTGCAATTATTTGCAGCATTTGGCTTATAAGAATCTATTCTTATAAGAATCTAATCTGTCTAATCTATTAAGAAAATATTCTTGGAGCACCTGGGTGGCTCAGTCGGTTAGTCATCCGACTTTGGCTCAGGTCATGATCTCATGGTTCGTGGGTATGAGCCCCGCGTCGGGCTGTATGCTGATGGCTAGCTCAGAGCCCAGAGCCTGTTTCAGATTCTGTGTCTCCCTCTCTCTCTGGCCCTCCACTGCTCACGCTGTCTCTCTCTCTCTCTCAGAAATAAATAAAATACATTTTAAAAAATTAAAAAAAGAAAATACTCAAGAAAGAACTAGTGAATTTATTTATTTATTTTTAATAGTTTATTGTCAAGTTGGTTTCAAGAACTAGAGAATTTATTTTTTTTAATCAAGACAAAGTTGGTATCATATTGTAATTTGTAATAATAAATACATATACGGGTATCCCAGTGCTTCTCAAACCCTTGGAATTTCCTAAGTAATGAAAGCAATAAAGGCATCGTTTGTTATTTTAATTAGGTGACTTATGGATCCTCCCTAAGGGTGGGAGTGCTCGTTCCCAGGAGAACTTTCAGTCCCCCCCAACCTCCCCACATACCTTGGAGGGGAAGGGGCTAAAGGTTGATTCAGTCGCCAATGGTCAATGATTTGATCAATCATGTTTACATAATGAAGTCTCCTAAAATTAAAAAAAAAATAATAATAAACCAAACAAAAAATAAGTACAGGGTTAGGGGAGCCTCTGGGCTGGTGAACTTGCAAGGGTGCTGAAAGAATGGTGCCTGGAGAAGGCCAGGAAACTCTGCTCCCCCCTGCCCCCAACCCATACCTTTCTCCATGAGCCTCTTCTATCTGTTCCTGAGTTATAGCCTTTTCTAATAAATTGGTAATCTAATGAGGAAACACATTACTTGAATTCTTGGAGGCACTGTAACAAATTAATCTAACACAAGGCAGAGGTTGTGGGAACACATACACATATATCTACTTATTTATGAAGATTCCAACTTATTGGTTATTCCAGGTTGTCATCATCCACTTACTCTTTTGTAAATAATTTCATGAATTCTTTTACTTTATTTTAACTAGAGTTTCTGTATTTAACTTCAATATGTGTCTTGTTTTTTCTGCAAGTCTCTGAATGATCTCACCACTATAAACAAAAACATATAGATCAGTAATTGAAAAACAATCTAAATTTTTAATGAGTTATAGAATAAGAAATAACTGTTTTGAACATTAATTACTCTCCTATCATGGGAATCTAATTGGAGTGAATCTTTCTGGGATAATGTATAATGTATTTCTCCTTATATATTTACATGATTCTAATGGCAGATAGAATTCCCTAGCAAAATTTCTTCTCTCTCCCTATCTTTTCTTCCTTTCCTCTCTCTTTTTCCCTTCTCTTTTCCTCCCCCACTTGCATACATTTGCAATTTTAGTGACGTAAAAGTGGTTGTAAGAGTAACATTAATGCATTATTTATGTTGGCATAGGATAGTAAAAAGCCAACTGAGATTCCTTTTACTGGTGAAAGAAATAGAACTATTTTTAAATTCTGATTATAAAAATAAGAAGTTTAACTGTAATATCTATTTTGCCAACAGTTTTGTTATATTTTGATAATCCAATACATAATTTTAGTTTATTTCCAACACTGCATTTTTCTTGAAGAAGGAATACCAGTTCTCAGATCCATACTACAAAGGCAGCAGTTTTGTCATATTAAAGAAACCTGCAATAAAACTAACAATTCTGTATTATGCTATATGGTGATAAAAGAAAGCTTTGACTAAGGAATATCATTGGAGACAAAACTATTTTGGTATAGGTAAATAATATATTGGGGTTCCTGAGTGACTCAGTTGGTTAAGCATCCAACTTTTGATTTTTGGCTCAGGTCATGTTCTCAGGGTTCTTGACTTCAAGCCCTGTGTCAAGCTTTGCCCTGACAGTATGGACCCTGCTTAGGATCATCTCTCTACCCCTCCCCTGCTCACACTTTCTCTCTCTCTCTCAAAAAGAAATCAATTAATATATATATATATATACACACACACACACACACACATATATATGCACACATATGTATACATACTTAACACACATACACATACTATAATTGCTAGTGGTACTAGGAGAGCTTCATAAATATATTTCCAAAATAACATAGTCTATGTGTTATCAACATATTCTGCCTCACATTTTAATCGGATTTTTGCCTGGCTTCCTTCAACTTGTGAAATGTCAGTGTATTTATCATAATCTTAAAACAGTATTTTTCCAACCTAAGCATAAGGAAGACATAGAAAGTAGTAGTACTAAGGAGTTGATAGGAAATAACTAACTAGAAAGACCAATAAAATTTTTTAACTCTATGTTCTTATAAACATATATGAACAAGAAGAAATGATGAAATGCTATACTGTGCCTTTCCTTAACACAAATTAGGCATATATGCCCACTTCAATACTTGTCCAGGTAATAAATACTTGTCCAGAAAATAAATAAAATTAAATACTTGTCCAGAAAATATATAAAATTCTTTCAAACTTGGTTCAAGCAGTTCAAGGATTGAATTTTCAAAAATAAGTTAAAGGTGATATCTTTCTTAGATGACTTTGTAATACCTTTCCTGCATTTGTTTTGCCTTTAGTGATTCCACAGTGGAATAATAGTCATGACTCTTTCCAAAGCAGATCTTATAAAGTGCTATATGCACTTATTATCAATTGTTTGGCTTTTTTCCCCAGTAGATATTATTCATGGACATGTGAATTTTATTTTATGCACTAGATATATATTGCTTAAAAGTTATTTTTAAATATTTGGGTGAATCAAATCTTATTTTAAATGTACCAAGGGAGTTTGTTATTATTAGGAACCTTATGATAAACACTCCTTTAAAGTGAAATATTCTAATTTATTTTCTAAGTTGTGATTTTTTTTCTATACTGTTATCTAAAATTAGGTGCAAATATACTGAATGAAACTTTGAAGAAAACAGTGTGTGGCACATGAAAGAGCAGAAGCTTGTTAAAAGTAAAGAGCCAGCTGGCTTCTCCCCAAATGGCTCCACATTATTTTTGTGATGCTACCATATTCCAGAGCCTGACCTTGAAGTTTGCAGGCTCAGAAATTTGAACATGTCAGCACTATATGAGTAGATCTCAGGAGCATTAACTAAGTTAACAAAATAGTCCTATTAAATCAGGATACCAAATTAATTATAGCTATTGAAAAATACAGCTTTCATAAGAACTAAAATAATTATGCAAACAGGACAGAAACATTCTTTCCTTGAAGATGGAGGGCGCTATTTGAGAATACAAATAATTTCCTGAAGTTATTTTGGTGCTATGGGGTTCATTAGAGGAGAGTTCTTTCATTTCATCATTTTGGCTAGCTTTCTGTCTCTTGTTAGTTTTAAAAAGGTGCTATGGGGCTCAGAATAAAGAGATTAAGTAAGGGTTATCATATGCTGTTAGTTCACAACTTCAGGTGCTTCTCAGGTATAAACTGAAACTGGTCCTCAGAGGCCAGGGAGCGAATGAAGAGAGTCCCACCACTCCAGACTGGGAGGTTGTAGATTTAACAAGCAAGAGTTTTTATAGATGAGGCTTGTCCTGGGCAGCTGCAAGATGTGTGGATCCTTATACCCTTCTGATAAATCTGACAAGTTGATATCGAGGCCTTAACTGGATTCATTCACATGTTCAATCCAGATAGTCTAAACAATATTTTATCAAGACTATTTACTTGAAAATGGCTCCCTCTGTAGAACAATGGGAAGAGCTTGCATTCAAAGCACAAGGGATGGAGTGAGGAGCCTCCATTTGTGCAGGTCCAGTTCTCAGGACACCTGGTGATCAGGTCATCTAAATTAGCTCCTCCAAAAAATAGAACTATTTCTGTTCTTCTTTACCCTCAAACCTCAGAGACATTGATAACTGATCATTGTTAATTAATCAACTGATCCATTGACTCAGACTCCACTTTGGCATCTTTTTCAACACATTGATCCAGGAAGCCACCTCCATTGATTGGGGTTGGCACAAGATTTAACACCTGTTCTTGGGCAAATCTTTCTACTCTATGCTCAATTTCCTTATCTGTGAAATTGATGGGTTGGACTAAGTTTATTTTCCTCCTAGGTCCTTTTCTGTCCTACAATTGACTCTGCTGGTTTGAGCAAATCACTTCACTGTGGTTGGGCTTAATTCCTGCAACTTTAAGATGAGAAGACTATACTGAATATTAAAAACAGTAGACTTCCAGTTGTGTAGTTCTTAATTTTATCTGAAACAATTTAAGTCAGAACTTTTGTTTATCTATGCTAATAATCAAGAAACTGAGACCTAGATAAATTATTAGTTACTGCATTGTATGCTTTTTTGAGTCCTCTCAAAATATCGAGTTACTGAAAGAGTGCCATAGTGAATTATGGTGTCCATCCTGAGAGCAGAGTGTGGGAGTGTTGGCATGTTCGTCAGGTGTTTGTCATTCTTGCTCTTAGATTAACCACTATTCCTGATAGTTGTTTCAATCATTATCTGTCTAGTCCAAGAGCAGATGAAACTGAAGCAAGTTTGAAGTTCCATATACTGTTTTCTGGCTAAGTGTTTTTCTCTGTAAATCAGGGATATTTCCATTATACTCACCAAATACAGACAAAGCATAACTGTTCTGTTATCATATTTATAGTCCATATGTGTCTACCAGTAGCAAATGTCTTGTAGTTACAGAGCCTCCAGAATATCAGGAAATAGTGCATCTTTTAATGATGAAATTATAGCTTATTACCAAAATGTGTTCTTTTTATAATTCAGGGTCTGGAGTTCTCTATTCTGTAAAACAATTGCACTGACTATAGATCACAGTTCTCTGAGTGTCTGGTTAAGGGGGAAAATGTAAAGTTCTGATTGGTGTTAAGGAGGGAATCTTTTGACAGAGACAATGGTTCAGGGTAGAGTGATAAAGCTTCACTTTCTTTTTATTCACTTAGAATTTCTTTCCATTTGAATTTTTTTCATTTACTTTAAGGAGAGTATTCATCAACCATGCTCATATAAAAGATATCAATGTTCTCTTCCTTCAACCAGACTTTTATTCTCACACAAGACAGATACTAAATGTGATTAGAATGAATAATGCCATATTAACTCATTAATAAACCTCCATATGGCCCATGAGGGGTGTTTGCCCTGAAATAGAACTTTCAGACATCTCTGCTCAAGAAGCAACCCACCTGTCTGCTGCCTGACTGAACTACAATTTACATTTTGTATAATATGCGCAGAAAGCAATTTTAATTTAATATATAAATGTAAAACTTCAGCTTCCACTTGCTGTAATATGGACTCCATGATTGCATTTATTTATTTATTTTATCAGCAAAGCCTGTATCCTCTGAGCTTCTGTGATGGAAATCCACTGTATGTGCTGAGTGACTCTATTAGGCGGGGGAGAGGATGAAAATGGTTTGAGATAAATAAAAAAGCAATTACCTAGGCCTGGGAAGGAGATACTGCACATTTATTCAGGAAGCATTTAACTTACTCAGGGCTCCATTCCAAAGACTGCTGTTCCCTTTTCTGTCTCCCTAATATAATGCAAGTCAAATGGGAAGAAACAGAATGATGTTTCACACTCTAGCAAGACGGAGTCAGAAATCTGAGGACTTGAGAAAGCTGCCATTAGGGAGAAAACAAAACCATGATGATGTCCCTCATTCTATTTCTAGTGTTGGTCACTGAGGGCAAAGGATTTGTGATTATGTTATAACCAATTGCAGTAGCCCCTGTGAAGATGGCTTGCAGCTAAGTACAGTTTCAAAACAAAACAAAACAGAACAAAACAAAACAAACAAACAAACAAAAACCTGATAATTAACAAGCTGATGGTTTAAAGGCTGAAACCAAATTTCCTACTTCCAAGGTTTATAACTAATGTTGAGGGATAAAAAAGAGGAAGAACATATGGGTAATTTCATAATTACCACTGATTCCATTTCTCATTCTTCTGGATGCATTTCACATTTTATTCTAGCTTATTTTCCTGAATTTCTTTTTTTCTTCTACTTTGCAGTCTGGATCACTCCTTTCTCCTTCAAAGCTCATGAATCAATAGAGCTCTTTCAGCCTATTGAGCAAACACTACTTTCCATAGGAGGTATCTGTTGAAGAGGGGATGGGAAATATGGGGCCAGCTGAATGAAGAAGAGAGTGAAATTTTGCTGAGAAGGGTAACTCTATAGCAGCAGGGACCATCAGAAAACTGGACAGCCTAACAGATTCCATAATCATTTCCCCACTGAATTTTGAAAATACACTCATATTTTTCTTTAAAATTTCCTTTCCTTACCATTAATTCCCCCCTGTGATTGCTGGGATTCTCACTGATTCTATTTCATCCCTGGAGAATCTTCTGACTTCCCATCTTCCTTCCCTTGCCATCCATCCTGCTACTCTCAGTGAACAAAGATCCAATTTCTTTTCATTATACACAGGATGTGAGTCTTTTTGTTACTGGACTTCTTACATAGGCATTTCCCCCCTAACATTTTCAGTAGTATTTGCTATGTACAGTTCTAACTTCTCATTTTTATTCATGATCAGTCACAATGTGGCAAAAGGTAGCACTCTCCTCCCTTTAATTGACTGAACAGTGCTGGAAGAATCAGCTGAGAAGTATGTGAGAATATACTGACTACTATAAAACTTTGTAAAAATGAAAGTCATAATTTTCTTAGTTTTCTTAAATATTTATTTTGAAAGAGAGAGAGAGAGAGAGCATGAGCTTGCTCATGAGTGGGACAGCAACAGGGAGAGAAGAGAAAGAATTTCAAACCGGGTCTGCACCTTCAGCACAGAGCCTGAGGCAGGGCTCAAACTCATGAACCATGAGACTGTGACCTGAAACAAAATCAAGAGGTGGACACTGAATAGGCTGAGCCACAAGGCACCCTTGGCTTTCTTACTTTCTTTTTTTAATGGCTTTCCTGTAATACTTCATTATAGCTATTCTAATGCTTGTAATCATACG
Organism: Crocuta crocuta; assembly: GCF_008692635.1. Lineage (NCBI taxonomy): Eukaryota > Metazoa > Chordata > Mammalia > Carnivora > Hyaenidae > Crocuta > Crocuta crocuta. The sequence continues at coordinate 2,108,027 of NW_027533339.1, read as the reverse complement.
TTGTATAGCCTTTGCTTCTGTAAAAGAAAAGGGCTGCTTTGACTTGACGTCAGTGTTATCATGCCATGAATGATGACAGATTATAATAAAGACCACTTGGATCTTGAATCCATTAAATGCCTGTGAATAAATTATTCATAATTGGAAAACCTGGCAAATATTATGTCATTTGTAGATTTTTTAATTTTGTTTGACATACAGCTATTTGACCCCCCCAAAAAAAGACGAAATATACTCTTAGTTCTTTCATTAATATTAAAGTTTAGTGCAAAAGTGTTCTAAGACCATCAAATTGAGAGTATAGTTGTTAGAAGAAAATAAAATTGGTAGCGCTAGTGTCTTCTGGGACTCTTTGAATATCATTCCTAGATCTGCCAAGAGATGGAATTACACTTGCTTTTTGGCCTCATATGTCAAAATGGGCAAGAAGTAAGCTGTTCTGTTTTAATTTTCCTTGCTTTTCTGAGGGGTATTAACTTTGCAGAAATCATGAAACTAAAAAGGATTTTTAATGCTTATTTATTTTTGAGCGAAAGAGGGAGAGAGAGAGAGAGAGAGAGAATGAGTGGGGAAGAGGCAGGGGGAGAGGGAGACACAGAATCTTAAGCAGGCTGTCAGCACAGAGCGTGATGCCAAGCTTGAAACTATTATGAACAACTGGATCATGACCTGAAATGAAGTCATATGCTTAACCAACTGAGCCACCCAGGTACCCCTAAAAAGGATTTTTGAAACTGGATATAGTTCAGACTTTTTATTTAGAAAAGTGATCAAAATCAAGTAAAAATATGTTGGACATATTATTTCTAAAACAAAAAATATAAGAAAAATACACAAATAAAAATTGATAACTAAATTTGTAAGTACCAGTGGAATCCTTCTGAGAAAATATATTTAACATTTTATTTCTTAAGAATCTTGGAAGCTATTTCCTTGATAAACTTTCCAAGATTTACTAAAATAAAAATTTGCCAACTCTCACTCTGTCAAATGTACAAGAACTTCCCAAGACCTTTCTCTTCAATCGCAGATGTTATGTTTAATTCTAACCTGGAAAATATGACTTAGTTTCAAGGATCACACAAGCTTTATAACTTGTTCTTTATGCTGTGACCAGGGATTATATAACTTCTGTTTTATGGGCATAACTAATTACATAATTTCAAAGCCATGCAGTGCATTAAAAATGGTAAATCAAGGCTTATCTTGCATGTAAAGAGCAAGATAGAGTTATACAAGATTTTATGAATACTCCAGTGCTTAAGAACTCCAGTTCTTACTACCGGTAAGAACTTTAGACACTGTAGAGCAGGGGCCCAGTACACTAGCCTGTGTGCTAAATGGGGTCTACCCAATTTGTATCCTGGACTTAGAGTGGCTGAGGCAAAATTTTACATGTTTAACTGGTTGAAGCAAAATTACAAGAAGGGTATTTTATGACACTTATTAAATGAAATTCAAATTTTAATGTCCATAAATAAAATTTTATTGGTGCACAGCCAGCTCCTTCACTTCTGTCTTGTCTGTGGCTCTTTTGTACTATTGCATCAGAATTGAGTGGTTGCCGCTGAGCCTGTCTGGCCTGCACAGCCCAAGATACTTACTACTTGGCCCTTCACAAAGAAACTTGCCAATCTCTTGCCAACCTGAGAAGTCATCATCAAAGACTACATCAAAATTATGCATGATTTGAGTAAAGTGTAGTACACCCATACCTATATAATTAGGCCATGTAAATGAAGTGACATACTTAATGCTATAAGGACGATACATATGTAGTGTGCTCACTTCTTGGCACTAAAACCTTGTCTGTAAGACTCCAATAGATATCCACCTGATGTATTTAGGTAGGATTCACGTATTACTTGTGTGACAAGAAAAATCACTAAATTTCTCCAAAACTTTTATTATATCATCTAAAGAATACAAAAATAGTGGTCTTGACCTCCTAGGATTATCATGAAGAATAAATAAAATCTAGGGTCGCCTGGGTGGCTCAGTTGCTTAAATGCTGAAATTCCCTTCAGGTCGTGATCTTACTGACTTTTGGGTTCCAGCGCCGCATTGTGCTCTGTGCTGACAGCTTAGAGCCTGGAGCCTGCTTTGGATTCTGCCTCTCTCTCTCTCTCTCTCTGCTCCTCCCCTGATTGTGCTCCACCTCTCTCTCTCTTTCCAAGCTAAACATTAAGAAAAGAGTAAACACAATCTTACCTTTATTTTGTACCATGTCTGATTAATAGTGAATGGTCAAAAATTTGGTAATTCCAATTTAAAAAAATATTGACAACTCTAAGCACATAGAAAGGATCCTGTATAAATTCATAAGGATAACAAAAAAGATTACATGAAAATGATCAAATCCATATGAAGGAGTGATGATAATATGTAACTTTTATTTAACTTAATTGTATTTGTATGTAACTTTGTACATTATAGCAGATTTTTTTCTTTTTTCAAATTTTTTTAATGTTTTATTTATTTTTGAGAGAGAGAGTACAAGCAGGGGAGGGGCAGAGAGAGTGGGAGACACAGAATCGGAAGGCTCTAGCCTCTGAGCTCTAAGCACAGAGCCTGATGCAGGGCTCAAACTCATGAATCGGATATCATGACCTGAGCTGAAGTCTGACGCTCAACCAACTGAGCCACTCAGGGGCCCCCATTATAGCAGATTTCTAATTTTAATGTTTAATTTCTTTTCACTAAGGATCTGTTACAAAAAGAAAAAAATCCATTATGTCTCAATTTTTTTTTTAGTATCTAATAAATATTTTCCTGCTACTGCCATTTATTCTAGTTCTAAATATGTTTATGCTTGTATGGTTTCCTCACTGATAAGAATAATAGCTACCAAAAATTCTCTTTCAGCATCTTGGCCTATAGTTATTCAAAATTCTAATTCTAGATATATATAGTCCACATCAACTCTTTCTTAAGGAATATTTATTCTATTTTAATCTATAAATTAAACTTATACATGATTTTTTAAAATGTAAAAACTGTATTCAATTCGTTTGGCCTTAGAGCTTTCTGAGAATATGAAAATTCATCTGTCTTCCTTCATTGTTTGTCTCTGGTCTCTCTTCATTGCTCTGTGGAGGAGAGGAGTTAGTAATCTATTACATTTATCAGTAACAGAAATTCTCAGAATGAATATGAAATTTAAGACTGTTAGAACTTATATGCCAATTAACATTTTAACAGGAAGCAAGTTAGCTCAGACTTAATGATTTAATTATTTTATGACAATGGTATGGCTAAAATTGGTAGTAATGAGCTATGCCTTTTCTTATGACAATGATTTTCAATAAGCAACACAGATATATAAATATTTGTAAATATATACATATAAAATTGTACATGAATATGTATTGATATATCAGAAAAGTACTTATAATTTTTCCTTACATCTTTTATAAAGAATCTAATTAAATCTCATAAAATAACATCACAAAGGTAATTGCTTAAAGACTACAAATCTTTAGGCTATGCAATAAATGTTTTGACTTCGATTGAAGCAAAAAAGGGATGATGTTCGATTCTTTACTGTATGTAACCTAAAGTATGTTTGATACCCCACTGAGTTTGTAGAACACATATAGCAGTGTGCTTGAGTAGAAGAAGCCATGCTAGGGCTTACCTGGAAAGAGCATTTCACTTTAAACTTTTCATCTCCTAGTCAGTAGTAGGATGCTGCAATAACACAAGCAAGATGAATTTTGCTCAAAGATGCACAAGAAGGATCTATTAAACTGACCTCACTTTTGTTCATATTCCTACTTAAATAAGAGACCAGTACTTTAAGGTTTACTATATGCTAAATTGTGTAACTACAGCATTTTATTTTATCCTAAAATAAGCTTATGGGTTTGGTGTTGCTAGCATCAATTTACAGATGAAGTTCCTGAAGTTAGAAACGTTAACTAATTTTGCCTAGCATCATATAGTTAGTGGAATGCGTGGAAGGGCTTTTTGATTACAAAGATACATCTTTTAAATACTGTACTTTTGTATATGTACACTTTCTCCAAAGAGTTTTGCTGAAGATTAAATCTTCCCCTCCTCCATTCATTTAATTATTATTTTAGGTATTAATTGTCAGAAATGTGTCATGACTCTAGAAAACACTGGTAAGCCCTGTGTGCTTGATGTTTCAGTCATTATTTGGTCAGTAAACTGAGGGCAAGCCAGGATAATGGCAATGTCAATAATAATATTAGCAATAACAATGACAACAACTTTGAATTGCATGCTAACTTCATTTTATCCATACTGTGAGTCCATGTTCTTTCCTGCTTGCAACATGATCCTGAATCTTCTGTATGTCTCAAGACTCATATTGCATCTGATTCCTATAAAGAATAAGTGGACAGATTAAAATTTGGGTATATACAGGAGTGGCTGTAGGGGTCAGGGGCACCTGGGCATCTCCATCGATTGTCTGACTCTTGATCTCAGCTCAGGTCATGATCTCATGGTTTGTGGGATTGAGCCCTGAGTCATGCTTTGTGCTCACAGCTTGGAGCCCACTCAGGATTCTTTCTCTCCCTCTCTCTCCCTCCTCTCACGTCTCTCTCTCTCTCTCTCTTTCTGTCTCTGTCTCTCTCTGTCTCTGTCTCTCTCTCTCTCAAGGTAAATAAATTTAAAAAGTGTATCTACACAGAAAGTTTAAAAATCAGCTTTCAATATCCTGAAGAATTAAATATACCTCAATGATACCTTTATGTTCCAGAGATAAATTTCAAGTCATTTGGTGGGTAGGGATGGGGTGTGGCAGGCTGGTGTTTGTTGGATTGGATTATCTGTATAACTTAATGTGTGAAAGTTGACAGCATAGCTTTTTCTGGCTCTTGGGCTTGTTTATCGATGCTGTCTGTCCGTGTGCACTTATTTTCACATTATACTGATAGCTGATCTTGATTAGAAGTGGAGTTGGGTTCTGGACAGATTTTATTCCTTGGAAAACCATACTCTTTTCTGACTTTACTACATTAAGCTTTAAAAGGTAACTACCTACACTTTCAATGTACTACGGTGTACAGAAAAAGTATTTTTTTTGAAGATTTTGATTTAGTTGTAAAAGGCTTGCTAATTATGGGTGGAGCATCAAAAAGATACAAGAGGCAGCTCTTAAATTAGCATCCAGCCAGTATTTCTTTCACTGTGAGACAGATCTCTGAGGATTATGGACTAAAATATAAAAATGCCTGTCAAGAGCTTAATAATCACACCTGAGCCAAATATGCTTCTTGAAATCTGGAATAATCTAAACAATTCCTTATGTTAAATCTATGGATTGTTTTCCCTTCTTCCCTCATTTTTTAAAATCTCCTCATCCTCCTTCTTCCTCCTTCAATCAGGATAACTAATAGCAATACGGCTTGATTTGCATATATACATTTAAGAAGACAATATTTTTTTACTTATTTTGGTTCTAGTTTAATCAAATCGGTACATGTAAAGTCAATCAACTGTTTTTATGCAAAAACTTTAAAAAGGAACATTGTTGATCATAACCTTCCCAATTTGATTCTTTAAAAAGATTTGTGCCTGGGTTCATTGTTTCATCTCTTTCTATCTGTCTTTATTATAATCCAGGTATGTTTCTTTTCTGAATTCCTCCTTATGAAAATAGCTGTGGTGCACCTGTACAAGCTGATCTTTTGGGATCAGGTGGAAGTCATTGTAACTAGTGCCAGGGGCCGCTTTCCCAAATAAATACAGCTGCTTCTTCCATTGCAAATCTTCCCACAAGTTCATCAATAACTCTCCTCTTTAAGTGAACATCCTCCAAATACATAAACACATTCTGCTTTTCAGGTATTTGGACATGCTCAGACAAATCTTTGACTCAACTTAGAAAATATCTTGGATTCTCTAATAAACAGATTTTTTATTAGAATTAATCAATACATGCATTGTTTATTGGTTTTCAGAGACCTATTCAGTAAGTTATCAAGGCAAATAATTTATTTTTAGTACCTGGGAAACTTGAAGATCAATGAGCTTTATAATATGGTTTCTTACAAGAAAAAGAAGTAAGCACATGCATGTATCAGTTCTGTTTATATGAGCGCCATTTTGAAAAAGATTGTTCTACTGAAGTAAATATCTTCATTTACTTGATATACTTGACATGTTATTTTTTCTGTGTGATATATTTTCTTAATGTCTTTAACATAGATTACTAAAAAGACACAAACATCAGTTGAGGTCATAGCTCCTCAGATCAGAATGCCAAATTTCAAAGCTTGGATCTGTTATAAGATTTACTTCTCTAAGCCTCTGTCTTCTCAGGATTCATTTCTTTAGTAGATAAATTAATGCACCCCATTATTTTATAGCATATAAACATCCATCCCAATGTTTATAGCAACACTATCAACAATAGCCAAATTATGAAAAGAGTCAAAAAGTCCATTGACTGACAAATGGATAAAAGAAGATATTGCGTATATACACAATGGTATATTACTCAGTGATCAAAAAGAATGAAATCTTGCCATTTGCGACAATGTGGATAGAACTGGGGAGTGTATTATGCCAATCAAAGTAAGTCAGAAAGATAAATATCATAAGATTTCACTCATGGTGGAATATAAGAAAGAAATCAGATGAACATAGGGGAAGGGAAGAAAAAATAATTTAAAAACAGAGAGAGGCAAACCATAAGAGACTCTTAAATATGGAAAACAATCAGAGGGTTGCTGGATGGGGGTTGTGTGGAGGGATTGGCTAAATGGGTGATGGGCATTAAGGAGGGCACTTATTGGGATGAGTACAGACTGTTATATGTAAACAATGGATCACTAAATTCTACTCCTGATTCATTATTGCACTATATCTTAACTAACTTGGATTTAAATAAAATTTAAAAAATAAACTATGTATTTATAGAAAAATCTATTTAAATGAAACACCTGCAATTTTTAGAAGAAAAAAAAATGATGAAATGAGGTAAACTATGTTAATGCTTGTAAAAGCAACAAATGACATCTCTACTTGTCCTGTATGTATCTGAGCATTTACCATCACATCTTACTTAATTTGCATTCTAACTTTGAAACGTATTACTGGCCCTCAGTAAGCGTATAGTCTAGTGTTCATATGTGTCTGTATTTATCGACCACCCAAGCAAAGATATGGTAAAATGAACAGGCTGCTACATGTGTTGGTATTGAAGAGAAAAAACACTGAAGAGTTTTTTTCTAAAGTCTCCGAAAAGTATACTGTAAAATCCAAAAGATAACTCCTGAGATTAACATAGAGATCAGACTGAAAATAGGAGACTCTGAAGTGGGGTGTAGCTTATCAGAGGCCCTTTAAAATTTTCCCCCTTCACTGCTCTCAATTTGGCAGCCCAGCTCATCTGACTTGTTCACAAGTTCTTCCATATGAGAAAAGTCCTCAATGCTGATTGTGAATCACGTGGGCTGCTGCTACCCTTGTGTGATTTCGTTTTCTGGCACTTCTTGCTGGGGGCTGATGTAGCAGGATGTAGCTTCATCACGTGGAGCTGCCTCTTTTAAAAAGTGTGATGTACATCACCTACAGGCAGGTATCTCAGCTGGTTCAGTGAAAAAGCAAAGCAGTTTCATTTCCCGGCCTGAGGCCTCAGCTCCACAGAAAGGCCCTAGAAGCTCCCCTTTTAAAGCTCCAAGATAACTTCACAAGCACCAGATGGTTCTGGTAAGTCCGAGATGATTTGGAGGCTTCCTGTTCAAGAGCAGCAGCCTGGCAGGAAGATCTGGGCTTGCCTAGAGAGTTCTCATGACAACAGAAAGAAGGGGATGGTGGTGATGATAGATACTAGCTTCTGCATGAAGGAAACCTCCTATCTCTCTATGTTTATGGTTAATGAAAAATAACCAAATACTTCGGGAAGGAACTACTATTCCATTACTTTGAGCCTTGGGGGGTTCTGTTTTCCTAAGAAATGATAGGGATTTAAGGAAGTCAGAGGTCAATGGTGAAGAAGTGGGTTGACTGCCCAAACTGGGGTCAGAGAGTGGGGATTATTTTCAAGAGTTAATGTAAGTGCAACTGGTCAGATATTTCATAATCAGTCATTTGAACCATTCTCAGAAAAATATAGCATCAATTATATAAAATTCCCTGAGGCATCAAAATATTTTGCATGCTTGAAATCCTGCAGATGGTACTCACAAGTAAAAATACATTGTTTTATTTGCAAAATATCATAAAGCACATTAGTAATTTGTTGTGGATGGCATATGTGTCCCATTGCAGGGAAAATGATGAAACAATCAGTTTTTGGGTGTGGAGTCAAATGGGGCTTGGTTGTTTATTTATTTTTAATCATCCATGGGGACAGAAAAATAGGGCCTATTTTTAACCATCCTGGGAGGACATTTAGATTGCATTTAGATTATATTCTTTTTACTTAAGAGCCAAGTTAAAGGTAATTTTCCAGGATAATCTGATAACATTTTAAAAACAAAAGTCTTTAGAAGAATAATCTAATTAGTTGAATGTCTGAATATGTTATTTTTTTCTGGCATACTTGGGGAATTTTCTGTTTTATGGCTGATATTCTCCCTGCCTGTTTCACTCATCACCACTATGTCACTTCATCAGTTTTGCTCAAGATAAAAGCTTTCTCATGATCTCCCACTCTCTTTAATTCTCCTGTGGGTACAAAATGTGGCTTTCTTCAAACACGATTTTGGCAGTTCTTACTCAATCAAAGGAACTCCTCCTCCTTCTGACCCTCCATGTTCTGTTTCTTCTGTCCAAGCAATGTCAGCCTTAAGCCCTTTCAGTTACATTTTTTCTTTCATCTCTGGTTTGGTGTTCAGCAGAGTAATGATCTAGGTGACTTGTTTAAAAATAGTTTTTCAAGCCGTATCTTCAAACTACAAATCAGAACCCCTTGACATGGAGTCCAAAATATCTGTAAACTCCCCTGGTAACTCATGTACACTTTGTTTTGAGACTCCTATACCCCATATATATCCATTAATACTGCTCTCAAGAGTCCAATTACCTGAAAAGAATTTATTTTATAAAAACTCAATGGAAATGTTAACTATTTAGTGTAGTTTTAAGAGCTAAATAAGTTTCAAAAAACAAAGTGTATTTTCTATTAACTTCATTTACTAAAGTTGCTTAAACACTTCGGTAGTGTCTAATTCCTTACCTTAAAGTTTGGATCCACTTTGCGAAAATTTAGTATTATAGAAGATCTTGAGAGCAATTTTAGTTATAAATGGTCCTGGATACCAAGGCTGTGATAATATGTCTTTCTGCTTTGCTTTACATATAGGTGTAAAGATTGGAAATTTGGTGACGATGTGAGTGAGAACAAAGTGTTGTTAAATTGAGAAACTAAGTACCTTGTGCGGGGGAGGGGGTGTATTATAATCTCTTTAACACTAATTTCCAAATAGGAAATATTAAAAATAGGAAACTAATTTCCATGCCTTGCTACATAATTTCTATAACACTGGAATTTAGTTTTCGTCAAACACAAGTAGATTAACATTTTGCTAATCTTTTTTCCTCCCTTTTGCTGGTGCTGATGAGCATCAGACTGTAGCTTCTGCCTCATCCCCCACCCTCTAAATGAGATGCCTTACTCCCATATAGGTGGAGCTGAAAGTAGTTCTATAGTTGGCACTCTGGTAAATTAATTACAGCTGTCTGCTAACCACTGTCAGGTTTGAGTAGCAAGTCCAGGCCTTAAGATTGGCTTTTATGACTTGTCTTTGTTTAAGAGTCTAGATTTTCTTTCATATAATTGACTTCATGTCTCCTTGCTGAGAAGTTTCTACCAAGCCTATATAGCTTCTGTCTTTTTATCCTAATGTCCATTACATTGGCCTGAATCATTTCAACACGTCAAAGAAAACATGCATGACTCTGACTGAAGGACCCTATTACTTGGACTCTTCAGCATATGAGAAGTTTTTGGATATTGAAGAGAGCCCGATTTTAACTTAAATTCACTCTCTTACCTCATAAACACTTATGAAATTCTGTAATTTGCCCTAAGGGGCACAGTCTTTAGGTCAGAAAGTCCATATCCTTTCTGGTTCTTGCCTCCACGTCTTTGGCTGGGGCTCATCACTGTACTTTTTGGTGGAGAAGATCGCTCAAGCAAGGGCAGATAAGAGTTTTTGATTTTATAATACATCTTTATTTTTTCCTTGAAAAAGCTGAAATATGGTCTATAGAATACTCAGGGTTACCATTTATTTCTATCTATGGGAACAGATAATACCTTAATAGTTTAGTGAAAACTATAATAACATGTAACTACACTAAAATATTTTTTGAGCTATAACACCTACATACAAGATTTTCTGTGCTAACAAGCCTGGTTTCCTTTAAGTTCTTCTTCTTTCCTTAAATGTGTAGATTAAAATCTCACAAATTCTGATTTAAAAAATACATTGAATAATGTATACGCTCACTTCCAGAACAAGTCTTAAGTATTCTAAAAATAACAGATATTTTTCCTATTGTATTTTGGATAAATTCTAGTTACTGAGATTCATTTGTATTATTGTTTGTATAGCACTCAATATTAAATGATAAATATTAGCTAAATCTATCAATAAAACATATGATTTTAGTAATTTGTAGTAATTATGAGGGATTCATTTCATTTGTTCTCACCTATTCCTTTCCATTACCAGGTAATTTCAATGCTGCTGCTTTTTCATTTATCCTACAAATACAAACGTAATATTTTCTAGGCACTTAGCTAGATATTAGGACTATAAAAATAGAAATCTGTGGTCCTTTCATTAAGAACATAGATTTTTATTGACAAAATTCAAAATCTGTAAAAGATCAAAAGAACATGGTTAAAATGAAGCATAAGGAATCAGACTACACCTATTTAAAGACATCCAAAAAGGTTTTCTTTCTCCAACCATGCAGTACTGATCCCAATTGGATCTCAGGCCCACACTCTGAGTTTAGCTGCCATGGCCTAATAATGAGATGACTGTCACAATCCTGGCTAAATTCCATCAATCGTTAACACCCCTCAAACATCATCCATTTGCCTGTACCTTTATTTATATTTCTGCTCTCATTTAATTTTATTAAATCAGTAATTATTTTTATTTTGCTTGTATTTTTGTTTTTTTTAGATATATAGTGTGTATAAGCATTCACACACAAGCATATAGATATTATTACACATATATATTTTTCAGAGATCAATAAAAACTTGTGTACTGTTGTTACTTTATAGAGTCAAATCTATGCAAGGTATATCCTGCCAACATATGTAGGAATAGAAGCAATTATCATTTACTGAGGGCTCATTTCCCAAATATGGAATGCATGCAGCATAACACTTACAGAACTATATAAGATATTAGAATCTTTATTTTAATTATTTTTATATAAATAAACCAAATCTCAGAGAGAGTAAGTAACTTTGCCAAGGTCATTCACCTTCTTTAGCAATGGAGAGAAGGCCTAATTTGAGGAAACAGATATAAAGTGTACTTTAGCATTTAAGGCTAAAAAAAAAAAAAGTGATACACCTGCACCTTTTTCCATCAACTGAGAAAATTCTAAAGTGTAAAAACTATTTATAAACTCTGGAACCATGTCCCTAAGAGATATTAAGTTTCTCTTCTTGTCCACAGACAATTTTGACTTCAATTATTGTCAGCTTTCTCTAGCAAAGAGAATGGTAAACATTTTTTGTAAATGGTTAGAGGAAAAAAAAATAGGCTTTGCAAGCCATAAGGTTTCCATTCCAACAACTTAAATCTTCTGTTCTAGTGAAAAACATTTATAGATACTGTGTACCTGTGGCTGTATTCCAATAAAAGTTGATTTAAAAATATAGGTATTAGACAACATTTGGGCCACTAGCTAGTTTGCTAACCCCAGCTTGTATTTTTGACTGGTAATCCTGAATAATAACACATATACTATTATTTAAACATTTCATGTATATACCCCAATAGATGATTTTACTTATGTATAGGGCTTCACAAGAACTATTGTTTTAATACATTTTGTTCAGTATGAAACCTGCATAAAAACATAGACTAAAGATTAAGTAAAATATGTACATAGAAAGTCGATTTTACTTCACACATGTGTAATGTCCTACCTACCAACTGGTGTATGAAGCATACACTGAAGAATGGTGCCCAAGATACAGCCAGTAAAGCAAATATATGTATAATATACATACATATACTATATACCTCTATATTAGGTCTATTTATTTAATAGTTAGGCTTAATTGGTATTTTACTTAAACATACGGTTTTCTTCCCAACAGGAACATCAGATTATAACAACCACACTACGTTTAGAATTTGTATTGATGCCTGGTCTCCTTTCTTGGCTCATAAATCTTTCTTTCTTCTCTTCCTCACATCCGCCCCTCCTCCATCCCACCTTTCCTTGTTGCCTTCCTTCTTTTAAACTCACCTGAGTTATCAGCTTTTGTTAATAGCTGTCAGTTTTAGCATGGACTCCATTCCCCTTTTCACCTGGGAAAGGAATAATCCTTAGATGTTTCTACAGAGCACCCTACTGGATTCTTGCTTCTTTGTTTCCATACAAAAAGAAAAGTGCTCTACTTGATTTTAGGCCTCAAGCTTTTGTGTTTTGAGTGACTGTTATTTAAAACTACTCCAAGCAGCGGATCATACTTGTGTTGGTTCAAAAGAAATACAGATTATATAAAAGCCTTATAACTCAAAATTCTTCTAAGCATACATTCTCTCAATATTGTTTTATTTTCATTCATGACTTAAAATATACATGAGTATATAAATATATATATATGTATCTAAAAATATCTTTCCTTCGCTATTTTAGAGGAAAAAACAAGCAAAATTTTTCTAATATTAAAAATTTATGGACTTTCATATTAAATATTCATTTCAATTCCTTGTCCAAGCAAATAAAAAAAAACGAATTTTTTTACATGAGTACTTACATGCAATTTCCAACATATTTAAGAAACTAAACTGTTAAAAGAAAAATGCAAAATGTCTCTGTTTAGATTTTATGAATATGGTCAAAATACTTGTTAGCACCCAACCTAAGATACATGCATGTCCTTTTGGCAAATATGTACTGAGTATGTATTTGTGTGTAGATCTGAGAAGCTGTGAGCTGCCCCAGAGAAAAGACTCAGTTAAGTTTCATGAAAATTAGATTCTACTGTTTTCTCCACCAAAATTGTATGTGACCTTAAGTAAATACATTTTCCCAATCAGTCCCAGTTTCTTCATTTTGAAAGGAAGGAAAAATTCTTCTCTACTCCTTAAGGTCTTCCAGATGGACTAATAATGAAATGAGACCAAGTAATAGGAGAAAAAAATGATGTCTTATAATGTGCACATGGAGGCATCATAATGAAATTGAGACCTGAAGAAATGACCAAGGCAGGCAGTTTTTATACTTTTTAGACAAAGAGGCAAGAAATTTGTGAGAAATTGATAAGACAAAACTTAACTGTGGGAGCTTCAAATAGTAAGAAATTTTAAAGAGAATTTGGGCTGGGTAGTAAATTAGTAAAAAGTAACATGGATTGTTTATGTAGCCTCCTGCTCTCTAAATTTCCCATTTCTAGTGATAAGGATGTTTGTTTGCACCTCCTGGTACTGAGAAGGTGCCTTTCCCATGGGGGATTCATTTCCTGCTTTCAGAGAAGAGGGCCTGAGTATCCTTAGATAGGACAACATCTCTTAAGAAACTTAAAAAATTTTTACATTTAAATTTTATTTAAGTTTATTTTTGAGACAGAACGTGTGAGCTGGGGTGGGGCAGAGAGAGAAGGAGACAGGACCCAAAGCAGGCTCTGTAATTCTTTTCTGTAAATGTTTATTTTGAGGAGTACTTGGGTGGCTCAGTCAGTTAAGTGTCCGATTTCAGCTCAGGTCATGATCTCACAGTTCATGGGTTTGAGCCCCACATTGGGCTCTGTTCTCACAGCTCAGAGCCTAGAGCCTGCTTCAGATTCTGTATCTCCCTCTCTCTCTGCCCCTCCCCTGCTGGTGCTCTGTGTCTTTCTCTCTCAGAAATAAACAAACATTAAAAAGTATATGTTTATTTTGAGAGAGAGTAGCAGTGCATGAGCATGAGCAGGAGAGGGCAGGGAGACAAGGAGAAATGGAGAACCCTAAGCAGGCTCTAAGCTATCAGAATTGTCAGCACAGAGCCCATTGCAGGGCTGGGTCCCACCAACTGTGAGATCAAGACCAGAGCTGAAATCCAGTCAGATGCTCAACTGACTGAGCCACGCAGGTGCCCCTTAAGTAACTTTTATTTAAAATAATCTATATACCAAAATGGCACATTTTAGGACAGTCTGCCCTTGGTCCCTACAATTTATAGGGTTGGGAGCATGGAACAAACGCTCTCTGAGGGCCATTACATCAGTGAATCCATGATATAACCTATATTCTAATAATAGCAGCATTGTATAAAGGCAATATTAGGTAAAACTGATTGAGCACCTACTTTGTGCCAGGAACTTGGATTTTTGCTTTTCATAAATTATCTCATTCACTGTTTATTTTAATTGAGTTATGTAGTCATTTTTGCTAATTTTAACATCAAGAATTGAAGATGTAGAGATAAAGGTTCACTAGCACAAGTTTTGTAGCTGGTAGGAGAAATAACTAATAATTAAACCCCAGGATCTGTGATAAGACTACTGTGTTTCAACTCTTCTCAGAACACTTGAACACACACACACACACACACACACACACACACACACACGATGCATCATAATCACTGTTGTTAACTCCACCACTACCCCTCCTACTTCCCTCCAAGTATGATTCCTGAGATGCCAAGTAATTTGGATGTTTTGCTAATAAACATTAGGGGACCTTTTGAAATACACATAGCTGAAATGAAACAAGAAAAACAAAAATAGAAGTACTTTCTGGTGTACTGAGATACCTTCTCTAAAAACTGCAGAGTGTGGCACTTGGATCGAGCTCCATGGTCCTTCATTCACTGTTACTAATAGCTTATTGTCCTTCTCTATCCAAGAACATTGTGGGTGCCAGGACGTGCTGGACTTCAGTTTATGTCCTTTTATTTCTCACAAAACCAAAGAAATGTAACTTAAAAAATAAATAAAAGACAATGTTTTACCTTCCACTCTATGTATATCCCCTCATCTCTCTTTCCAATTCACAATATTTTTTCTGAATACTCATAATCTCATACTCTTACTTTTTGGCTCCCCACTCCAATGAGGTGAGTTAACTTACAATGTAGAAATAGGCACAATATTATCAGGTGAATCCTTTACATATCTACTTCTTTGTTGCTTTATATCCTCTGAGAAAATTAAACTTACAGGTTAGATGATAAAATTATGATTAGGAAAAAACAAGATTTATTTTTTAAGCTTTATATGAGGGACACAAATATATTAAAGTATGTACTGGAAGAGTATAAAAATACACAAAATTAATGTTAGAAATTAAGGAAGGTCAACCACAAAACTATATCACCCTGAGTTAACCATTGTTAGTAGTTGGATATGTAGATGTATACAATTTTCTAAAAATATTATGCAAATATTCTCCTTGTATTGTTATAGATGTATGTTTATGGCTACATATCAGCATATGTCTAAACACATAATAGGTTTCTTGATTGTCCACAACAGAAGGAATCATACTTAACGAATTGGAGATCCAGGGTTCAGAAAAATGGCAATAATGATGGGGAACAGAGAATACCACCAAAGCTCCAACAGTCTGGGTAGGATGATGCACTGAAATCACAGTCTCTCTCCTTGTGTCACAGACACTGCAGGACCTTTCATATTTTCACATCTGCCTTGACTGATTTTCCAGTGAAACTGGATCTTTGTTTTATTTCATCACAACTCAAAAACTTGAGTTTGAGATTGAGGACATAGGCTTACCCATGTCCTCGGCTATATTGTCCCTTTACCTTGGAAACCTATGGAACACTGAACCTACTTCTCACCAGGACTCACATAATAAGAGAATTTTCTAAAAGGAACAAGGAATCTCAGAAAATGGATATCCATTAATGTCCACTAAATGCTGTAGTACTTTGGCTACACATCAGCTACACCCACTGTTCTAAACACTGCTCCTGAGTTTAGATATTTTAACTATCTCTAATCAAACCATTTCCCCCAGAAAGAAATAACTCAGATTTTCACCACTCACTTGGTATCAAGTATAGTATTACTGGGTGGTGTTTGTTTAGTTTGACATGTGTTGATCAATCTTATTAAAAAATGTGAACTACATTGAAAACCTTCACCCACACATGTAACGTACAAAAATGAGATAAACATGGGAGAATGTAAAAACAAGTTACCATTTAATCTTATACACATAATATATGGAAAAGAACATGGATAGAGCTATTACAGACCTCATTTCTGCAACAGTTATCAGGATATAATTGTTGCTTATTAATTCTTCATCCACTAGATATTCATATTTTATATGCAGCTAGGACCACACATTTAAGGCTTTTTAGCAATTTATATGGTCCAAATACTCCATCCTGAAATAAGTTTCATACTTATCATAGTATTCCATTACTTTTTCTACCTCTACATAATACAGTTTTCTATTTTACTTAATTATTTCTTATATGGCGCTCACCATGGTATCAGTTATGTCATGTGTTATATGTATTAAGTCACTTAATTTTAATAACAGTCTTGGAATATAGACAAGATTTCTCCCCTTATTTTATAGTTGATGAAATTAGATTTACCAAAGTTTACATGACTTGCCCAAATTCACAAAGGTAGTAAGTATTAGAACCAGGATGTTAACCTAGGCAGTCTATGCTGTGTGTGAAAGACAGGGCATAGAGTCTGTGTTTTATCCATATTAGATGTTGCTGATGTATGGCCGTCTATGTTTTATCCATATTAGTCTCTACTCTTGAAGAGAACAAAGAGGATTTCCTTTAATAGGTTAAATGATGCCTAAAATTACACCCTCTCCTTTTTATCAAGTGGCCAAAAGATTCAGATGATTGCTGTTGGGTAATTACTTTATTCCCCTGGAATATGATCCTTATATAGTTGGCCTCTAGTTGGTCAGTTTGCATTCATCGGTGGCAGTCACGTGAGCATTGGTAAGAGAAAGTTCACATTGTTGAGGTTCTGCATAACTTTTCTTTCTGCTTCCATGCCTACATGGTCAACAAGCCCATGCAGCAGGCCCAATGCAGGCTAAAGAATGAAGGTGACTGACCTACACAAACATCATCTTGTTAACCTGATTATTAATAGTTTTCTTCATTCTGTTAGTGTTCAAATGCCTCTTAAAATTTGCATTCAGATATAACATAGATATCTTCCTATTCCCGCGGCTACCCTTGGAGGTCCTTCCACATTCTTTCTTCCCCCAACTGTCTTGTTACTAATCCCTGAGTCTTGCTTTCCACATTTCTTCAGACATCTATTCAAAACCAATTATCAGTGAGTTACTGTAGAATTTTTACTTCAGGCCAACACCTTTTCTAGAAACATTTGAACAATAAGATATACTGCTAAAAGTTCCTTATACTAGAAGGATTAGCCTCCTGCATAGTATTTTTTCTGAAATATTGATGTTAACATTTCCCTTCTCATTAACTGACTACTTTCCATGAAATCAGAGTTGAGTATTGAAGAAGGGATTACAGTGTGGTAAGATGGTAGTACTGAGAATGTGTATGGTTTGCTTACACAATCCATTCAGTTGATTCCACTTCTGCATGATAATGGATTCCTGTGCTAGTCACTCTGAATGCCTTTTTCCTAAATTTTATAATGGTTATTTATTCTGAGCGAGAGAGGGAGACAGAATTGAGTTGGGGGAGGGGAAGAGAGAGATCTGGAGACAGAATCTGAAGCAGGTTCCAGGCTCTGAGCTCTTGGCACAGAGCCTGATGCAAGGCTGGAACCTACAAAGTGTGAGAACATGACCTGAGCTGAAGTTGGATGCTTCACTGACTGAGCCACCCAGGCACACTTGAATTTTTGATCAAAGTAGAAAATACATGATTCAGTAAGGTTACAGTGACATATGCTGTTTTATGCTTTGATAGTTGGACTTCATCAAATTCCAGTACGGACCAAGAGCTATTTATCAAAGGAGATTTAGTTGCTGAAGAAGGCATAGGTTTGTACCAAAATCTCAATGGTTTCCAGTGTGACTCTTATTTTTGGACTTGCCCCCCCCTCCTTTTTTTTTTAATTTTTTTAACGTTTTATTTATTTCTAGGAGAGAGAAAGAGAGACAGCATGAGCAGGGGAGGGTCAGAGAGAGAGGGAGTCACAGACTGAAACAGGCTCCAGGCTCTGAGCTGGCAGTCAGCACAGAGCCCGACGCAGGGCTCGAACCCACGAACCGCGAGATCATGACCTAAGCGAAAGTCGGACGCTCAACCGACTAAGCCACCCAGGCGCCCCGCAACCCCCTTTTAAGTTTATTTTGAAAGAGATAGAAGGAAAGAGAGAATCCCATGTTGTCAGCAAGGAGAAGAAGCCAGATGTGGGGCCTGACTCCATGAACCATGATCATGACCTGAAACCAAGAGTCAGATGCCAGACTGGCTGAGCCACCCAGATGCCCCTGGGCTTGCTGCTTTCTGCATTTTCCGTCTCAATGTGTCAAAAACACTGTATGCACTATTGCATCTGCTCAGTAGCAGAGATCCTTACACTGTCACCAGCAGAAATTAGAGTGTCTTCTTTTGCTCTGAGTTTACTCAAAAGTGACATTCATTTCAGATAACTGATTAATGGGTTCAGAGTACTGTCACTTAAATATGCTGCTTATTGCTTCTGAAATATAAAGACTCTCAAGTATTGTGCCTCTTGGCTAATGGCAGGGACACAATTTGTCTTACGGGGCCAATATCAATAGATTCCCAGAAACTTGACTGAAATTGCACGTACTGGTATTTTGTACTAAAGTGTGTGTTAAACTGATATCCAGAATACCTTCCAATGCTTGGTAACTTGGTCCTAATAATATGATGTCATCAGGTAATAGAATAATCTATATTGTGTCAGATGATTATATAACTAAGGACCCTGTCTATTATATTGGGACACAGCAATGAGAGGCTAATATAACAACAAAAAGGAGGTAGTAAATGGCATTCTCTTACTTTGAGGTAAAAACAATATCCTGGTCTTTTTTGGGCTGGAGAAAAACAAAGTGTTTATTAGATTAATATCTACATATTATAAGCCATAAGTTACAGTTTTAGCTCAAAGAAGGAAACCATATGTGCAAATCTAACTGTAATTGGAATTACCAGTCAATTAAACATGTGCTAATCTGGTGTCCTTCTTTGAGACATACTTATTCCTTCACTGACTGAACCCAAAAATTAAATGAGATTGCAGTAGTAATTACCATCTTGTGTGTCTATAGTCTTAGATGTCTATATGAATTGTGTACTTTATCCACAGAAATAATACTGATTTTTATTAACTGTTTGGAAGGGGTTAAATGGCCTTAGAGTGTTTTAGTTGGCTCTTTCTGCCAAAATAGTACTTACTTCCTAAACAAATGGGGTAGTGAAAGTTTTTGCTGCTTGCTTCCAAACTCATATGTGAGAACTGATAGATTAAATACAGGGTGGTTTAGGGATTTCATTGGGTTGACTATGTGGCAAATTTGGGGCAAAATCCCATTTATTACTTGACCTTACAAGCCTGCACACTGATTGGTGAATTTGTGGTGTTTTGGGTCCTCAACAATTAATGTTGTGCCAGTCAGAGCAGCTGTTTAATAACTTAGGGTAGTTATGGGCTTTCTCTTTCCCCACAGCACAGACTATGATAAATCCCTTTTGGTAGAAAGGTCTTTTAGTAGAAACCTAAAAGAATGAATTACATTACATATCTATGTTGCTATATAGCATGGCTTTGCCTCCACTTCATTGGAGAGGTTCTGTGTTTGTCAGGGGTTGTGTGAGGAACCATGAATCTTTATCATCCTCATTCCACTAAAACATGCCTTTGTTCCCCAGACCTGGAATTATTTTTTTTTTTTAAAGTAAAAAGCAGTATCAATTAAACTATCTGAAACAGTAACTTTTGGGACACCTGTGTGGCTCAGCTAAGAATCTGACTTCATCTCAGCTCATGATCTCAGTGTTCTAGGAGTTCAAGCCCTGTACCAGGCATTGTGCTGACAGCTCAGAGCCTGGAGCCTTCTTCAGATTCTGTATCTCTCTCTCTCTCTCTCTCTCTGCCCCCCCACCCCTTGCTCATGCTCTGTCTCTCCTGAAAATAACTATTAAAAATTTAAAAATAAATAAATAAAACTAACTTTTTCTAATCACATAAGAAGGAAAGAGATAGGAGTCTTCACAACTGGTTAATTAACCCTCCACCAAAACCCATTGAGGATTTTTCATATTTTTGTGCTGTACTATTTTCAGCATGCCAACTTGGTCTATAGGCTAATTGTCTAGTCATCCCAGTATGGCTTTTAAAATTCCAGGCATCATCCAAACACATTATAGTCCAGTGATAGAAGAGTGCTTATCTCTTCCTGTGTTTCTTTTTAAAAGCAGTCTTCTTTCTTTGGAGCCCTGAGAAGTATTTGTTTCATGTTTCATAGTTTTATCACAGTTCTCCAGGCCTAAATTGATCATTAACTATTATAGATGAGATAGTCATAATTTACTTAGATATCAGAATGTAAAGACATAGGAAACAAATTTCACAAGTGTTGTGTACCTGAACAAAATTAGGTTTTACTAACATAGAACATATAATGAATGACTGTTACATAGGCCATCTGGTATAGTATCTACTAAAGTATCTACTGTTGGGGACTCTGATTGATTGTGTACTTATTTTTATTCTGAAGAGGACACAAATAGTGTCATGTATATCCCCACAGGAGTATTCTTATCTTAGTAGACCTTGTTTCCAATAATGATAACATGTCTACTTTGTTCCTGGTGTTTCAGTGTAGTTTCTTTTCTCTACCACTCTTAAGATCTACCCATTCATACTGAAATCGGGGGTCTTTTTTCAACCATAGCTTTTCTTTGGCATGCCAGTCTACAAAACAGCACAAACAGACTCTACTCCCCTGCAGCCTCTACTACTCACCTGTGCATTTCTCAATATTTCTGGCCACTTGATTACCTCTATGCAAAGGAGAATTTTTGAAGGATTAATTAGATATGTTTCACAATTTAAAATATTTCTAATAGTTATATTTATTTAATGTTCTGGATTATTTACTCTGTAATATTTCTGGCATTGCAATGGCATTTGGTGAGGATGAAGGCTGGATCCACATTTTTCTAAACCAGCCAACAGAACTAATTGCAATCACCCAGAAGTCCTGGTTAGCATTAATATATAAACTCTGAAAAATTTATACATATTTGTAATTTTAGACTGATCAAAAAATTTGCTCCCCTCATCTTAGTAAAACAACATCCATAGCTACGATTTACTGATTTTCCAATTTCTTATTAATAAGGATTTTTTCCAGGAAAAAAATGTTCTATTCTGCAATTGGTCCTTCAATTCATGATGGAATTCCACCATAAATAGAGAGGACAATGAGGGGTGGCTGGGTTGCAAGTTAACGCTTTTAGGAAAAAGAGTGATAACATCTTCACTTTAGGAATGAGCAATCCTAGGGCAAGTTATGAAAATTTACTTGCCAGGCAAGGAGGATAAGTGGCTTTCAATGTTTGGGGAATTCCCATTCCAATTTCTGGGTGTAACTCTTTCCAGATAAATACTCTAATTTACTCATAGATGGAATCTTGTGTATTGAACTGACATTGGAAATAATCAGTCACAGAATTATTCTGCTTCTGTAGTTTTGGCTACTTCAGCCTGAGGCTACAAGACATATGAGACACTGGGTTTCAGTCTCTTGCCTGAAGTTTTGCCTTCTATGATATTTAGTTCCCTGTGGTCAACCATGCTCCAGAAGCAAATTATCTTCTGCTTCTGACACTATGCCAGAAGATCAGCTATAGCCCAATGTTGCATCACAGTGTCTGTGTCTTTCACCTTACTTCTTATCACACAGGTATTTTATTATATTATCACAAGAAAGGTGAGTGCAGTGAGATATTTTGAGAGAGAGAATACATTCATACAGCTTTTATTATAGTACTTTATTAGAGTTCTATTTTACTACTATTATTAATCTCTTGCTGTGCCTGATTTATAAATTTATCATAGATATATAAGTAAAACAGTATATATTGAGTTTGGTGCTATTCGCGGATTTAGGCATCTACTGGGGACCTAAGAACTATCCCCTCATCCCCATGGATAAGAGGGGGCTACTGTATTCCTTAGCTGAGAATTGAGAAATATGGGTATGTCATTCACCTTCTTTATGGGATCCAATGCATTTTAAAGCAGGTTCCTAAATGTGCAGTCACTGAATTCATCTTAACCTTTGTAGTCAGTATTTAACGACTATCTGGACTACACCCTGAGGCTTTGCCTCCAATGGGTGACCACATAAGACATTTAGGTCTGATGCTAAAATGCACACCATCAAGGATTCCGTCCTGAAATGCTCATGGGATTCCTGTCATCAGCCCTAATACAGTCAGCTAAGCAGTCCCAGAGTTGTTATATTTTCTTTAGGGACTGATACCTACAATCCATGTTGTGTTCTGTTGTCTGGGTTGCCAGCAACAGTATAAAACAAAACATTTAAAAGAAAAGTTTAAAACAAAAGGAATTTATTAGATAGATTTTGCCAGGAGGATACAACTATGAAAAGAGTCAGTAATGGAAACATAATTAAAGACATGCCTTAAAAGTCTGCTTAAAGTCTGCTGATACCATGCCACCGGACTTCACATAATTTCTGCTACTAGATTTGCAAAATTGTACTTTCATATTGTTCAGGTTTTTTTCATGTCAGTCCCTCAACATTTAAAGTTTGTGAACTTGAACATGCTCATGTTCTACCTGTCACTGCACAGGAAGAGGAAACTCTGTCCCCTTTGACCTCCAAAGATGGAAATGTGCTTTACTTTTCAGTGGGTTAAGAAAATCAAGAAATATAGAAGATGCTAGAATGCTAATGCCTATAAAATAAGATAAATGTCTGGGGCGCCTGGGTGGCTTAGTCGGTTAAGCGTCCGACTTTCGCTTAGGTCATGATCTCGCGGTTCATGGGTTCGAGCCCCGCATCGGGCTCTGTGCTGACTGCCAGCTCAGAGCCTGGAGCCTGTTTCAGATTCTGTGTCTCCCTCTCTCTCTGACCCTCCCCTGCTTGCGCTGTCTCTCTCTCTCCTAGAAATAAATAAAACATTAAAAATTTAAAAAAAATAAAAAAATAAAATAAGATAAATGTAGATGTTTATCAGTACTAGGGTCATATTTTGTCATATTTCATAAACTGCTTCCTCTCTTCCCCATACTTAATAGTCACATGTTCTATGTTGATAGTCATCTATATCATCATTTTCAAAAAAAGAAACTAAGAAATAGAAGAATCAAATCCTCAAATAACAGGACAAATGAGAAACAATACATTCAAATATACATGTAAGAGATAGTTCCTATTAGAAGTAATGAAGGTTATTTTTTAAACTTTGGTTTTTATTTTTCACTGTGAATTTACAAACATCAGAGAAATATTTCCAAAGCTTTGAATTAGAGATGTATAATAGTTTTTAAAATGTAAATGTAAAAGTGAATTTTATTTTTACATAATAATTTCAGGAGTTATATATAAAGTTTAAGAAACATATTGGAGGTTTCTATTCCATGTTGTATGGGACTATTACCCAAACACCATATTTTAATAGATAACTAAGCAAAAGAAATCAAATTTACTTTATTATAGGCACTCAACAAATATTTGTTGAATGATTGAGTTTTATTAATTATAAATAAATTAATTTATACAGTTAATAGATATAATAGAAATAAGTATCTGATAACAATAAACAATTTATTAATTATAAATTAATTTAGAATTTTTATGGATTTAATGGAAATAATAAGTATCTGATAACAATAGCTTTCTTAAAACAATGAGTTTCTTCAAGATGATGATAATGCTAATAGCAGTAATGATAATATTAATAATAATGTAGGTTTCTATAGTTAAAATTAATTTCTCAGCTTGTGAGGTGCCAGGCATAATTCCTGAGATAAAAATATTTATAATTGTACCATGCTTATAATTACTTACTCATTATGTCTTAGTGCCTCATTTAATGCTGTGAGTTTGTTTCATGTTATTGTGTATTTAGAGATACATGTCAGATAAATGTGATGGCAAATGTCAAAAGTTAGCCAGTATACCACTACATAACCCTCTCTATATTAGAAATCATATATTTGAGATATAGTTTATAAATCATCTGAGCTTTTCTCTAGAAACATCACTTGGCCACATCAAACAAGAGGAAATAATATTTTAAAGGTAGAGAAAGATGAATTCCACAGCACCTGTGGTTTTGTATATTTATTACAGACTTTATTGTAAATGCTTAATATCCATTGGATAAACATTGGATAGTTTTATTTATTTCTTATTTTTAGCATAGGTCAGTTATTTATTCATTGTAGAAATCAAAGGACTGATATATTTTGGATTAGCTGTAAATATTCTGATACTGAACATCACTATAGATATTAATATATCTATATAAATATATGCTACCAGTTTATATACATGAGCCATGTAGAAAATGTCAACTTCAATTTGAATTGACCTACCCTAATTATCAATACAATATTCCATGTAATGTTCTTTTGTGTGCCTTCTAAACATGAAGAGCAATGTCCTAGATGAATGCAAAATATCTGTAAAACTTTATATCCCACTATACCTCATCCCTTTAAACTACAGATTCATCAGTAGTAAAATATTCCAATAAGTTTTATTGACTTATTTGAGATATGTTACAAATAGTAGACATCATAGTTAAGCAATATATTTTTCATAACTTTATTATTACATAAACACATACTTTACAGCAAAACTATCAATTACAACATCATATTGCTTCTGAAAACAGTTAAAATATATGAAAGTGAGCATCACCAAATAAATTTGGCATTGTCTCCTTTTTAGAAGCTAAGCATTTTTAGTCATCAATAATAATATGATGCTATAACTGCTACACTAAATAGTTGTTATATTGATTGCTGAGAAATAGGGTATTTTAAGTTTTTAAAGGTTTTTACAAAATCTTGCCTAATTTCTTGAGACTTTGATTAGCAGATCAAGTAGCAAAAGATATTATTAGAGGTGTTTGCAAATTACACATTTTATCTAAAGGTTTATAGTAGAATATCACTAGTAAGAGCACAAAGCATCTTGGAAGTACCAAGTAGTAAATACACACACACAAACTTTTGTATCATTTTATAATAATCAGTAATTAACTATTGGGGTAACTAAACATTTCTATCCATTAATTCTGATAAATTACTTTGTGAATCACATTGTCTCTGGATAAACTAATTGAATAATCAAAAAACTCTATGATAAAAAACAAAATTATGGCAGAAAACATGCCTGCAAAATGATTCAAAACTGCCGGTCTATTTCAAAATAATCTACAAGAAATTAGGAACATTATAACAGAAAGTTAGAAAATATCAAAAATGAAGTAAGAAAGTTCAGGAAAGTATTAAAAATTAAAAAAGTAATCACTTCAGATATGAGGACTAAACCAGATACAAAAGCAAATATACTCAACAAGTAAAGCCTTGAGGGAAAAAAGATTAAAGGAAGGCCTATTTTAGAAAATATAAAAAAGAGGTAATAGAAAAAAAGACAAATCTCAAGTTCCTACATGCAAATAATAGGAGTCATTGAAGAAAACAAAAGGAAAAGAGCAAATAAGCAAAACTATAATCAAGAAAACACTTCTGATATTTGAAGCTGCGTTTTGAAAGATAATCTCAGTACCTAAGAATGTCAACTTAGAATTACCAATAGCAAGAAATATTCTAGTAAAGGGGCGCCTGGGTGGCTTAGTCGGTTAAGCGTCCGACTTTCGCTTAGGTCATGATCTCGCGGTTCGTGGGTTCGAGCCCCGCATCGGGCTCTGTGCTGACTGCCAGCTCAGAGCCTGGAGCCTGTTTCAGTCTGTGACTCCCTCTCTCTC